>NC_140180.1:89885019-90187519 GCF_963971535.1 Notolepis coatsorum
GTTTGAAAAATTCACGTCAAGTGCATTTTACCTTCGGAGCGACGAACTGGGACACTCTGTTAACCACCCACTTCGGTAGGGAACCTGTAGGGAGGGAGAGAACATTTTTGTTATTGTTATTATTGGAAATAAAAGTTGAGCGAGTCAATCAGTCAGTATAAATGGTGAATGGCTGCATTTATATGGCATCTTTTATCCAAAGCGCTTTACAATTTGTTCCTCACATTTGACCCATTCACTCACACATTCACACACTGACGGCGGAGGCGACCATGCAAGGTGCCAACCTGCTCATCGGGAGCAGTTAGGGGTTAAGTGTCTTGCTCAAGGACACTTCAACAAGCTGCCCGGGAGGAGCGGGAATCGAACCGGGAACCTCCAGATTACCAGATGACTGCTCTACCCCCTGAGCGACTGTCGCCACACCCCTGTGTGTGTGTGTTTGTGTGTGTGTGTGTGTGTGTGTGTGTGTGTGCGTGTACATTTTGACCTAAACTCTGTGTACCATAAAGCAAGCCACCCCACTTCTCCACAACATTTTATTTTCATTTTATTATGATTTATTTAATTGAACCTTTAATTAACCAGGCAGGTCAATTAAGAACAAATTGTTATTTACAATGACGGCCTGGCGAGAGGACAAAAGGTCCCCTCGAAGGGTAACAGGGGACAACATAAATATATAATAAAATGAAATAGGAAAGATATAAACCATACATACATCCCAGAGCAGAGGTAAGGGAAATAATCAAAACACACGCCAAACAAACAACCAAATGAAATTACATGGTGTGTAAAACATGAAGCAGACCAGACAAGCTTAGATTGGACAGAACAGAATGATCTAACAGAACATGTGCTCAGTACATACATCTTGCCAGAGAGAGAGACAAGAAGATAGATACCAGTTTCCTCTCTGTGCGTTCAGTAGAAAGCTATCTGGCTGCACGTTAGCCTAGCTTAGCGCAATGAATGGAAGCAGACATGACCGGTTAACTAAACTGGTATCTATCTTCTTTTTTTTTTATCCACTTTTTCTCCCATTTTCAATTTTTCTCCCATCCCAATTTCGTATCGTCCAATTCAACCCTCCCCTGTCTCGAACGCTGTTTCATGCCTCCCACAAGCCGGCTGCAATGTGGACTAAGCCATACATAGCACGAGTCCCCTCCGATACTCGAGGTAGCAGCCGTCGCATCTTTTTACCTGCGCGATCTTTCAGCGTCAGGGGTCTGCGCTTTGGAGGGGCGCCGCCCCCATCGCTTCTTGATTCTACTGCGCAGGCGCACCAACCGACCTGTAGGAGTCGCTGTCCACAACGTCCGATCCCCACTGCCAATTGTATTAGTACGGACGACCAGCCAAACTGAAAACAATGTGGAGAGCTGGGCTCGAACCCAGCGTCTCCAGCATTGGTGGTGAGTGCCTTGCCCACTGCACCACCTAGCCGCCCTTGGTATCTATCTTCTTGTCTCTCTCTCTGGAGTAGACCGTAAGCTAATTTCCCAAAATGTTGGCGTGTTCCTTTAACTTAACACTTAAAAGCCTCACTCTGCAATCTAAATGGCCCCCGCAGAGTCCTGCTCTTCAGGAATCCATGTAAATATACCTTCAATTCACATTCAAACAAACTCTAGATTGGGACCTTTAATACATATGGTGTACATTCCATCTTAGCTCGAGCTGCATTTTTAACGGACAGCTTATACTTTTGACCAGAGCCCTATTCCATCAGGGTGCTGCGTACAGTGTCATTACGTCGTTACCCCCCCACCCCCCCCGAGATGAGGCACTAGTGGAAGACATTAATTATCGAGCAAGCTGTGTGAAAAAAAAAGGTAGACATCAGCAAATTCATAAAACATGCGTCCCGCAGCGCCTTTAAGTAGCTGGTGACATCAAAGACTTCCTCTCTTCTCCGCGCGGAAAAACTCTTGTACGTGTTAGTTTAGTTGTTACATGTTAAGGACAGTTGTTGTCCTCTAACAGTAGTAACAGTAACAGTAGTCACTTTTTATATAATTATATATTTTTATTATTATAATTATTATATATATTTTTGTACTCATTAGTAACTTCATCTCTCATTATGGGTACGAACATTTCATTCTTACTCAACATTGTAAGCCCTCAAATTCAGTACAGTAAAAAACACAAAGAGTGAATTATTTTCCTTCCCATAGACCTGTTCGCTGTCCACGTCAGACTCAGTGTACACGCGCATCAAGGGGGCAAAAGGAACTGATGAGCCGTCTATAGACCTGTTCGCTGTCCACGTCAGACTCAGTGTACACGCGCATCAAGGGGGCAAAAGGAACGTAATCCTGGTCAGAACAACAGAGCAGACTACAATATATTTGCATTTCTTAGCCATGCTAGCGATGTAAACAATGAATCAATCCATGCCAAAGCTAGATATGTAAAAGGTGAAAGACTCACACTCACAGCCATGCTGATTTAGCAAAATGACATACAGCCATTTTGGTTAGAAACAACGTTTAGTCAGGGGCGTGTCATGGTTTCTCCATAGAGCCGTGTCGTACTTTTCTTAGCGCAGCAGATCGTGCAGGTCTGGGGCAACTTA
The DNA here is from genome assembly GCF_963971535.1 of Notolepis coatsorum. NCBI lineage: Eukaryota > Metazoa > Chordata > Actinopteri > Aulopiformes > Paralepididae > Notolepis > Notolepis coatsorum. The sequence continues at coordinate 89,887,604 of NC_140180.1, forward strand.
GTCACGTGACTCAGTTGGTGTTGCTGATTGGCTCGAACACGGTATGTTTGTATACAGCGAACGGGTCTATACATTTTTTTATTGGGGTGATTATCATGGGATATGTCAAAGATATGTCAACATTTATTTTGATTCATCTTTAGTTTTTGTACTGTAAAACAGGCACACGTCTCGGGTTAAGGACAGCTTGAGAGGATATATCTTTTAGTATTTTCTTTATTTTAACTTTTTCTTACTCATTGATAACTTCATCCCTCATTATATGTACCAACATTTCATTCTTACTCAGAATTCAAACCCCTCAAATGTTTGTTTACATCCTGGCACTAACATTTTATAGTGTAAAAAACACAAAAAGTCAATTATTTCCCATCCCATAAATGTAAATATCCCATTTCCAAATGGTATAGTTGCTTTTCATGGCCAACAATTATCATGGGATCCACCTACTGAGAACAAGGGAAATAGGATGTGTTTGTTCTTCAAGACAACCTGATCAAATGAGTGATTTGGTAGAAAACACAGGATAAACAAAAATAGTTGAGCTACACGTTGAATACCTAATGCCAGGGAATTCTGATATTCACTGCACTATTTGAGCCAAAAAAGGTCCATTTTGCACTTCCAGGGGTTTTTGGAAAAACTACTCAAACCCCCCTGCCTAACTTTGGGGGATTCATGACTTTATTTCTTATTCTTTTTTATAAATAGCTGGAGGTCCAAAAGAAATGCTTTTTATGATCAGATTTAACATTAAAATCAATGGGAAAACGATGACATTGGCTTCAAAACAAACCATTGCTGAAACAATTGGTAACCTAATTCTCATACTATGATCACATTTCCCATAAAACCCTTGCTGTTGCTAAGGATATGTTGCTATTTGTTCACACCAAGACATACTGACCTATCTCACACCAAAACACCCCCAAGAGTCTGTCGTGCTACACTGTTGATATGCTGCGCCTTTCAACTGAAGGCCAAAAGAGTCTTTAGATTCAGATTCAGACAACTTTATTGATCCCACGTGGGGCAATTCATATTGTAGCTTTGCACGGGTAACAAAAACAAAAACATCTCAATGACAACACAGCAACAACATTCCATGCTATACACAGTCCAGTAAAAGTAAAAGTAAAAACAGACAACTAGGTGTAAAAGGCTACTTAAAGTGACTACTGTCTGTGTTTAAAAGTCTGATAGCTGAGGGGACAAAAGTTTTAGCGTAACGGTTGGACCTACTCAACGGAACGTCATAACAGCGGCTAGAAGGCAACAGCGAAAACCGCTGAGAGGAGAGGTTGATTTGTGACGCTCGTCCCCTTCTTGACCACCTGGTCCCTCCAGAGAGAACATAGGTCTCTCGGTTTGACTCCAATTATTTTGGAGCACACTCTAACAATATTCTGTAGGCTGTTCTTATCTTTAATAGATACTGAACCAGCAGATAAAATAAAAAGTTAAGAGGCTTTCAATAAAAAGTACAGTGCTGCAGTACAGCAACCTGCTCCAGCTCTGTGCCCTCCAGCTTAATGTTCATTTTATTTTTCCATTACCTGAGTAATGGTTTCTGATGAAGAGTACTGGACTACTAAATGACTAGGTGTGGTACTGTACCTTTGGGGTCCACCTGGGTCAGGTAGTACAGGGTGGAGCAGTTGGCTCCGGCAGACTGGATCAGGTACCCAGTCAGCAGGGACACGGCTCTCACATAGTCCTTCTTAGGTGGGTACTTCTGCAAGAGAGAGGAGAGGAGAAGAGCGGATAGGAGAATAGAGGGAGGAGAGAAGAGAGGAGAAGAGAGGAGAGAAGAAGAGAGGAGATGAGATGAGAAGAGAGGAGGAGAATAGAGGAGAATAGAGGAGAGGAGAAGGGAGGAGAGGAGAAAAGAGATGAGAAGGGAAGAGAAGAGAGGAGAAAAGAAGAGAAAAGAGGAGAAGGGAGGGTGAGAGGAGAGGAGGAAAGGAGGAAGAGGAGATGAGAATTATAATAATCCTCCTACTTGTTCAGTAAACCAATATATAGCATATATTAGGGCTATCCCCGACTAAGGATTTGAATAGTCGATTTTGATTGGCCAAAATGTGCCGATAGTCACTGCCACAGTACCAAAGAGTTAACCCTTTCACTGCTACAATACATAAGGTTAACCCTTTCACTGCCACATGACAAATGGTTAACCCTTTCACTACCACACTACAGAAGGTTAACCCTTTCACTACCACACTACTGAAGGTTAACCTTTCACTACCACACTACAGACGGTAGTGAAATGTTAACCTTCTGTAGTGTGGTAGTGAAAGGGTTAAACTGTATTTTGAAGTTACAGGAAACCAAACATTTACTGGTCAGATACCTACGGTATCTCAAACCCAAACCACAACTGTTGCTTCTCTAGGAGGATCGAGAAAAGAGGGCAAGGTTTGAGATAGGTCATGTGTACAAGTATGATTATAATACATTATAGAAAGAGTTACCCAAGTCGGATTAGTATTAGTAAGAATGTAGCTATATTAATGAGGGACAAGTGGCAAAATCTTGTTTTGAATCTCTGAATTTCAGATTAGGGCTTTAACCTGTCTTTACTGAATACAGATGTCTGTAGTGTGGTAGTGAAAGGGTTAACCGTCTGTAGTGTGGTAGTGAAAGGGTTAACCATTTGTCGTGTGGCAGTGAAAGGGTTCAACTTCTGTAGTGTCACAGTGAAAGGGTTAACCATTTTTGTAGTGTGGTAGTGAAAGGGTTAATAAAAACTGCCGTTGACGTCAGTTTGAAATGTGTCTTATCGCAATCCTTGAAGTTATTTTTAACGCTCACTATCAGAAACACATGTCACATTCTCACGCCGTGTCCCACTAACGTGTATAAAGCTGGGCACCTAACCTCTCTCACTACATCCTTTCTGAACAGGTTTAATGTCAGAATGAGGGGTGCTGTGGCTCTGCTGCTGCTGCTGTCCTGTCTGTCTGGGGCGTGTGCTCAGGAAGAGAGCGGAGAGACAAGAGAGAGGGGCACCGTCCTCCTACAGGGTGCCAGTGAAGGAGGAGAGAGCAGGGAGAGAGACCCTCAGACTGACAACGGAGCCACAGAGACGACCCACACGCCGAAAAGCAGCCAGACCACCACCCCTGACATCATCTGGGATGAGATGATGTACCTGAGAGACACGGTCCACAACCTGGGAACCACTGTGGTGGAGCAGAGGGTGGAGCTGAGGATCACCCAGAACAACGTCCAAAAGCTGGAGGTTCAGAACGCAGCCCAAGCAACTGAACTGTCCGCCGTGGGGGTGAGACTTGGTGCTGGTGAAAGCCAGAACACAGCCTTGGCGGCCAGGGTGACAGCCAGCGAGAAGGAGGCGGTGGTTCTAAGGGGGGAGGTGGTGGCTCTTAGGGGGGAGGTGGTGGCTCTTAGGGAGGGGGTAGTGGCTCTTAGGGGGGACCTGGTGGCTCTTAGGGAGGGGGTAGTGGCTCTTAGGGGGGACCTGGTGGCTCTTAGGGGGGAGCTGTCTATCGCCAAGACTGAAGTGCAGCTGCAGAAGAACAAGCTGGAGGAGGTGGAGAGAGAGAACGCAGCCCAGGAAACTGAACTGTCCACCATGGGAACCAGACTGACAGCTGGTGAAAGTGACAACGCAGCCCAAGCTGTTGAACTGTCTGCCCTGGAGACCAGACTGAGTGCCAGTGAGAACCAGGTGGAAGAGCTGAAGAGACATGATTCAGAACGACCCAAGGTGGCTTTCTCTGCCGCTCTGCCTGATTCAGGATCCGTGGGGCCTTTCAATACTGACACCACACTGGTCTACAGTAATGTAATCACCAATTCTGGCCAGGCCTACAACCCAATTACAGGTACCGACTACATTAAATCAATACATTATGAAGTCAATCAGTGTTTGGTATCAACAACAATATTAGACGGTGCTGATTTCCCCTTGTTCTCCTCTGATACAGGTATCTTCACTGCACCAGTCAGAGGAGTCTACTTCTTCCGATTCACAGCCTTTCAACTTACCCAATCCCATTGGATGTATGTGCAACTGTACCACAACGATAGGATATTGCTGTATAATAATGAAAAGGAAGATGATGATCACGTGCAGCTTTCTAATGGACTGACTCTAGAGCTGCAGGAGAGCGATGTAGTCTACATGCGTCTGCCGTCGGGGTATGGACTCTTTGAGAATCTTGTTCTCCGCAACACCTTCAGTGGCTTCCTGCTCTTCCCTATGTAAAAGGTGCACTTACTGAATCATGATATATGAATGTCTATGACTGAAACATGGCAGAAATAAACAATAATCTTAATTTGCAAGTTAATGTAGTCTGTCAGACACTTTGGCGAATTGTGGCACCCATGAATACAATAGTATCTTTGATCATTCATAAGCAGAGTTGGGCCTGTTACTTAAAATGTATACATTACATATTAATCATTACAAAAAGTAGTTAAAATACTTATTACTGTATTAACCCGAATATATGACAACCCTGATTATAAGAGGACCCATAAGACGACCCTGTCTTTTTCAAGACTCTTTTTTTCACGGCTGGAACACCAACACTGCATCACTGGCCAAGAAAGCTCAGCAGCGCCTCTACTTCCTACGCAAACTGAGAAGAGCCGGAGCCTCAGTTCCCATCATGTGGTCCTTCTACCGGGGCACCATCGAGAGCCTCCTGACCAGCTGCATAACTGCGTGGTACGGCGGTTGCAAGACCTGCAGCGCACGGTCAGAACAGCTGAGAGGATCGTTGGTGCCCCCCTCCCCTCCCTCCAGGACATTTATAACACACGCCTGGCACGCAAAGCACTCCGCATTGCAGGCGACATCACCCACCCCTCACAGCGTCTCTCCTGCCCTCCGGGAGGAGAATGAGGAGCCTCCGAGCTCCTAGGACTAGCAGACTAAAAGACAGCTTCATCCATCAGGCTGTCAAGAACCTGAACTCTCCCCCAGCTCCCTCCCCACCCCTCTTAAGTCAAGTCAAGAGTTGTATTTGTCACGGCATACAAGCATACAGTGAAATGCGGGTGGTCATGCCCGCAGCGATTGTGCAATAATACAAGTAATAAAAATAAGACATAACAGGTATAATGTACATAAAGTTTACAAAAAGCATGCCAAGGTCCTGCGATAGTGCAATACAATGTTAGCTACGGATGAGGCACTGGGTCTTATGTACACTACTATACAATACTATACAATCTACAGTTATACTATATATCCTTATGCTATCTTGCTATATCCATCTATTTACTATACAAGAACCACTCCCGTTCTTTTTAATTAACATTTTTTAAGTGACCTTTTCATTGTGTAAAGTGACCGTTGAGTGTGAGCATGTGCATAGCATGTGTGTGTGTGTGTGTGTGTGTGTTCGTGCTAAAGTGACTGTTTGTGTGTGAGCGTATACAGTATGTGTGTTGTGTGTGTGCTCATGTGTGCTTGTGTGTGGAGAGTTCAGTGTTCAAGACTCTGATGGCCAGCGGCTGGGTGGCGCAGCGGACATTTCGCTCGTCACCAACGCAAGAGACACCGGGTTCGAATCCGGCTGTCGGCGTTGCCTCCGGCTTGGGCCGGCCGTCATACTAACTCAATTGGCAGAGTTAGCGGGTGGGAAGTCGAAGGGTGGTAGTCTGGTCGTTGTGAACAGCGACTCCTACAGGTCGGTTGGGGCGCCTGCACAGCAAAGTCAGGAAAATGGCGGGGACAGTGTGAGCCTCCTACACGTTACTCCTCGCCAAATGAGAGTCCGCGCTGGCAGATGAAAAGATGTGACGGGCTGCCTCCACATGTCACAGGGCTGTACAGTGAGAGATATATATCGCACGTGCTACAGCAACATCGGTCTGTGCGATAAATGGATTTACTTCAGTAGCACCCGTGCGATAGGCATTCGGTTCATATCGATACTCTTATTTTGAAAATCCTGTGGCAAGTCTCATCTCCGCAGAAGCGCAGCTCCAGCCATAATATCTATGGCTCCGGCAGCTAACAAAGTTCGGTTCATATCAATACTCTTATTTTGAAAATCCCGTGGAGTCGTATCCGCTCGGCTCTACAGCACAGCGCGCAGTAGCGTCTGGAACACAGACATTGCAACATAGCAAGGCTAGTGTGCCTATTTCGCAACCCAAAACATGCTTTGCAATCCTCACCATTCCTTTTAATTATTTTTAGCATTTATCGCTTTATTCTACTGGGCAGTCCAGTAGAGAGAGAGAGAGGTGAAACGGGAGACAGAGTGGGGGGAAGACATTCGACAAATAACTACGGGTTCGGGAATCGAACCCGGGTCGGCCGTGCCGCGACTCAGCGCGTTATGTGGTTCGCCACTGGGGCGCCCTCTCACCATTCCTTTATGACCACGTCGTGTTAAAGATCGAAATTAACGCTACATTAGCGTAAGCTAACAACAAGCTAACCCAGAGCCATATAGAGAGAACAGCAGACGGGCAGAGTGAGGACTGGGAAGGAGGGGGGGGGGGGGCAGGCATTCTCCCTTCTTTGTGTGTGTGTGTGCGTTTGGAAAGATCAGATGAAGTCAGAGTATATTATATTGATAGTAAAGGTACTGAGGGTGGACAGATAATGTTGATATTTAAACATAAAAAATACAATACATAATAAATGTATTCATGATCATCATGCAACTGTGACGTACATGGGTACGTGGGTTGGTCATTACCATTATTACTGTATTCATGACACCATCTGAACATCAGGTTAGTATATTTAATGTGTTATGTTTTGTATGTGATGTGTGTGTGTGTGAGCATGAGAGCTAATGCTGTCTCTTTTCTCTTCCTGTCAGGTGCCGCCCGTCCCTACACTGAAGAGTGCTGATTGCCTAATGAATGACAGCTGATGGCAATCACCTCGAGAGGGACGGTGGACAAATACCTGACAGCACACACACGTCTGGGCGCCTCATTCTGTCAATTGCCAGTGACCAGAGTGGAGTGGGGTTGTGTGGGATTATTATTGTGCTTATTTACCCCTTTTGGTGGACCAAGTACTGTGTCTTATATTGTTGGCCTATGCGCCACTTCTCAACTATTGTGAGTATTCTCTTGTTGGCTTTAGGCCTAGTTCCACTGAGTGTGGACTTGTACCTTTAAGTATATATATGTAGATATTGTTGGCCTCTGCGCCACTTCTCAACTATTGTGAGTATTCTCTTGTTGGCTTTAGGCCTAGTTCCACTGAGTGTGGACTTGTACCTTTGATACCTTTTGCTGGGGGTTTCCCAGTACCAACCTCTGGCTGGTTGGTTAGTGCCTGTGGGCGCTTATTTAGTTTACTTGTATTATCCTTACCTTGTGTGTTCTCCCATTACCCTTCTCCCTGTTGGTTAATTGTTTGTGGGTTGTTTTTTCCCTTTGTTACATATTCAACTATCAGTGGAGGTTTCAATCCCTACCCTGTATAATAAATATAATTTACTATTCTTGAAAACGTCTTTGTTTATTACCTACCTGCCCGGGACTGTTTTGAAAGCATTTACTGAGAGAGGCTGTTTTTTGTTCATGTGCAGCTGGCTCCAGTTACTATTTTGTGTGGTCATTAGACCTTTGTACATGACACAACATAAAACAATTGCAGGAACGGTTTGGGAGAGGAAGGGGTTTTAGGTTGCGTGTTGTGAGTTCCAAAAAAATATACTTAAAGTTTAAAGCTCAATATATCAAAACGTGGCACTTTACAGTGAACAGGAGGTCTATTTGTATTAAAAACAATAGATTGTTTTTCCTTTAAAAGTCTGGAAGAGGTCAAAAATAAAAATGTCAAATGATATTTCCGTTGCCTTTTTTGAGTTGATCTAAATGTTACTGATTGCGTTAAATTGGCTTATGATATCGTCTCATATCGATTGCAGGCAGCTGCATCATATCGTATCGTGGCAGATATCGGCAAATATCGTATCGTTGTCCAAAGAATCAATCTCGTATTGTATTGTGATGAAACTGGTGATTCCCACCCTATAGTAGAGTCCATACACCCAACACCAAATCCCATAATTCCTTACACATAACGTGTCTGGCTGTGTGATGTCAACTTGTCAGCATGAAAATGACAACCAAACATGGCACTGCAATTAAATAACACAAATACAATAGGCACATTTGTGACAAATATAACATGTTTTATACTTGTGCTACAAGATTTTGGCCTGTGCTACAAAACTATCATCCTCTGTAGCACCAGTGCTATGTGCAAAAAAAGTTTACGTACAGCCCTGATCGGAGGGGACATGTGATGCAAGGCTTCTATCCTCCCTACAACCGGCCAGTGGGGGGCATATGCGAGCAACGATCAGGACAGGACAGGGAGAATTGGCACGAGAGGTAAATTGGGATGGGGAGAAAAATCACAGAAAAAGGAGGAGAAAAAGTAGATGATAAAAAAAAAAGACTGATGGCCTGGGGGAAGAAGCTGAGCCGAAGTCTCTCTGTCCTAGTTGCTGGTGTGTTACTCTGCCCCCACAGACTCTGGACTAGGACCCCCCCTCCCCCACTGACACACACACGGCACAGTGGTGTAGTGGTTAACACTGTCCCCTCATAGCTAGAAGGTTGTGGGTTCGATTCCCGCTTGGGGACCAGGTTGCCGTGTTGCCAGTTACCCAGGGGTATCTCCCGGGCCTTTCTGTGTCGAGTTTGCATGTTCTCCCCGTGCTCGCAAGGGTTTACCCTCCTGATAAGATAAACCCAATGGAAAAACATGCACAACAGATCGCTAGCGCTGTCGCATCCCTGTCGAAGACGGACAGCAGCACTTGGATTGGTCCCCGGGGCGCGGCGCTCGCTGCAGCCCTTGTCTGCTCCCGGCTGCGCTTGGGGGGGAAGGACGACGGGATGGGAGGTGCAGAGAACATTTAGTCAGCGACTCAGTGCGTGTGTGTGTGTGTTCCTGTGGGTCGCCCATCGCGCGCACACACTGCCACTTTATTTTACTATGTACTACTGCTGCTAGAAAATATTTGCACTAAGCTCATTTTAATGACCGTTTATATTGTACATATCTTGCAGTCCTGTATATTGTGTGTTGTATATTGTGTCCTATATCTTTACTTTTGTGTTTATATTGTCTACATCTTTTTTTTATATACACCGTGGGAATGGGGGAACGCAATTTCTGTATGTCTTGCACAAATAGAAAATTGACAATAAAGTTGACTTTGACTTTGACTAAAGTGCTATAGATAAAATCTTTATATAGAGTAATTGTTTGTTTTTAACCAATACAGGCACAGAGTGTTTAGAAAGGTGAGGAATAAAAGTATTGCTTTTCCCTCCAAAATGTATGTTGCGTCATCTATCCCCTCCTTACTTCGCATTTCCCCACGTGGAATGCAGCTGATTGGATAAATTACATGCTGGTGCTTTAGTACGTCATCTAGTGGCTGAATGTTATCTATAGCACCTTGATGAAATCTTGTTTTTGTAAAGAAAATACTAAATCACAGCTACAATGTCCTTTACTAGAACATACTCCCTTCTAGTGTTCTATTGCTGAAATAATATTTGCCGGGCGGTAATTGAACCCTTGCACAGAAGAACCAATCTGTTTTGAAAAGGTTTTGGACAGCCCATGTATTTGCAGTTATGAAGTTAATCTAACTCAATTCTGGAGTGTGAATGTGATATATCACCAGAAAGTACTCAACCTCCACTGTCTTAAGTTACACAACACTCTAAAGAGTGAACACAACACTCTAACTTACAATCTTTAGATAATAAAGTAGTCAACCTCTACTGTCTTTAACTATGAGTGAACACAACACTCTCACTTACCATCTTTAGATAATAAAGTACTCAACCTCTACTGTCTTCAACTATGAATGTACACAACATTCTAACTTACCATCTTTAGATAATAAACTACTCAACCTCTACCGTCTTTAACACTTCCGGTGCCGTTCACGTAGAACTATGTTTCTGTCGCCTAATCGTTGAGTGCCGGAAACGTAGATCTACGTTTTTCTCACGGTATTTCTTTTAATCGCTATTGCCATTCATAATTCAACAGGGCACCTTGTGCATACTGTTCTGAATGTGTCTGAGCTGGCAGACAGTCTTATACCGCCCTCTAACGCCTTCTGCCATTATTGCACCCAGTTAGAGACGGGTTAGTTTCTTTTCTCTACCGAGCTGCGGCGTGGGGGTGGGTCCTAAACACTCCGGCAAAACACACGCTTGTAGGGATGGTTTGGACTACTGACCCTGCCCGCCCGTTGAAGTGCAATGCCCAACAACGTCGGAGACAGGATCGCTGTGGATAACTGGAATGGCGATCAGATAATTGGATTCTTTTTTTTGCATTACATCAGATACCAGGTAAGGACACTATATATGAAAGCTTGCGTTGATCTGATATTTATTTCTACCGCGATTGAAGCTATCTGTGTTTTATGTGTGTGGCTGTTTTCCGTTGGGTTGCAGGGGGGGGGGAGCGCTGCGCTCCAGGGCACATTTCATGTATTCACGAGTTTATTGAATTACACAAAAACGCTGTTTTCACGTCTTTTCCCTGGAATTACTCACAAGCAACCAAACTATATTCATATTCAAAACGGTATAAAACGGAAATGTACGGATGAAAAAATTATCTGTTTTTTGCACGTTTGACCAGAAGCAACTCACTGAGACTCGACGGCGTTATTAGACCCATAGGCACCTATACTATAAAATATAGGTTTAGCTCTACAAACTACAACTACGTTTACATGGGGTTACCGGACGGCAATGAAGGGGTCACTTCCCGGAAGGGGCGTGGCACTCAATGTGTTAACTATGAGTGAACACAACACTATCCGTCTTCAGATAATAAAGTTTGAAAAAAAAGGTTTGTCCCTCTGAAAACCTAAAACAGACTTATACGGTTCTTCAACTGAGGTAGTCAATTATAAAGTATAATGACGTATCATAAATCCTCAGCAAAAAGCTTTATAACTTATGAGTGTTATAAAACATTATACCCAACAGTCACTGGCAGGAGCTTCTCTCTTGTCCTCCGACGGGCCTCGACATGTAAACCATCTGCTCACCAGCAGCCTGGGACCACGACATCTTTAATACCAAAGTCCTCTCCAGACAGCCACATGAAAATGATCTATTAGCCTTGTGGAGTCTTGGGCTATTTTTTTTTTTTTATCCACTTTTTCTCCCATTTTCTATATTTTCTCCCATCCCAATTTCGTATATCATCCAATTCAACCCTCCCCTGTCACGAACGCTGTTTCTTGCCTCCCACAAGCCGGCTGCAATGTGGACTAAGTCATACATAGCACAAGTCCCCTCCGGTACTTGAGGTAACAGCAGTCGCATCTTTTCACCTGCGCAGCTCGATCTCTCAGTGGCGAGGAGTAACGCGTGGGAGGCTCACGCTGCCCCCGACACTTCCTGATTCTACTGCGCAGGCGCACCAACCGACCTGTAGGAGTCGCTGTCCACAACGCCCGATCCCCACCCATCAGTTTCCCACCCCCTAATACGGCCAATGTGTATTAGTATGAACGACCAGCTAAACTGAAAGCAATGTGGAGAGCTGGGCTCGAACAGGCGAGCCCAGCGTCTCCGCATTCGTGGCGAGCGCCTTGCCCACTACGCCACGTAGCCGCCCCAGTCTTGGGCTATTTTCAATGTTTTGGCTACTTTTGATTTTGACTTTATAATTCACATTTAAAAATTGTATGTTTGGTATCATTCTTTTCAGCACAGTCTCACCTATAATGACCCGACCGTTAGTTTTCATACTGTACATACTGTATGGACTGTATACTGCATACTATACAACACAAAACAAAAAAGCGTTTTTAAATTATATATATTTTTTACTATAAACATGCTTTCTATTATTATCTTTTTTCCTGCCTTTACCTCCCCTCCCCCGTCCCTCATGTTGCTATGACGCCTGCATTTCCTGAAGGGGATTAATAAAGGAACACATGACTTGACTTATATGAATGATTATAATGCATTTTAGACAGGCTTCATAGAAAGTGTTAGCCAAATCAGATTAATGTTTGAAAGAACATTTGAAAAGCTTGTTTTCCATCTCTGATTGCTATCCTTAAAAGGAACACAGCAACTTTTTGGGAAATTTGCTTATTTGCCATCTACCCTGGAGTTAGACAAGCAGATGCATACCCTTTTCTTCTCTGTGCATGCATTAGGCTTAGGGCACAGCCGCACCGTTAGCCTAGCTTAGCGTCATTGTTTTCCAAAAAACAACAGAGCTTCTGAGGCAATGAAATCACTGCGCCCAGGCAGCAGTGGTTCATAGGGGTGTAACGATGCATCGATTCTAATGTGACGATTCAGCTGCATTGATTTTAAAATGTTAGAATCGATTATAATCGAAATTAATCTAAATAAAAAATAAAAATCTTTTTTAATGTTTTTAATTTGTATGTATTTTTTTTGTTTTGTATAGTTTTTATTTACCTATAGTCCATTCATGCTGAGTGAATCAGTTCCCCCAGCCACATTTGTGTATTCAACATTTTTGGGGGAATTAACTGATAGAAAATTCATCGAAGATTTATCGAATCGTGGTCAAATAGTTCAGAGTATATATCTGCTTAGAAAACGAAAATATCTAATTATAATTTTTTATTTCTCCACGTGGTAAATACACAGGTCACAACATGTTTACAGGAACGTTTGAGTTGTATTTGGAGTGTATTTTGTGACTGTTGGGAACTAGGCTACACTGGCACACCTACTTCCAGTGAATGACGCTAAGCTAGGCTAAAGGTTGGCGTGTTCCTTTAAAGAATTGTTGAAGAGTGGAATGTGGTAGTGACCGAAAAAATATGGGTTTCAATTGGATTATAGCCTACCATTATTTACAAGGACACTTCACAAAAGAACAATGCTGATTTATTTCGCACACAATCTCACACACATTCAAAAACTCTAAACAGTTTAGCACACATTCATTTAGTTTGAGAGTTACTGAGGTTACTAGTTTGAATATGGTCACCAGTTATGTCATTGGGGACATTGAATCCTTGTGTTGTGTTAATTACAGCTCAATTAAATGATAAGGTAGCAGTCCCTATAATACTAAGGTATTGCTATTTTCATCATATCATGGAGCTGTAATTAACACTTTCTTTGCCACGCTTATGTACATCATTATACCATCCTCTGCCAGCTCTATTTGTCTATGGAGAAGTTCCCCTTCTTTGCAGGGCTATAACTTTTTAAATTGTATTGCTAAATTGACATTACTATGGCCCATTCAACGTCAATTATCTATCGTTCAGGATGTAGGAACGTTATTCTTTTTCATTCACATATTCATACTAAAATACGGTCTAAAGTATAAATATGTTTTTATCGTTTTCTGCAGCATTCTGCAGAACGTGATTTATAGCCCTAAATGCATTATATTGATGATCAAATACAGTTTGATAGCGATCGGCGCCAGATGAAAAATTTCAAATGGACGTGCTTCTAGAAGTTACTACTTATCATCTGATGTTGACCGGATGGGGGGGGGGGGGGGGGTCGTTTATAATTCCGTGGCCAACGTTAGATGATTCATGTAGTGTAGGTGATATGATCATTAGTTAGAGTTATTAGAGTTATTGGTAACGGATCGCTATCCATTGTGTCGAGCTCGAGTCCCGGGACATATAGCGAGTGATCGGACCGAATTTGGATGAGCACCAGTTTCCGTTTCCGGTTTGGGCGATCCGCCGATCCGCCACCAGATGGCGCTCTTGAACCGTTGGAGAGTTGAGAGGGGATCAACAGTAGATCTCAAGTCTCCGCGGGAGAAATATGATTGCGATCACAGATTTTTGAAATATTGATCTCAATGACGTGTTACGGCGTCATTGGCAGAATTAGCATGGCGGGGAATGACGAGTTAAGGCGTCCTTGGCGATTAAAGTGTTAACACAACACAAGGATTCAATGTCACCGATGACATCACTGGTGACCATATTCAAACTCATGAATATGAGTTTTTGGATGTGTGTGAAATTATGTGCAAAATAAATCTGCATTGTTTTTGGTGAAGTGCCCTTTTAACACATTAGTTGGCCATGCGTTGAGTGCCAGTAACGAGTAAACTCGTTTTTATGATCGTTATTTCTTTTATTCACTATTGGCATTCATAATTCATCCAGGAAGCCTCCGGGAGCCAGCTGGACCCCGTCTGATATTTCAACGCCTCAATACCGCCGCCAGGTGGATTTCGGGCGAGTTACACTCCACTCTAAACCGGAAGTGCCGCTCGGTGCATCGGGGGGAAAAAAGCTCTGCCAGAGATATCTTGTAACGTGGATCAATATACACACCTCGAGTGCATTGGATGGCTTTCGAGACGCAAAAATCAATATGCTTTCGGCGTTTATTGCGTCATACAAACGGAAAATGAATCTAGATTTTCTCCAGACACATCGACCAGAGGTAAGAGGAATCTAACGTTATTTCCAGCTTGATTCATTGCAATCTGTCCCATCAACGTATGGTGTCTTACTAAAGAAAGCCGTTAGTGACAATCAAGGAATCATAAACGACCCCCCCCCCCTTCCTTCACGCATGATGGAGCATAATGTATAGCGATCATATGCATTTGACATTTTTAATATAGCGTGTATAGGGACGAAACGGCAATCGATAATGTATAATACGCGTCGGGGCCTATAGCGCGCATTCTAGGAATTACTGCTATACAGTCTAAAAACATACTTATATTCTCTACGGTACTAACACGACAATGTATGAATGGAAAAATATAACGTTCCCACATCCGGAACGATAGATACCCGATGTTGAATGGGCCATAGTAATGTCGATATAGCTATAATATTTAAAAAGTTATAGCCCTGCAAAGAAGGTGAGCCACTCCATAGGCTTACAGCACTGGCAGACAGTGGTAAAGATGGGCATACTGCATGGCACCCAGTGTGTTAAGTAGAAAGGTGGTACCACAATGATACACACCTTTTATCATGGTAGAATCATGACAGTATCATGGTCAATTATTTATACAATGTCTGGTACCATGGTAACACTGACATTACCATCAAACCAGGTAGTCGTATGCACCAGGTGTTTAACAGAGTAGTTGATTATCAGCAGGGGTGCAGTCCTAATATCAGAACTGCCTGGACGCCACATGGACGCGCGCTCCCGCGCATACATGTTCCCTCGCGTGCCGACAGAACAGATGATTATTATGCATAAATAGTAGGAAACTATAGGAAATTACTAGTTTTAGTTTAGTTTTTGTAAATATTGCCTTGAAATAGAGAAGCTGAAAAAGGTAGCAGGATGTAGCCTTCAATATATAAAGAAATTATATTGTCAACAGATATGGTTGAAAAACAAACAATGTTTTAAATGTAATTGTAGTTACAATTTCTTTAATTGAATTAACTTAAACTAGAAAAGTAAATACAAACTAAATTAACAATGTAACTTAGTTTACAGAAGGACAGTTTCCTTCTGAAGCACAACTTAATGCCTCGTCCTTCCAGTCGGGACCATTTGTCACATAGTGAGAGCTCCACAGATCAAGCAAACCCCCACAGGGCTTGTATTTTGGTTTTGCACTTCTCATTCTTTGTTATGTTATTGGTATCCTATTATTATGCAAAGTCTAGGTGATAGATAAGTGCCGGTACTTGGTGCACCGCGCGACGAGTCGAGTGAAAGTTGTGAATGCATTTTTGTGTGCGCGTACTTCTGCTCAGAAAACTGCTGGGACGGCGTGGTACCGCATGGGACCACCACTGCACCACTGATTATCAGCACGTACCAGGTGTTTGACAGAGTAGTTGATTATCAGGTAGTCGTACGTATGTACCAGGTGTTTGAGAGAGTAGGGGTGGGACGATACATCGATCCAGATCGATACATCGATGTAATTATCAACAATCGAATCGGATCGATGCGATGTAATAAGATCGATTCATATCGATACTCTTATTTTGAAAATCCTGTGGCGAGTCTCATATCCGCCCAAGAACAACAGCAGTAGCTCCGTGTGTGTAGACGTTACAGCATAGCATTCTCCCTTTCTGTGTGTGTGTGCGCGCGCGCGTCTTTGGAAAGACCAGATGAGGTCAGAGGAGTTTGATGTTTAAATGTTATTTAAACATAAACAATATAATACATAATAAATGTAGGCCTATACATGATCATGCAACATCAACAAATTGTTGTAGGAACGGTTTGGGAGAGGGAGGTTGTGAGTTTTGAGTTCCAAAAAATTTAGCTTAAAGTTTAAAGCTCAATATATAAAAACGTGGCACTTTACAGTGAACAGGAGGTCTATTTGTATTAAAAACAATAGATTGATTTTCCTTTAAATGTCTGGAAGAGCTCAAAAATACAAATGTCAAATGATATTTTCATTACCTTTTTTTTGTTGATCTAAATGTTACTGATTGTGTTAAATGGGCATATGATATCATCTCATATCGATCGCAGGCACCTGAATCTAATCGTATCGTATTGTATCGTGAGAGACTTTGTGATATCGGCAAATATCGTATCGTTGTCCAAAGAATCGATATCGTATCGTATCATGATGAAACTGGTGATTCCCACCCCTATGAGAGAGTAGTTGATTATCAGGTAGTCGTATGTACCAGGTGTTTGACAGAGTATAGTTGATTATCAGGGAGTCGTACGTACCAGGTGTTTGACGGAGTAGTTGATTATCAGGTTGTTGTACATATGGGTGTTTGACAGAGTAGTCGTGTCACAGCCACAGCCAGGGCCTCTCTCTATTCTATATATATTAGGGCTGTCCCCGACTAAGGATTTGGATAGTCGACTATGATTGGCAAAAATTTGCCGTTAGTCGACTATTAGTCGACTAAAGAAATCAAATAAAATAAAATAAAAAATTATATATATATATATTTTTATCATTCCATTTGGGCTGTGGGGGGTGCTTAATGTCTGAAGGAGTCGACTGAAGGCTTCTTGTCCTCTGCAAAAGCATGCAATTGGTCCACTGATGGATACATCTTGATATTTGTCTAGTCTAGTGTGTTCATTAGATGGGTGAAATCCTCTTTCAGTGCCTCTGTGCCTGTTTTCGTAGGCAGTTAGCCTCTGGTATGCATGCCATTAGCGTTAGCCACACTTCTAGGCCTCTTTTCTTTTGGAAAGAATGATAAATGTTTTCTTTTAATAATTTTTATTATTTTTTTTTTATTAGACTAAAGGTTGGCTACGGCTCCTTTCGACCGATTAGTAGACTAATCGACTAATAGGGGTCAGCCCTAATATATATATTAGGCTGTCAGTTTATCGCGTTAATTAGATTAATTAATTACACAACAAATGATCGCGTTATGAAAATTAACTCATTTTTTTTTTTTTTTTTTTATAAATATTATTTTTTATCTCATTCATTCCATAATAATGTAGAATCCACATTTACAGACTTTTTTTTAATATGGTCCATTTGCATGTTCTTGGTATCTGATTCTAGGGACATCTATGGATCTCAGGGAATGTATTCCCAGTGTCAGAAATACTGTCTGTTACTAGGCTTGAGTAAATTGTAATGAACCAAATGAAAATATCAATACATTTTTTTTTAATCTTTGACTGTGAATAACACCATGCTAAAATTGACCAGACCTGAAAAATCTAAGTAAATTAATAAATGGAAGATGATTAAACAGAAGGTTTTGTAGATACAGTACTGAATTCTGCCATCCGGACACATGCAATTTGAAATATGATTATAGAATATAGAATATCAGGCATAAAATGGTTATGCAATTAAAATACGATTAATTAGATTAATTAATTACAAATCCTGTAATTAATTAGATGACATTTTTAATCGCCTGACAGCACTAATATATATATATATATATATTTATATGGTGATTTGTGAGCTCTGTAATCTGCGTCATCCTAACCCCTGTTCTCTGATGTGCAGGACCTCATCCCTCCGGCCTGCACTTACCCACGGACTCCACCAGCCTGCACCCCCCTGGAACTCACCTACCGCCGTTGCCCGTCTGTCTCTCCCCCACTCCCTGCTCTTCATCACCAGCCCCCTGCCCCTTGTCCTTCCCTGGCTTCATTAAAACGTATAAACCGCCTCATTCTTCTGTGCCTGTGTTCTGCTCTTGGGTTCTCTACAAGTTGATTATCAGGTAGTCGTACATACCAGGTGTTTGACAGAGTAGTTGATTATCAGGTAATAATACATACCGGGTGTTTGACAGAGTAGTTGATTATCAGGTAATAATACATACCGGGTGTTTGACAGAGTAGTTGATTATCAGGTAATAATACATACCGGGTGTTTGACAGAGTAGTTGATTATCAGGTAATAATACATACCGGGTGTTTGACAGAGTAGTTGATTATCAGGTAGTCGTTGCCAAGAGGAAGCCAGGATCTCATCGTCACAAAGTCTCTGTTCTTTAGAGGGCTGGGGCACTTCCCTTTTGAAACAAGAGAAGACAAACATCTCCATGAAAACCTTCCCTTTTGAAACAAGAGAAGACAAACAAACCTATTATAACCTATACCTTCTTGAAGTTAAATGGCAGCCAAACTGAGGCCCTGCTCATCGGCTCCAAATCCACCCTCACCAAATAACAAAACACCCCAGTTCCAAACATCACCATCGACGGCTTCCCTGTACCCTTCTCCCCCCAAGTTAAAAGCCTCCGTGTCATTCTGGACGGTTCCCTCTCCTTTGCACCACACATCAAAAACATCACCCGGTCTGCTTTCTTTCACCTTCGTAATATCTCCAGACTCCGCCCATCTCTGTCCCAATCAAATACAGAAACCCTGGTTCACTCATTAGTCACCTCCCGGATCGATTATTGCAACGCTCTCCTCACTGGCCATCGCACCAAACTCCTCAACAGACTCCAAATTATCCAAAACGCTGCTGCCAGGATCATCACCCGCACAAACTCATCCGCCCACATCACCCCCGTCCTCATTCAATTACACTGGCTCCCTGTGCACTACCGGATCGATTTCAAAAACCCCCTACTCACCTTCAAAGCCCTCCACAATCTAGCCCCCATCTACATCACTGACTTCCTCCAGGAATACACCCCCTCCCGCACCCTCCGCTCTTCCTCTACTCTGGACTCCTATCCATCCCCAGCTCACGCCTCAGCACCATGGGTGCTCGAGCTTTCACCTGCTCAGCCCCCAGACTCTGGAACTCCCTGCCCCCACATGTCCGACTCGCTTCGCTATCATCATTCAAATCACAACTGAAAACCCATCTGTTCAAACTCGCATATTCACTAATATCTATAACCTGTGTCACTGTCCTATAGCCCCTGCTGTTTGTTTTGTTATTTTAACTACACTGTTTGTTTTGTTTTTAACCTCGACTTTTAACTGCCTTGCTGTGTTTTTTTCTTTATGATCTGTAAGGTGACCTTGGGTGTCATGAAAGGCGCCACCAAATAAAACGTATTATTATTATTATTATTATTATTAGCAGGTGCCGGACTGTAGTTAGCCTGGCTCACACAGCTTCCACTTCTCATATTATTTACTGAGCTACATAAAGTGTGCTTTGACTCTTAAGACTGATGAAAACAGTTCCCCGTGCCCTGCATCTCTGTGTCTCTCTTTGTCTGTCTACCATTCCATCTCGCTGTTTGTCTCTGTAACTGTCTGTGGCTCTCTCTCTCTATCTCCCTCTGTAGGAAAGACATGCAGAGACTCACAATTCACAACCTTGAATTTACACAGCATTACTTCAGCAATCTGTAAACAACTAATGGAAGCGTGATGCATGGGAACCAATAAAGCAGATCAAAGCTGAAAGCCGGTGAGAACGGTGGAGGTGGAGGATGAGGATGTTTGTGAGACCAGTAAATCTACGGTGGTTCTTCTCTGTAGTGGATTAGCAGCAGTGCCACCGGACCGGGCCTGGTCTATAACTCTTTTATCTGCTTGCCAGAACACAGAGGAGAGTCTGCTCCTTTACCCTGACATTTTAGAAACTGCCTTTGTTGTATTTGAATATAGATGTTAGTTTACCGCCGCCTTTATAGTTTAATGGGGCAGTACATCATTAAAAAAGAGGCAACCTATTAAAAAAAGAAGAAAAGAAAATACACTGGAAAAGTGTCATGGTAGTTTGATGGTGATTTCATATATACCATAATAATAATATATAAAAGAAAAATGTTTATTATTATCATCATCATCATCATCATCATCATCATCATCATCATCATTATTATTAGTATTATTATTATTATTATTATTATTATTATTATTATTATTATTATTATTATTATTATTATTATTATGGTATAATCCAATTTAAACCATACCGATGGTAATATCATGGAAATCTCCATAGTTTGTGGTCACTACCATCATTGTAGTGCACAAAAAATTATGGAAATATCACAATACTTCTTTGGACATACCATGATACTTTTTGGTAAAGGGAAGGCCCAACGACCCAAGTACCAAGTCTGGAGCCCAACCACCCAAGTCCCAAGTCAATGGACTAGAGAATGACTGAATGTCTCCCTTCCTACAGTATCCACTGTTCTTGGTTGTGTGGCTTTGTTTACGTCAGGATCAGGAAGATTTTAGGTGTGGAAGACTGTCTTTCAGTTGCTTGACCCACTGCCCTCCAAAATTATAACCTGCCAGAGCATTACTGTTCAGCGTGCACAAGCAGGCCCGGACTGGCCATCGGGAGTTTTCCCGGTGGCCTGGCCTGCAAAACAATAAAATAAAATCAATTCTGTGCAGGCCAGAATTTTGCACGCAGTCAGGCCACTGCAGGCCAGGCCAGTGTTTCTAGTTGATAGTTAGATAACCTAGGTGGGGAACAACCAGGAGATCACTGCGACAGAGGGTAACGCAGTCTAAAAGCTCTCTCTCTCTCTCTGGAAAAAGAGGAAGGGTGGAGCAGAGAGGAAGAGAGAGAAAAATACATACTGCTGACTGCTTGTATTTCACAGAACAGTCAGATGTAACAAACACTACTGGAAATAAAATGTTTCAACAGTGGAAAAAAGAGGAAGTGTGGAGCAGTGAGGGAGAGAGAGAAAAAAAGAAAGGCCCTTGCAGGAGATACATACTGCTGACTGCTTGTATTTCACAGAACAGTCAGAGGGAAATTACTGGAAATTAAATGTTTCAACAGTGGAAAAAAGAGGAAGGGTGGGGCAAGGGGGAGAGAAAATAAAATAAAGGCAAAATTGACCAAATGTTTTCTTGCACCACGGGACCACCAGGTTAGTCAGTGATAAAAATAAACATGCTAGCTAGCTAACATAGCTAACATTACCATGCATCATCATCGTCCCCTGTCAAAAGCCCAATGTTAAAGCTTAAATCAATAATTTAACCCTTGTGTCTGAAAACTAAAGTGTTACACTCTTACCATTAGGGGACAAAATTGTGCTCTTCAAAAACGCCATAAAAATATTATATGTTGAAATACTTTTCCACTTTTTTCCCCCCATACATCTTTTATTCAACTTCAGTACTGATCATAACCATTTTAATTTAAAATGTTCTTGTAATGTCAGATACAAAATTAAATACTCCCACTTTTCTGATAAGAGTTTACATAACAAAAAACAAATAATCCATCAAAATCAGTGTTGTTGCTAATCATTGACACATAATGATCATAATTATTAGCCTGTAATAATCCCACACAGAAAAATCCACTTTGCATTTGATATATTGAAAATAAATGTTTTATTAGTGTGTGTTTTTTTTAAACAATAATCTGTTATGCCATCACAAACAATTGGCCAGGACGGGCTAACTGCCGTGGACTGGAGGAGCTGGGTTGTGGACTGTAACCAATACATTTTATTATTTAACATCACAATTGGACTAGTTTCTTTTTCTTTTCTTCCATTCACCACTTTTAGCTCTATTTTAGCCCTATTTTAGCTCTTCTTTTTAGCCCTATGTATTTGTCCATCTTGTGTATGCTATGTATTAACTTCCATTAACTGTTTTTAAATTGCTGTTATGCTGTGATGGACATCTGAATCTCCCCTCTGGGATAAATAAAGGTTTTCAATTCAATTTAAAGGGTAAAAATTTGTGATGCACCGATGTGAAAATTGTGGCCGATACCGATAACCGATATTAATATTGCTGTTCTGGCCGATACCGATATTTACCGATGTCGATATCTCTGTATAGAAAACACTTTTTTATAATAATCAAATAAAGAGCTATTTTCCAAAACGCATACTTTTTTTTACTTTTGTAACTTATTTTCAGAAATGACTGATATTTTTAAACTATTAAATAAGGCCAAAACATGTCAAAAGAAAAGATATTAAAAAAAATATATAATAATAATAATATCTGCCCATATCGGCCCTATCTTGATATCGGACCGATACCGATGTGTACAAAAACGGCCATATTGGCCGATATTATATCGGCGGCCGATATATCGTGCATCACTAGTAAAAATGATAAAAGTCCTGCACCAGAATGCAGGGAATTAAGTCTTTGTAACAAAAAAAATCCTGGTGGGGGACCCCCAGACCCCCCGCTTAAAAAGTGGCCTGACTGGGGCTATATTTCACACTATATTTCCCGACCTGAATAATTCCCCCAATCCGGCCTTGTGCACAAGTGTCTGTGCGCTCTCTCTCTCTCCTAATAGTACTCATAATAACAAGGACACAATCATGATGTTAAATGTACTCTTTTTATTAATTTTTTTTTATTATCTTTTTCCCCCTCCTTTTTTCCGATTTTTCTCCCATCCCACTGTTAGTCGTTATGCCAATTCCCAACCCCCTTCCTGGTTGTTGCACACTTTCCCCTACTGTTGGTCCGAGAGGCCGAAGACTGTCACATGCTTTCCTCCGACGCATGTGCAGCCATACCAACAGCCAGCCTGGCCACACAGATTCTCACTGGGAGAGTGTAACGTGTGGGAGGCCGCACTACCTCTCTCCAGATCCTACCTTCGTTGAGCAGGCGCCCCGACCGAACTGTAGGGGTCGCTGTCCACAACGCCCAGGACCCACCCACGGCTCCCCTCCCCCTAACTCATCCAAACAAGTTAGTATAGCGATCAGCCCGAGCCAAGGCAATGCTGACTCTCCGGGAGTCGAGACCGCAGCCTCTTGCATTGGTGACGAGCACAATCTCTGCGTTAAATGTACTCTTAATAACAAGGACACAATCATGATGTTAAATGTACTCTTAATAACAAGGACACGTGGTGTTTAATGTACTCCTAATAACAAGGACACAACCATGATGTTACAGTAAATGTACTCTTAATAACAAGGACACATGGTGTTAAATTTACTCATAATAACAAGGACACAATCATGATGTTAAATGTACTCTTAATAACAAGGACACATGGTGTTAAATGTACTCTTAATAACAAGGACACAATCATGATGTTAAATGTACTCATAATAACAAGGACACAATCATGATGTTAAATGTACTCTTAATAACAAGGACACAATCATGATGTTAAATGTACTCTTAACACTTTGAGCGCCACGCCGTGTTTTCCTTTTTACCCCCTTGAATGCCACGGTCCACTCCCAATGTTAACGTTAATATCGCCTAATCTATGTTTTAAATTATGGCTATGTGTCTAATCTGCCCGTCGCTTATCAAAGAATCATTTTCCAGTCAGTGTGGTCAAGGCAGATTGGTTTTTTATCGCTTAATTTCCGTTTGAGAGCATTTTGAAAAGCACCCGTTTTCAGGTGAAAAACAGCCCATTCTGTGATAATCGCCTTTTACTGGAATATTCCAGAACGTTGATATTTGTCGGCCTATTTATGAATAGTTTTCAAATAAACGCTAGATGATCAATAGTATACGTGCACGCACGCACGCACGCACGCACGTTCGAGCCGCGCGCTGATAATAGCTGCTTTCATTTCCTCATGGATTTTACAGTGAAACAGATAGAGCACATATCACAAAAAAGCTTATATCTCCTCGAAAACAAGTCTGATTATCCTAACACTGATAACATAGATTCCTTACCTGACATCAGATGGTATCCAAATGGTATATTCCAATTCCTGATCACCATTCGAAAAAATCGATAAGTGTATAGATCTAACGTGTATACAGTAGAACTCATGATCCGCGGGGCTCAGAGGATCCAGAATGAACTCTGGTAACTCCGGCTGCATCAGTGGACTGGAAAATGTGGACTGGAATATTTTTTTCCCCCCCATCCATTTTCATTGAGTCCATTCCAAAAGGGTGATTTACCATCTGGGAGACGATAGGGGGCGCTTTTTTCACATCTGATCGCCGGCGGCCCATGGGTAGGCTAGGGTAGGCTCACGTGATGCAATATGATTTCAGATCGCTTAAAAAAAAAAAAATTATCAGAGAAATCTCGTGAGTGGCTTTCAACGTAACTATCGTAAACCCGAGATAAGCCGTGAGTGGCGCTCAAAGTGTTAATAACAAGGACACAATCATGATGTTAAATGTACTCTTAAGGACACATGGTGTTGAATGTACTCCTAAATGTACTCTTAATAACGAGGACACATTCGCATCGGCAACCCAACTAACTGCATGTGTGTGTTCCTGTGTGTGTGCCGCCCATCGCATGTGTGTCTGCCTGCATGCCAAATAAAGACTTCTCCAAAGTCCAGTTATTATTATTACATGGCGTGATGGACACATTGACACATGGTATTGAACTGGTCTTACACAAAGTGCCACATCTGTGAGCCACCACTAGGGGCAGAGTGGCTAATGGTGAGTAGGGCTGTCTTAAATACTTCGAAGCTTCGTTCGATGGCACAAGCTTCGAACATAAAAAAAAATCCAAGTAAAAAAAAAAAAAAAAAAAAAAAATGTTTGCCTCCAAAATCTTGCGCCTCCATTCCAATGAAACGAAAGTAAGCGGCGCCTCGACTCCACCTCTCTACAACAAGCATGTGGAGATTATCTGTGTTGAAAACAACAAGGACATGTGCAGCAGACATGTCGACGAAGAAGTCATCAGACGTGTGGTTACACTTTAAAATATGCAAAGACAATGCCCAAAAAGCCGAGTGCCAGATATGCCAGAAGAAAATGGCATATCACAACTCTACAACAGCTTTGTCAAATCACCTAAAAAACGTAAGTATCGTTGTACACGACGGCGACGCCACACAAAACATTAATAAGGCTATGCCTATGCTGCTATGACTAATGTGTTACCAATTTAATTGTAATCATCTGCTTTTGTAGGTGCATTGTCTGTGTTGTGAAGGGCCAGATTAAACTGAGAATTTACCTTTATTGTTTGATATACTTTGTATATTATTTATATATATACACGGAATATCCCTTTACCTGCGTTCAGACCAGAGTAATATTCGCTCTCCTATTGGACAGCGCCCCCAGGCGCCAGCGCGCAAGCCCCCAACGGCAAGTTCAAAGACAACTGCAGGCATGTCAGAACATGCCCGGAGTCAGCGTAGTAATACCAGACAAGGACTGAGGTTGGGACTAGATATTCACTTAAGTATAAATACGGCGCAGGTGTGAACAGCAGCAGTTCGGTAAAACAGTGAAGTGAGCAACCTTGCGTCCAAACAGAGCATTGAGAACCGCGTGCGAATAGAATGGTAAAAGTGTCAGAGTTTAATGAAGTAACGTTGAGTTCGACTTAATCTAATGTGAAGTAAATAGTCGTTCAGTTATTGTATATCGTGCGGCCACAGTTCTTTCGTGTGTAGTATTACCCAGCGGTTCGTCGTGTCTTTAGCTAGTGTACTTAACCAGGCTGTGTGGCCTAAATACGTCGCCCACACCCAAGGAGTCCTAGGCGGAGAACCGTTGGACATGTACACAGGAGAATCGGCGTCGGCGATTGCAGAACCATTACTGGTTGGATTATATTGATTTGGAACGTGGTACCCGGAGAAGAGCATCGTTGATTTCCACTATCGTTTGGGATTCAACCTCGTGAGGATTACAACTCGGGTCGGCCTCGTGGACGGGGCTGGCTAGCTGTCATCAATGCTGATTACAATTATTACTTTGCTGCTGATCAAGGGAGTTTACAAGGACCGACTCCTGTACCTGGAGTCTCTTTATTCCTCATTGAATCAGACGGAGTACCCGAACATTCCTCTACCCTCCAGGCCTTACACCCCCGGAGGGAACCCATTGTCTCCAGTCGGTACCAGTGTTGCCCTATATAGTTGCTACTATACGACAGGTGGTGTCAACTTAGACCCATCGTAGGATTCCTGCTATTCTTAGTGACTCATGCTCTTGACTGACTTTACGTATATTCTTCGCCATACAAGCGCGACCCTAATTCTCATTCTGTAACCTAACGTTGCCTAATAATAATAAATTACCCTCAAATACTATTTCTGTGTCAATGCCGTGTTCTTGTGGGTGTTCACCATCTATATTTGATGTACTGTCTGGCCAGTAATTAAAGTACATAACTAGCAGTGGTTTAATCTATCACAATCTTTAATACAGTCAGGGTTTTGTAACCCCTCAGTTACAGTCTGATATAATTATAAATTATAAATTAAATATAATATAATTGTTTACTTGATAGACGAAGGTTGCAACATAATTATGAAATGTCATGTCGTTGGCTGTGAGAGCAGCCCCACTGCACCCAGGCAGCGCAGCTGAGTGAAACCTTGTTGGCTGCGTCACAGTCACGAAAGGGGCTACTTAATTAATTAATCCAATCCACTTTATTTATAGAGCACATTTAAAAACAACAAAGTTTACCAAAGTGCTGTACAAGTCCCACAACATAAGGTAAAAAATCTAAATTAAAAAATATATTAGAATTAATATTATTATAATTTTTTTTCTCAAAGCTTCGAATTAAAATCGAAGCTCGGCCACGAAGCTTTGATTGCCAAAAAAAGCTTTGAAGGTCAGCCCTAATGGTGAGTGAATGAATGAATGCATGCATGAATGGTGAATGAATGAATGAATGAATGAATGAATGAATGATGGATGAATGAATTCATGAATTTATGAACGAATGTGTGAGTGACAGAGTTAGTGACATTGCCGGTCAATGCAGTGCTTCACATCTAAAAAAAACAAGACAAAATAAATCAATAAAAATAGAGCGAGTAACTCACAGGAGTAATAGCCGACGTCTGCGTTGACCGTGAGCCTGCCGATGTCGTGGGTGTCGATCATATTGGAGTCCCACTTCTTGCGGTAGCTGGTGTCATGGAGGACGTCGTACAGGGTCTCTGCCGTCACGTCCTTACACACTATTCTCATCTGGGGGACAGAGACAACACTGTGAGAACACCGTATTTGTGTTTTCATTTCATGGAAGACAACGCACAGGGCCTCCACCGTCACGTCCTCAAGCACTATCCTCATCTGGAGGACAGAGAAAACACCATCATGGTATGTTCAGATACGCCGCAAAGAGAAATACTGTCTCGCTTTACTTGCGTCTGTTTGACAGTTTTGGGACCGTCTCCTAAATGTAACCTATTCAGTATAAAAGGTAAATGGCTGCATTTACAGTATAAAGCACTTTTATCCAAAGCGCTTTACAATTTGTTCCTCATATTTTACCCACTCACTCACACATTCACACACCGATGGTGGAGGCAAGTTAGGCGACCATGCAAGGTGCCAACCTACTCACCGGGAGAAGTTAGGGGTTAAGTGTCTTGCTAAAGGACACTTCTGACACACTGCCCGGGAGGAGTGGGAATCGAACAATGAACCTCCGGGTAAACAGATGACTGCTCTCTACAGTACCTACCGAGCCAGTGTCGCCCCCCACAGTATCTGTAGGCTACAGAGTATTCATAGCCGTCTATTTCACAGTCATTGTGAGGATTTACCCACGTTTGCTCTGCCACA
The DNA here is from genome assembly GCF_963971535.1 of Notolepis coatsorum. Taxonomy (NCBI): domain Eukaryota; kingdom Metazoa; phylum Chordata; class Actinopteri; order Aulopiformes; family Paralepididae; genus Notolepis; species Notolepis coatsorum. The sequence goes on from NC_140180.1 coordinate 89,915,459, forward strand.
ATGTTCTCAACTCCAGAACAGCACCTGTGCCGCCTAGCGCCAAACTGGAGTCCGTCTCGCTCCGTTCAATTCTCTTCATTCACTTCATGCATTTGCGCCACCTCTAAATCTCTTTACTGTGTTTTTGAACAGACTTTTAGAATACAGTGTAGTAATATTGACCAAAATACTGGATATGAAATTATTCTTTGTATTACGATGGATACTCTCGTAGGGACCTGGATCCAATCTAAAGGGCCTGTGGACGTAGGGGGTTCAGTGAGGACCCTAGTATTCTACAATTCTGTGCGGGGGAAAAGTGTATTGGTTTTACTGCGCCATGACTTATTGTAACGACTCTAGCAACTGCCCAATGAACCTGTGCCAAACTGGGGCCAAACTGAGATTACTGAAAGGTTGCAGAACCCCTGCATTGAAGGATAACATTTCTAAATGTATCTATTTCTCTCTCTCTCACTCTCTGTATGTGTTTTTAGAAGTAGAAAGCTTTATTGTCATTGCACAATACAGTACAACGACATTTGTTTGTGCAGCATCCAAAAAGAACGATACCTACATACACACACTGCCACACAACACATTCCATGTACCCATACACACACTACCATACATACAATTGTGTACCCATACACACACTATCACACCACACATTCATGTACCCATACACACACTACCATACATACAATTGTGTACCCATACACACACTATCACACCACACATTCATGTACCCACACATACCCTCTGCTACACATGCACTTATTCACAAGAACATTAAAAACGTTTTTAAAAAGCATCGCAAAACATCATACATTTGTGTTTGTGTGCATGTGATTGTGTGAGACAGAGAGAGAAAGAGATAGAGAGAAAGAGATAGAGAGACAGAGACAGAGAGAGAGGGAGAGAGGGAGAGAGAGAGACAGAGAGAGAGGGAGAGGGAGAGAGAGAGATAGAGAGAGAGGGAGAGACAGAGAGAGAAAGAGAGAGGGAGAGAGAGAGACAGAGAGAGAAAGACCTAGGGGGAGAGACAGAGAGGGAGGGAGGGAGAGAAAGAGAGAGATAGGGAGAGAGATAGAGATAAGGAGTGAGAGAGGGGAAGGAATCGGTAAGGAATCAGGAGTTTGTGCGAGTCATCAAAAGTCATTATTGATTTGGCTAACTAGTGTAGTGTCTGTTCAAAACGTGGCCATTGGGAACTGGGCGATTGCTTGGCCCCCAGACATCGGCGTACATCGTTCATCTCTGTGACGCATCTAGGGTTGGGTACCTTTCACATTTTAACCGATACCTGAGAATCGATACCGGTACCCAACGGTACCTTTTTTCTGGTACTTTAGTCTCTAAAAATGTTATCTACATACCTCAGTTGTAAAAAGAAAAAAAAATCTAAAATTCTAATAATTTATTATCATATAATAATATATAATATTGCAGCGAGCGTTGTCTGCATCTAGCTTTGTAAAGTGTAACAACACTTGCAACCGTTTTCGGCTTGCCATTGCCCCGACTGCTTTGTTGTTGAATCAAGTCAAATCCTAGGTAAGCGTGTATTAATAATAATAATAGATCAAAATTTATATAGCGCCTTTCATAGAACCCAAGGTCGCTTCACAATCAGGAAAAAAAATAGGGCTAGGGAAATAGGGGGGAAAAAGGGGATGAGGGAAGGTAAGGGATAATGGATAATGGACCTAATCTAATCTAAACTAACTGATGGGGAAAGCCTTGGTGAAGAGGTGTGTTTTTAGAGCAGTTTTGAAGGTGTCCAGGTGATGCGGAACTTGACTGGGAGCCAGTGGAGGTGGATGAGGGTGGGGGTGATGTGTTGCCAGGGCTTGGTGTGAGTGAGAACCCTGGCAGCTGAGTTCTGAACATACTGGAGCCTGTCCAGGGCTTTGCTGGGTACCCCGAACAGGACTCCGTTACAGTAGTCCAACCGGGAGGTGATGAATGAGTGGATCAGGGTCTCAGCCACAGAGTCTGAGAGTGAGGGTCGGAGACGGGAGATGTTTTTGAGGTGGTAGAAGGCAGACTTGGTGACGGATTTGATGTGGGAGTGAAATGAAAGTGTGGAGTCAAGGGTGACACCCAGGTTACGGACTTCGAGAGACGGGGAGATGGAACAGCCGTCAACGTGGAGGAGGAGATCTCCAACCTTCCCGAGCAGTGCCTTGGGGGCCACAACCATGAGCTCTGTCTTTTTGCTGTTCAGTTTCAGTAATTTGGTTGACATCCAGGTTTTTATGGCGTGGAGGCAGTTGACTACGGACTGTGGGGGGAGCTGGGAGGATGGTGAGGTGCTGATATAGAGCTGAGCATCATCAGCATAGCAATGAAAGTTGAGTCCGTAGTGACGTATAATCTGACCGAGGGGGAGCATGTAAATGGTGAATAGTAGGGGACCCAGCACGGAGCCTTGGGGGACACCGTGGTTGACTGGGGCCAGGGGGGAGGATGAGCCACTGACGCTGACAAACTGAGATCTATTTGTGAGATATGAATGAAACCAAGACAGAGCTGTACCGGTGATGCCAAGGTTGTCGGAGAGGCATTTGAGGAGGACTGAGTGGGATATTGTATCGAACGCCGCGGAGAGGTCGAGAAGGATAAGGAGGCTGATGTGTCCGGAGTCTGCAGCAAGGAGGAGGTCATTAGTGATCTTGATGAGGGCGGTCTCTGTGCTGTGATGTGCTCGGTAGGCTGACTGAAGGGGTTCGTAGAGCTCATGGTTGGACAGATGTTGATTAAGCTGGGCGGCGACTGCCCTTTCCAAGGTTTTACTTAGGAAAGGAAGGTTGGAGATCGGCCGGTAGTTATCCAGCACCTCAGGGTCCAGACCAGGCTTCTTTAGGATGGGAGTGATGGAGGCGGTTTTGAAACAGGAGGGAACTATTCCAGATGACAGAAAGGAGTTGATGATGTCCGTTATAATGGGGCAGAGGGTAGGAAGGCAGGCCTTGACCAGCACCGTAGGCATGGGGTCGAGGGAGCAGGTGGAAGCTTTGGCTCTGGTAAACAGCTTCATGACCAGCGGAACATCCACTGGGGAGAAGGAGGAGAGGGAGCACTGGGGATGGAGGGATGCAGCTGGGAGCATGTAGTCCGGCATCAGGGGTAAGTGAGGAGGGGAGGGGGCGGGCACCGTGAGTTGTTGGTGGATGGAAGTCACTTTAGCCTGGAAAAAGTCAAGGAACTTAGAGCAGAGGTCAGGAGCATCAGCAGTGTGAGAGGCAGTGAGAGGGCGGAGGAGACGATTTATAGTCGAGAAAAGCGATCTGGGGTGATTTTGCTGTGAGGTGATGAGGGTGGAGTAGTATGCAGTCCTGGTCGCGTCAACATTTTAGGCAACCAACTTGTGTTCAGCGTTTCTCTGATTGGCCACGACGCCCATGTGACCGCGGCAGCGCGAGAGAGCGGCAGTGCGGAAATAGGCTGCATTCTATTGCCATGCTCTGCGACAAACTCTAACCTTAACCAACTCCGAAACAGCGCCTAAACTTAACCCTTCTAACCTTAACCAACTCCGAAACAATGCCTAACCTTAACCAACTCCGAAACAATGCCTAAACTTAACCATAACCTTAACCAACTCCGAAAGAATATTGCCATGCTCTAAGACAAACTCTAACCTTAACCAACTCCGAAACAGCGCCTAAACTTAACCCTAACCTTAACCAACTCCGAAACAATGCCTAAACTTAACCGGCGAAAGAATGCATGTAAAAAAAAAAAAAAAAAAAAAAAAATTGAAGGGATTAGAACTTGTCACCAACGCACCGCAGGATCCACAGCAAGGCGGCGAACCAGTTGAGCTAACCGTCGATGTTAAAAGAGGGGGAATTACGGCTGCATAATGCCGCGGCAGAGCGGAGGCCGCGGGGGCGTGGCTAGACGCAAGTTGGTTACCTTAAAATGATTAAGCGTCCTGGTCTTGGAGAGAGCCTCTTTGTAGGACCTCACGTGGTCGACGAAGGCCAAACGGTGGACGGTGAGTTTCTTTTGTGTGTGTGTGTGTGTGAACGTTGACGTGAGGCACACTTCATAGACATAGGTTTCCTTTCGCGGTAAACGAAACATTGACGTCGTCGTAATAATTTTTTTTTATATTATTATTTTTTAACAGTACCGAAATGTGGCACCGGGGGATCTCACGTGAATCGGTACTCGGTAGTACGGACGTGATTCGGTTGGTACCCTTAAAAGTACCTAATTCGGTACCCATCCCTAGACCCATCTATGTTTTTATTAGTGAGTATTTTATTTCTCTGCATAGGCTGCACAGGCTACTTCTTTTTCATAATGCCTATGGCCCTATGAACATAATTACATTAAATTGTTTTTATAGACTAAGGTTAAAAAATAAGTCAGATTTTGCCATAGTCTCTCAATAGCATAATAATTACAATATTATAGCCTGATGATAGCCTTGAGATAAAGACATAATTAAATAATAACATCAAGTTTGAAGAAAGTACATTACTGTAACCCCCCCCTAAATAAAACTTTCACCAGCACTTAAGCTCTCCAAAAAGCCAGGGAAAACCTGGCTTAGTATTCCTCACTGGAACAAGGGGATTAGCTAGTAGGAGCTTAGCTAGTGACGTCGCTAGTAGCTAATCCCCTTTGGGAATGCTAACAATACTAACATGCACTTAAGAAACTGAAGGACAATAGCCCCTTTTAAATAGATTCCGCAATATTGCCGTAAAAAAAAAAAAAAAGACTCCTCCAAATCATATAGGGGAGAGTGGGGTGAGTAGTGCCAAGGGGCATGTAGTTCCACCCCTGTTATCTAGAAAACCATAGAAGAAGTTGGTCATGTGACAACATATTTTTGAAGAGGCATCCATTTCACTCAACCTGCAGAGAAGGGAGACACCTGGCTTGAGAGGTAAGCACATTTAAGTTCAAAAAACCTTTTTGCCCTCCAAAGTAAAATTTGTATGATCAAGGTTTTTTGATTGCTGTGTTTGAACAATTATAGACAACTTTGAAAACAGTTCACACATGTTTTAGTGCTTTAGTAAGCTACACCATGAGTCTATACAGTTAGCATGATGCTAGCTCAAAACAGCTGGGGGATGCATTTTCTTCAAAATGGTAGGCTTGGGGTGATTTGTGCCAAAGGGCCTGGGTTAAGTTGTGCCAGATATTCTCTTTGTTAAGTTGCCCCAACTTTTTTTTATTAATTATATATATTACTTTATTGTATTTTATTGTTATTGTACATTGCATTCTTGCATTTGATCACTAAAACTATGTGATATTCTTAATTTTAGACCAAAATCCATCATGCCACGCAGATATACAAACGGAAGAGAGACAGGGTTTCAACTCCTCTTGAGAAGTTGGAAAGAGCAGTGAAAGAGGTGCAACAGGGGAAGACTATACGTCAGGTTGGAAAGGAGATGAATATCTGCAGGATGCTTTTACCGCTTTTGAGATTAAAATGATACGTTTTACGTAAAATTATCAATGGCACAATTTACCCCAGTGTATTCTCTCTAATGTCACAACTTACCCCGCACCGGGGGCAAGTTGTGCCACAAAACCACAAAATCTTTCTAAAGCTATATTTCTGAAACAGTTTATTTAAGATCCAAAGTGATTGTCCCCAGGGATGCACAACATCCTAAACTATATGTACCCCACTCTCCCCTATGCAATTTTTTGTACATTGAACCCAAAACAAATCCAACTAAATGGCTACAGTGATTTTATATTGTGTTATGTTCCATTTGATACAACTCAGCATCGGAACCGTGTGGTAACGTTAGCAACTAGCATGCTATGCTAACGACAGACAAACGGGTCTATTGTGGCTAGCTCTAGTAACATTACTCCACACTAGGGCTTCTGTCCTCTCCCGGACTCGTACCCCGCCGGCTTCCCACCCGCGAACACTGCCTCTGCTGTGGTAGGTGAGTGCTTAGACCTCTACAATACCCAGACGCCCCATGATGGAGGTTTTTGAGACATGGAACAAGTTGGTTTTATGCCCAATTATCATGTCCTCCTCACAACAGAACAAGGATTCAGGTTACAAATCTGCTAAATGCCCCTTTTAATAGGAGAAAAAACAAAAAGGAAGAAACCTCAGATGGGGAATTCAAGGAGAAATCACCTCAACCAGGATGGTCAGGTGCGAAATAGTTGCTGAGGTGGACAACTGATCATATAATAAATGGAGACATAGACAGGTACTGTATGAGTAAGCACTAAGCAGAGATATTAGGGATGCACAGGAAATCTCATAATTTGATTTTGATTCTTTGGGTCACGATTCGATTCTAAATGTATTCTCAATTCAATGCATAGATTTGATTCTAGATCGCTTGATACTTTTACTTTTCCCATTCGATTAAGTCTCAAAGAAAGAAATCACACTGAATCAAATAGAAACCTTTACTTACTTTATAGAAAACCTTGAATACGATTTATTTTCCAGTTTAGTCACTCAATATGAAGCATAAATGTAATAATTTGAACAAAAAGATGTTACTGGAAGTCTTCTGCAATAACGGAAGCAAGGCTTTGTTTTTTTAGAATTTGTGAATCACTTTTTGAATCGGGTAGAGATAGAATTGCAATTCTTACGTGAATCGATTTGTTTGCACACCCCTATGAAGTACAGTACAAGAGTATCAGTGACATCTAGGGATGGGTACCGAATTCGGTACTTTTGAGGTACCGAACCGAAACACGTCTGTACTATTTTCTATATTTATTTTATTTTTTTTCATGTCAACGTTCACACGCACAATATATGCTTACCTAGGATTTGACTTGATTCAACAACAAAGCAGTCGGAGCAATGACAAGCCGAAAACTGTCGAAATTGTAGTTATTTGAAGTTTGGATTTTTTTTTTACGACTGAGGTAGGTAAATTACATTTCTTGAGACTAAAGTACCGAAAAAAGGTACCGTTGGGTACCGGTATCGATTCACAGGTACCGGTACCGGTTCAAATGTGAAAGGTACCCATCCCTAGTGACATCCATCAACATTTTAGAATAATTTAGTTTGACATCATAATGTATGAAAAACCACTACTGTATCAAACCAGGAGCCTCAGTGTCTGCTGACATCAGTAGCTGACGGGAAATAAACATGGGCCCAAGCTGTTCCCCAGCAACACAATTCCATTGAAAAAGGCCTATACTCAACCACGTGTGACTAATTAGGACAATCTTAAACACAAGATAAAGAATTTGAGAGGAGCGGTAAGCGGTTACTGTACTCCGGTGGCGAGAACGTCAGCTTTTTTCCATTCTCATAATCTTACAAGTTGTTTTGTGTTGTTCGGCAGGTCACCGACTCTACTGCGGCCTGCAGCTACTGTGGCTGCTGGTCAGCAGGACCTGCGATGGAATAAGACATTGTGTGAGTCAGCGTAGCAAAACGCTCCGTGTAACTCAATCACCACAGCCAGGCAGCTACGTTAATCATTTATAAAGCACCTCTCTCCCTCTCTCTGTCCCTTTCTCACACTCTGTCCCTCTCTCCATCTCTCTGTCCCTTTCTCACACTCTGATCCCTCTCTCCCTCTCTCTGTCCCTTTCTCACACTCTGTCCCTCTCTCTCTCTCTCTCTCTCTCTCTCCCCCTTTCTCACACTCTGTCTCTCCCCCTTTCTCACACTCTGTCCCTCTCTCTCTGTCCCTTTCTCACACTACTCTGTCCCTCTCTCTCTCTCTCTCTCTGTCCCTTTCTCACACTCTGTCCCTCTCTCTCTCTCCCTTTCTCACACTCTGTCCCTCTCTCTCTCTCCCTTTCTCACACTGTCCCCCTCTCTCTTTCTCTCGCTCACTCTCACACACAAACACACTGTCCTTCTCTCTATTTCTCTTTCACCATCTCTCCCTTTCTCACACTCTGTCCCTCTCTGCTCTCTCTCTCACTGTCCCGTTCTCACAATCTGTCCCCCTGTCTGCTCTCTCTCTCACTCCCTCCCTCTCTCTCTCACTGTCCCGTTCTCACAATCTGTCCCCCTCTCTGCTCACTCTCTCACTGTCCCGTTCTCACACTCTGTCCCTCTCTTTCTCTCTCTCTCCCTCTCTCTCTCACACACACTGTCTCTCACTGTCCCTTTCTCACAATCTGTCCCCCTCTCTGCTCTCTCTCTCACTGTCCCGTTCTCACAATCTGTCCCCCTCTCTGCTCTCTCTCTCACTGTCCCGTTCTCACAATCTGTCCCCCTCTCTGCTCTCTCTCTCACTGTCCCGTTCTCACAATCTGTCCCCCTCTCTGCTCTCTCTCTCTCTCACTGTCCCGTTCTCACAATCTGTCCCCCTCTCTGCTCTCTCTCTCTCACTGTCCCGTTCTCACAATCTGTCCCCCTCTCTGCTCTCTCTCTCTCTCACTGTCCCGTTCTCACAATCTGTCCCCCTCTCTGCTCTCTCTCTCTCTCACTGTCCCGTTCTCACAATCTGTCCCCCTCTCTGCTCTCTCTCTCTCTCACTGTCCCGTTCTCACAATCTGTCCCCCACTCTGCTCTCTCTCTCTCACTCTCTCTCTCACTGTCCCGTTCTCACAATCTGTCCCCCTCTCTGCTCTCTCTGTCTCTTTCTCACAATTAGGGATGGGCACGAGTAATGTCTTCCCAGATAGAGTACTCGCATGAATTGCTAGAGTAATTGTTAGGGAATCTATTTTTAGAACGCATTTTAAAGAGTGTTGCAGTCACACACACACTCTCTCCTCTTCGTCCTCTGTTTTATGTCCTCTCTCTCCCTCTCTCTCTCCCTTTCTCACACGGTCCCTCTCTCTGCCTGTCCCTGTCTTTTTCTCTATTGCTCCTTTTTCTCCCTCTGTGACTCAATCTCGCTCTCCCTCTCTCTCCTTCCCTCCCCTTCTTCTCCGCACGCCATCCACCTCCTCCACCTCTCTGAATGGAATGTCGTCGGTGGCGGTAGTGGAATGCTCAATAATTCATGCATTAGAAGCAGCGCATCACTGCTCCAGAAAGACTCCCTGAATTATTAAAAACTGGCCATATCATCATCTCCCCTCTTCCAAAAACATCCCCATCATCCACTCCCCTCTAACTCCCTTCTGTATCACGCTCCATTACCTCCTCATCCTGCCTGACCGCACGCCTGCGGGGGCCAGACTCCTGGGTTCTACGACTCCCGGGTTCTACTCCTCCTGGGTTCTACTCCTCCTGGGTTCTATCCTGGGTTCTACTCCTCCGGGGTTCTACGCCTCCCGGGTTCTACTCCTCCTGGGTTCTACTCCTCCTGGGTTCTATCCTGGGTTCTACGCCTCCTGGGTTCTACGCCTCCCGGGTTCTACTCCTCCCGGGTTCTACTCCTCCCGGGTTCTACTCCTCCTGGGTTCTACTCCTGGGTTCTACTCCTGGGTTCTACTCCTCCCGGGGTTTACTCCTGCGTTTTATCGGAGGTGGTCTCTCGCGTAGATAAGATCTTTCTCCACGCTGATTTTAGTGCTTAGAATTTGACTCGATAGTACACTGTTGAGGGAAATTACCGCTCTATGTTCTTGAACGGCCTTAACCCCTTAAAGCCCAACTTGCAGGTTAAACCCTACTCTGCAATTATGGGTAGTTTACATCATTGGTATCTAATTTAATTATTTATTTTTTTCCATTTGACGCCGGAAATTTCACTCAGAAATGGTTAAAAAGGTCCACGCAGGAATAACATGCACAAGCAAATCTAAAAGCTTATCAGACGCTAGCACGGCCGTGACGTCACTTCAGGAAACGTATGCCTTATGCCCGTCCGGGTCATAGTACTACTGGATAATTGGCGCTGGCTAACATTAGCATTATGTCTACTGTCGTGAACCATTTTAGATCGGGGCATGTAGAGGAGTTTGGGGAACGAGTGAAATCATGTGAAGGTCCTCTTCTCAGACCTGTGTGGCAAAGCACTGCACACGCATCATGCAAGCTACACGTCGCTGCATGTTGATCAATGGTGGCCCACTCTGTGCATCACAGTGGGCTACTATTGTGCTAACAACGTGCCGCGGTGTCCGGCTTGTCGGCCGGCACGAGTGCTCGATTTGGGGTGGTTCTCTCCTCTTTGTGTTAGGGATGCACCGATATGAAAATTGGTCGCCGATACCGATTGTTCAACTAACACTATCGGCCGATACAGATACCGATATTTGTATATTTGTATATAAGTATTTGTATTTTCTTTTTTTTTTTTTTTTTTTTTTATGAAACTACTGTATATTTGTATGTGTATGTTTATTTGTAGGCCTCTTTACTTACTTAAAAAAAGGAAACATCAAGAAATATGTTTATGGTATCACTATCTCTCTCCCAGTATCGTCTTGCGGCCTGCAGAGGGATACTATTTTCTCAACCAGAGCTTTCAACCAATGCAATGGAACCATTCTGGCGGCCTGCAGCGGGATACCATTCTCTCAACCAGAGCTTTCAACCAATGCAATGGAACCATTTTGATTGACAGTCGATTCGGCCAATTACGCCACACCGCTAGCACCCACCTCCTGCTGTCCTTACCACCAATCGGCAAGCGTTTATTCATTTTTCTACTTTCGGGCATGCCGCCATTGTTCTGTTTGCGAGAGCAGAAGTTGCAGAACACACTTAACGTAGCTACGTTAGCTGCCCGGCCCGCCGACCGGCGCTCCACAGCAACAGCATGACCAAATGAGACATAATGATTTTACTGCAACAAATGTTATAATAAAACAAAGCCTTTCTATACATTTGTCTGGTTGAAAACTTTATTAACAGATTGCAGAATGTGTAGTTGGGTACGGAATGAGCAACGGAATGGAACCGAGCTATGAACGGACTAACGGAGTAATGCCTTGCTTACTGCTATCTTCGGGTAAATAATATGCTTGTTATTGAACGTGTAACACTAACTATATAACGTTAATGCCACAAAACGAATGTTTGTGTCGTTTTAACAGCAGATACTTTCTTAAATGCCATCTTCCCGAGAGAGGGTGTTGACGGGGAGTTGTGTTATTATTAATAGCATTGAACAGCTAACCGAAAGCTAGCGTTAACTATTGTTAAAGGTTTAGCCATAACGTTACCTTGGCTAAAGTTGGGGCTATTCATAATGCAGCAATAATGGCTGCAGACCTGCAAGCAAAGTACAGCAAGTTGGCAAAGGAGTAGTATTCCAACGCAAATCACATTTTCACCAGTAACGTTAGTCTTGCATCTCCCGGTAGCTAATGAACGGACTCGGAGTAATGCCTTGCTGCTATGGGTAATAATAATATGCTGATGTTATTGTCCGTGTAACACTAACTATATAACGTGTAACTGATGCAGTAGCTTGTGTGTGTGTGTGGGGGACGGCGGGCGTTGTGCAGGTAGGTCGCGAGTGAACTTTATTTTTTTTGCCTTTTGACGCTACACAAATTGATGGGTATTTATCGGCGACTGCTATCGGCACATTTGAGCTTATCGGCCGATAGGCCGATAGCAGTCAACAAGGCACTTATCGGCCGATACCGATACCCGACCGATATATCGGTGCACCCCTACTTTGTGTGCCCCCGTCCTCGCGGGTGTCCTGCCGGGGAGCTTGTGGACGCGACAACAGCGGCCGTAGGGTGTTTGAGCCTGTAGCGTTAGTTAGCTCATAGCTATCGTGTACCACTAGCCTTTACGGGCTCGAGCACCCAACGGCTGCCGCCGTTGTCGCGTCCATGGGCTCCCCGGCAGGGTACCCATGGGGACGGGGGTGTACAGAGAGGAGAGAACCATTTTGGGGCGGGCGTTCATGCCGGCCAGCGAGCCGGACGTCGGGATATGTTGTTAGCACAATAGCTACCAAGCTAAGCTATGTTAGCTTCTAACGGTGTATACACAATATGTACAACGACACAATGATTTACATTATTACAAATATGGTAACGTGGTTGTAGCTTTTACAAATAGTGGTTAGCTTTAGAGATGGATGGCTATGATCACGGGGCAATAGTGTTGTTAGGTGAAACAGATACATTTTCATTCGGCTAGTAGTAGCAAGGCTCTCTGCCTGCAGTGCCTGCCACTAGCTGTGTGTGACTCTCAGCGCCCCCTGGTGAGCCCCCTGGTGCCCTGCACCTCTTGTGACGACATCATTTGGATTACACGCGCACGATATGAACCATTGATTAAAATATCCACGTGCGTGGTGATTGTGTTTGGCAGACAAAATGTTTGATAAAAACGCTAAAACTGGGTCAATTTCAATAATTTTTTTTCTTTCTTCATGAAAGTCACCGTTGGCCTAGTCCACATTGTTTATTGAACAAAAATACAACATGCAAGTTGGCCTTTAAGTTTTATTTATTTTTATTTATTTACCATCGCACAAATAGATCAATACAGTCCGCGTTGTGTTTTTTTTTTAAATGTAGCCAAGAGTAAAGACTGTCAAAACAGCAGTCAAAGTGAATATTTTTTTTATTTTTTTTTTATCCTCTTTTTCTCCGTCTGATTTTCTATGCTTTTCTCCCCATCCCAATTTAGTCGTTATGCAAATTCCCCCCCTCCCCTACGTGGTCGCATGTTCCCCCTACTGGTCGGTACAAGGGAACCCTGAAGTCTACCACATGCTTCCTCCGACACATGCGGAGACAGCCAGCGGCTCTCTTTTCACCTGGCAGCGAGGACTCTCATTGGTGAAGTGTAACGCGTGGGAGGTCACGCTGCCTTCACCATTTCCTGCCTTTCGCTGAGCAGGCGCCCAGCGCTGTCCACAACGCCAGATTACCACCCACGACTTCCCTCCCGGTAACTCAGCCAAACGAGTTAGTATGACGAGCGGCCCAAGCCGCAGGCAATGCTGACTCCGGGAGTTGAGACCGCAGCCTCTTGCATTGGTGATGAGCGCTTCTACGCCACCCGACCGCCCCTCAAAGTGTATATTTTCAGCACTACCTTTGTTTACCAATGATTAAGTGTTATTAGCTAAATATGAGCTTGTAAAACATATCTGCGCATTGCACCGGTAAACGGATGATTTAGACGGTAGAACAGGAAGCACTCATAAAATCATTGTAGTCCAGAGAAAGAGGAGACCCAGGGCTTTCGATGGACGTCTAGACTTCATAAAAACTACACTACCCAGCTCACACCAGCCGGCTTCAAATTTCTTTTTCTTACAAGCATCGACAGGAATATCGTGTTTATATCTCACAGATCGAACAAACCTCAACGTTATTGCCATAAAATACAACGTATATTGTTTCTTTACCTTTCTGTGAACGTCTAGGAAGAAAAACGGATCTCAAGCCGGTGATTTTTGACACGGCTATCGCCATTATACAAAAGAAACTGTACTTACAGTAGATTTAATTCATGGTCTTTGCTGCCCTCTATTGGGCACCTAGTGGTACTAAATACGAATGACTCGACCATATAAAGCCATTTATAGGCCCGATATTCATATTTCATATTGCATGTGTCTGGATGGCAAAATTCAGTACTGTATCTACAAAAAACCCTGTAAATGGGCCCTTTGTTCATTTGTTTAGCTTATTACGTCTTCTTGATCTCAAGAAGGTGAGTTCAGTGTGTTCATTCACACATTCACACACAGACGGCGGAGGCAACCATGCAACCTGCTCATCAGGAGCAATTAGGGGTTACTGTAAGTGTTACTTCGACATGCTGCCCAAGAGGAGCGGGAATCAAACCGGGAACCTCCGTATTACCAGACGAGCCACCGTCTCCCCCCCCCCCCCCCCCCCCCGACTATAGTGGGCGCAGGCGCCATTCACCCCAATGAGAAATTACGTCACCGTATAGATCAAGGTAAAAATTGGACAGTGTCTCACAAGTGCATGGTGTTCTGAACATTCGGACATATTTTGACAGGAACTGTTCCATTTTCATCCCGTTGACGTTTTCACTACCACACTACAGAAGGTTAACCCTTTCACTACCACACTACAAACGGTTAACCGTCTGTAGTGTGGTAGTGAAAGGGTTGACCCTTTGTCGTGTGGCAGGGGACGGGTTAGCCTTCTGTATTGTCGCCGTGAAAGGGTTAACACGTCGTCTTCCTTTATTAGAGCATGTTCTAGTGTCGTCATGGCAACGATGTCAGTTGAATGACATTCCCAGTGGCAGTCAGACAGATCAATCAATGTGGATTTCCTCAACTAATAGCCTAACAATCAGCTAAGCCAGTGGCTCTCTATCTTTATTTCAAGGTCAAGATCAGACAGTGGACCCCCATCTGTGAAGACTTAGTTACTTATTCCAGTCTTACTGTCGCAGGGGCAGATAACAGTGGAGGAAGTGAAACCTATGAACACATAATAGTACATGTATTATACATTCTCTCATTTAGACATTTAGCAGGCGCTTTTATCCAAAACGACTTACAAGTTCTGTACGACAAGTCAGCAGGAAGGGTACAACTCTTACAACTGAGTAACAATGTTCATCAAACAGTGCTGAAACTTGGGTGCTGCAGTGATGAGTGCATAGTAGTAAAGACTAGTGCTGTCAAACGATTAAAATATTTAACTCGATTAATCGCATGATTGTCCATAGTTAACTCGCGATTAATCGCATTTTTATTTTTATTTTATTTTTTTATACCTTAAACTGATCTTTTTCAAGTTCCAAGTTTTAATACTCTTATCAACATGCGAGTCAACAAATTTGCATCAAATTCAAAACAGAGTGATGCACAAAATAACTTAAAAGAAAATAATAATTTAAAACAATGAATAAAGTGTGCATGAAATAATAGGGGAAAGAAAACGTTAGGAACTTGTTACATTCACACACACAAGGGCTGATTAATCACACCCCCCCCTCTCTCCCTCACACACACACTCTCCCAGCTCTCTTTCTCTCTTGCCCCTTCCTCATCTCTCTCACCCCCCTCTCTCTATATCTCACACACACACACACACACACACACACACACACACACACTTCAGAAACAAACATAGTATCAATGAGAGCATCAATAATACACCTGAGTGAAGTCTAGTATATAAAAAAAAAAAAAAAAAAAAAAATTTTAGTTAATCTTGAGTTAAAAGAATTAGTGGCATTAATAGAATCGGGAGTTAACGCGTTAATATCGCGTTAACTTTGACAGCCTTAGTAAAGACATATTAGTACAGTAGGAAGAGTGTGTGATAGTATAAGACAGTAGTAAGAAGGTTAGTATATATATAGATTAGATTTCCTCTAGTTTGGAAATCTGCACGGGTGATTCCTTTACATAAGGGAGGTGATAGGGATAACTTAGATAATTATCGTCCTATCTCCAGGCTACCTTGCTTAGCTAAAGTCCTGGAAACACTAGTAAGTAAACAACTCAAATATTACCTTTCAACTAACTCCATACTTAGCTCTCAACAATCTGGTTTTAGAGCCAAACATAGTACAACATCAGCCATCACTTTGGTTACAAATGACATTATTTCAGCATTAGATAAGAAGAAACATTGTGCTGCCCTCTTTGTTGACTTATCAAAAGCATTTGACACAGTTGATCACTACTTACTTCTAAAGAAACTATCTAACATTGGGTTGGATGATAATGCCTGTGTCTGGTTTCAGGATTATCTATCTTCTAGGCGGCAGTGTGTGAAGTTAGGTCAAGCACAATCTGAATTCTTGGCCATGACTAAAGGTGTGCCACAAGGTTCAGTTTTGGGTCCTGTCCTTTTTACAATTTATATTAATGATATTGTTTCTTCTTTGTATGGATGTCATGCCCATCTGTATGCTGATGACACAATTGTGTACTGTATTGCAGACTCTGTACAGCTGGCCTTTGAGAAATTGCAACTTTCCTTTTATGCTCTACAGGATGCCCTTACTAGTCTTAAATTGGTTCTTAATGCTAGTAAGACAAAGTTTATGTTATTTTCAAGAGCAAGGAATATTAACCTTGATGATGTGAGGATATCTACTGTCAGTGGCTCTTGTATAGAGAGAGTCACTGAGTATAAATATCTTGGCCTGTGGCTTGACGAGAAATGAACATTTAAGTTCCATGTGGAAAATCTTGCCACTAAACTGTGACAGAAAATTGGTTTCCTGTACAGAAACAGATCCAATTTTCCTCTATTTAGTAGAAAAAGAATTGTGGAATCAGTCTTCTTATCAGTTTTGGACTATGGTGATGTAATTTATAGGCATGCTGCGGCATCAACTCTTAAACCTCTGGATTCTGCATATCACTCAGCTCTCAGATTTATAACTGGTGACAGATATGATACTCACCATTGTGTCCTGTATGATAGGGTGGGTTGGCCTTCTCTTGCAGAAAGGCGCAACAAACACTGGTATTTATTTATTTTTAAAGCCCTTATTGGTAAACAACCTGTTTATATCTCCTCACTGTTAAATTGGAATATTGGAACCTATTCAACTCGATCGAATGACTGGATGGTTCTTAGGGTTCCTCAGATTTGTTCTGAGCTAGGGAAGTCAGCCTTTTCCTTTGATGCCTCTAACTCATGGAATGTCCTTCAACTCACGCTAAAATTGGAGGTTCTCCCTTCCCTTGGAATGTTTAAATGTATGATGTGTGACCTGTAACTGTTTTAGTTGATATTTTAAAATTATTTTTAAACGTTTTTAATTTGTTTTACTCTGGTGTTTACATTTCTGTGAATATTGTTTTTATTATGTACTGTACAATCGTCGTTTCTGTAAATGAGGGAAACCTCAGATGCTTACGATTTTAAATAAAGGTTGAAATGAAATGAAATATATTATTTTTTCTTTATTATTAAAATGTTTCTTCATTTCAGATATTGATCGAAGAAGTTTTTAGTCGATGGCAAAAGATTGGTCTGGTTTCGGCTGTCCTAACTGTGGTGGGAAGTAGGGCTGGGCGATATGGAAATGTTATCATATTTCTCAATATCGATAATTATCGAATTGTTATAAGTATACATTTTTTTTTAACAACAGATGTATGTTTATTTTGCAGCAATTCTTTGTCATTGCCGCCATCTTTAGTGTTACATCCCCTCACACTCCAGTTCTCAGGCTGCAGCTGGTTTAAAAGCGAAAGTAAACCGGCTTCTCTGCTGGCTGTGGCTCCAGGGGAGTTGAACAGTTCTGGCTCTGCTAGTTTATTTTAGATCTTTTGGCGCTTTTTTGGTGGACAAACCAAACACACATGTGCACCGTGACTCGTGACTGGAGTCTAGTTCTGCTAGCACACATAGCCTACTGTGTACAGACGGGTTCAAACTGTATTTTAAATTAGAAAGCAAACAAAATAAATGGACAAGAGAAAAATAAATCTCAATTTGGTCAGTATTGTCATTTGGACAAGCAAAGCCATTACTTTAAGTTGCAGGCAAGAAAGACAAGTCTGTCCACTGTCTCTGGTTTTATAACTGCCCTGTTGCAGGTCACAAAAATAAATAAATATATATATATATATATATATATATATATATATATATATATATATATATATAAAAAGAAGAAAAAAAGATTTTTCGATTTTTTTTTTTTTCGATATTCGATATCGATTATTAAAATATATCGCGATATTTATCGTTATCTCGCCCAGCCCTGGGAAGTTTGTTCCACCATTGTGGAGCGAGGACCGAGAATAGGTGGCTTCTCTAACCCCCTCAAGGGGACCCCCTGGAACCCTCTCAAGGGGAGCCCTGGAACCCTCTCAAGGGGACCCCCTGGAACCCTCTCAAGGGGACCCCCTGGAACCCTCTCAAGGGGAGCCCTGGAACCCTCTCAAGGGGACCCCCTGGAACCCTCTCAAGGGGAGCCCTGGAACCCTCTCAAGGGGAGCCCTGGAAACCCCTCAAGGGGACCCCCTGGAACCCTCTCAAGGGGACCCCCTGGAAACCCCTCAAGGGGACCCCCTGGAACCCTCTCAAGAAGCCCATGTTGAGAACCACTGAGCTACGCTATACTGGTTGCTGCAGACAGGTGAGTGAGGCTACTATTCTGTTGCTATGCAAACAGAAGTTCTTGTGGAAGGAGGTTTAGCCAGTCAAAATTAATGGAGGATATTTTGCTATTTTTAGCTGTTGCAACAGCTGTGTGGTAAATTAAAAGATGATGCTTGATGTGACGTTCATCACACCGATTTCCACAACCACCGCTGTCACTGGACTGAAGAAGATTTGTCATCATTTGTCAAGTTACGGCTCTTGATTTCAATGAGAGCAAGTTGCATTTATTTACCCCCTCTCACACAGCAGCAATACTCTGTCTATTCTATTTTATTATTTTTTATTACTGAATGAAACCGTAAACAGAGAGGCCTATTGGGATGTTAGATCCTAATGTGAAAAACTGTGATTTACCTTACCTTGCTACCTCTTTATCTTTTTTATGCTTGCTTATGTCTGTATTTTTTTTTTACTGCTGTGAAGCACTTTGAACTGGAATTTCTGTATGAAAAGTGCTATACAAATAAAGTTTATATGCATTCTGTTTATATAGCGACGCCGACACCTAATGTAGGGCTGTCCTCAACTAAATAAGTTCTGTAGTCGACTAATCGATTAGTTGATTTCATTGACAATTTTGTAAAAATCTTTCATATTTCTACATGCAATCACACAGAAGAACCTCTGTGAATGTCTTTCTTACTAGAGATGTGTTCGTCATCCTTCAGGAAATACCTCATTCAGCATGGGAAAACAAACGTAAAGAACAACTAATCAACGAAAGTCTTGGTTGACTAAAACCGAATCGGCCGATCGATGGACTCGCCTGTGAGCCTCAGTAATGTCAAAGTGTTAATTAGGGGTGTAACGGTACACAGAAGCCACGTAGGTACTGTACCTCGGTTTTGGGGTCACGGTTCGGTACAACAGGAAAGAAATATTTTAGCCACGGTTCGGTACGTACTGTACCTCGGTTTTGGGGTCACGGTTCGGTACAACAGGAAAGAAATATTTATAATGATTATTATATATTTATTATTATTATTATTGAGCTCGTTCAGTACCTTTTTGAGATCATGTGTCCAAAAAATCTAAGGAAATGAATAAAGGGAAGATCATTAAACAGAAGGTTTTGTAGATACAGTACTGAATTCTGCAATTTGAAATATTATTATAGAATAGCAGACATATAAATTACCTTATTATAGCCATGTTGCACATCTATGGATCGGGCCAAATCAACTCGTTCCAATGACAGAGTTCAATTTGGATTTAGTATCACCAGGTGTGCAGGAAGAACAGAGAATTAAATCTACTGTAAATACAGTCAGCTTTTTATTCTTGCGACAGGTCCGCCATTTTGAATCGGATTTCAACACAGATGGTTGCTAAATGTTCACAGAAGGTAGACAAACTAACTGTGCTCCAATCTATGCCAATAACATTCAGTGTTGTGGTATATAATCCTGGGAAATAAGAGAAATAAAAAATAATAATCAGGAAGTCATTTGCTTGCAGGAAGCTGGAAATCGCTAGGAGATGTAGTTTTTCGAAATGTCAACACTCATTGAGAGCTCTGGATGTCCTCTTCTCATATGACTACAGCAAAAAGTCCGCTCTCGTTTATTTCAGGTCGAAATACACTCGTTTATGAACACAATTCCTGAACTGATATTTCATTAATAACACTTTAACCTATTGGTAAACAAACGTATTGCTGAAAATACACACTGCTGTGGTGACATGATTAGGGTGTTAACTCTTGGATACATTTTAAAAGAAAATGCTAGTTTGATTTCATACACTCTGTAGAGATAGATTTATGACGTGATGTCATCTGCCGTCCACCGGCGGACCGCTCGGGTAGAAGAGGTTAAGCCTGACGGGTCCGGTACAGGTCCCAAGATGACATCAGGTCATAAATCAATCTAACATTATTTATGCGAACAAGAAAAGGATGGGCATTTTCAGCCTATTGTAATGACCCTGCTGTGTTACAAAGTAAACATACATTCATGGGTTTGTTTCAGGGACACGTGTAGTAAAGGGGAGGGGAGGGGAAACAGCCCAGTGCAGAGTGCGCGGTTGTTCATTTGTTCTGTTGGCTTGTCATCATGCCTTTACAAGCTTCAACGTTTTATTCGTCATCTAAATGTGGCAATACAAGCTTGATAACATCAAAGATCAAAGTAAGCCAATGTAAAGTAAAGTAAAGATATATTGAGCATACATTTGTAAAATGTGCAACCCTAGTTTCACCTAGTGTCGTATGAGACGCATTCGTCTTATGGTTGGATGTACCATGAAGTCGCGGGACGAATACACATACCGTTACACCTAGTGTTAATAGAAGAATTGGTGATGACCATCAACTCTTAATTGAGTAGTTGATGTCGTTGACCCACCGTAAAATGTTCCCTGAACACAAGTGAAGTAGAAGAACGCTATACAGACACACCTCAGCTGGTCCATTTACACAGGGTTACAACAGAATAATAATATAAATCATTAGACACAGAATAGGAGTTCAAACAATAATGTCTTGCATTTATTGAAAAGATCAAAATCATAATTAGTATTACATCATATTTACGTGGGGTGGTCCATGGAACACTTCACACAACACACATTAATAACATGACAACGGATTATGACGAAAGAATAACCAGGAAGGGGATAGAGCGAAGTATAGTAGGAAATTAAGAGAATAGATGGAGAATAAGAGAGATTAAAGATAGAAGCAGAGAAAAACAGAAAGAGAGAGAGAAAGAAGCCAGAAAGAGAGTCCAGAAAGAGAGTGAGAAAGAGTGTGAGTCCAGAGCTACAGTAATGTCGTAGACCTCAATATTATACTCTGCTCTGTCCATAGGCATATGGCCGGTGGCCAATCCCAAACACGGCATCTGTGCATTTTCCCACCAAACCTTTTTGCTGACGTGTTTCTCCCCTACCCCACCTAGCTACACGTTGGCCCAGTGATAACAAGGGAAATGCACAGGTGCTTGGCCTTGACACAGACATGCCACTGGACTAAGGAGAGGCTTGAACAAACTTACAATATGTCATAATTCATACTCAATAAGGATTGTACCTAACATTTAATAATAACTTTTAACTTAGATCAATGTCCCCAATTAAATAAGGTAAATATATAATAAATATTCTCAAGCCTCAAAATATTTCTCACAGCAGTTTAAAAATCTTTGAATAAATGGTGTCTCAGCAATTTAAAGGGATAGTTGTGATGTTTGGAAACCCTATTTTATTACTTACCAACAGTGATGTTGATCGGTAGAGGCCTTTCTCAGCACAGTCCATGCATGTTCCTCATACTAGCTCCGGATCCACCATCTAGCACCAGCTAGCATCCACCATCACTAACATTAAGCTAAGCTAAAACTAGGGGCGACCACTACTACTAGCCTACTACTAGGCAAAGCTAAAGCTACAGGCTAGCAGCTAGCATCCACCATCACTAACATTAAGCTAAGCTAAAGCTAGAGGCTAGCTGCTAGCATCCACCATCACTAACATTAAGCTAAGCTGAAGCTACAGGCTGGCAGCTAGCATCCACCATCACTAACATTAAGCTAAGCTAAAGCTACAGGCTAGCAGCTAGCATCCACCATCACTAACATTAAGCTAAGCTACAGCTAGAGGCTGGCAGCTAGCATCCACCATCACTAACATTAAGCTAAGCTAAAGCTAGAGGCTAGCTGCTAGCATCCACCATCACTAACATTAAGCTAAGCTAAAGCTAGAGGCTGGCAGCTAGCATCCACCATCACTAACATTAAGCTAAAGCTAGAGGCTAGCAACTAGCATCCTCCATCACTAACATTAAGATAAGCTAAAGCTAGAGGCTAGCTGCTAGCAACCACCATCAAACATTAAGCTAAGCTAAAGCTAGAGGCTGGCAGCTAGCATCCACCATCACTAACATTAAGCTAAGCTAAAGCTAGAGGCTGGCAGCTAGCATCCACCATCACTAACATTAAGCTAAGCTAAAGCTAGAGACTAGCTGCTAGCATCCACCATCACTAACATTAAGCTAAGCTAAAGGTAGAGGCTAGCAACTAGCATCCACCATCACTAACATTAAGCTAAGCTGAATCTAGAGGCTAGCAGCTCAAGTGTATTTCCAGGAGAAATAAAGGTTTGAATCCCGCCTCTCAGATGCTCTCGTCAGTAGGCACAACACTCTTGCAGTCACCCAGCCAGTCAGACTAAGATTCGTATTGGCCCCCGGGTCTCTGCGAGTCCGGCAAAAAAACTAAAAAGAACTGACACCAACTCCACACTGCACCCAAATCAAAGAGGTATGTTTTAGATTATGTTTGAGTGCTTTTTACAATGGCCCCATTAACTACAATGGCCCCATTAACTACAATGGCCGCATTAACTTTACATTAGTTCTGTTGCTAAATAAAGAGGAGCCGGATGTCCAGTACAACATGGATCGTGCTGAGAAGGGACTCTACCCTTCAACCACATCGTCGATGAGTAGGTAATAGGGCAAAGGGTACAACATTCTGAACTTACCCTTTAATATGAAATCTCTTAGCGTTAATACAACTCTGAAACTCAGTTACCATACAGTTGTACAGTTGTACAGTGTCCCCCACCCACCCCTCCTACCCAACCTCCCCCCACTCCTACCCAACCTCCCCCCACCTACCCAACCTCCTCCCAATGTACAGTTTCTACGTCAAATGTATATACTTCTTTTCTGGACTCTTTTCGTATCACAAACAGTACTGTATTTGCAAATCTGGTATGTCATAAATGTATAGATGTAGCAGTACTGTCTATCTGTATGTCATATATGTTACGATGAATTGAAAATGGGGGACCCTGATGTAAACAAGACGAAAGTCTTTCTCTGGTCTGCATCCCCTTAACAATTGTATGTATTGAGCTGTACTGTACTGTACCCATTCTGCAATCTGTTAATAAAGTTTTCAATCAATTCAATTCAATTCAATAACCTTCACTCCATGCCAGGGGTATTAAGAGACCAGAACAATATCACTCCATGCCAGGGGTATTAAGAGACCAGAACCATATCACTCCATGCCAGGGATATTAAGAGACCAGAACCATATCACTCCATGCCAGGGATATTAAGAGACCAGAACCATATCACTCCGTGCCAGGGGTATTAAGAGACCAGAAGAGTTTGGTACATTTCCCAGGAAGATGCCACATTGACTTATATAAATACATAGTGTATTCATGAAGAACAGATACAGTAGAACCAGATACAGTAGAGCATTTTTGCTGCATTATGCTAAAACATGTCTTTAGATACTGTACTGCTGAGAAACCTGTCAAGCCAGTCCTCCTGCAGTACAGTATGCTGGCCTGTGCTGTAATCTATCACACACACACACGCACACACACAGCCCACATGATGGGGGTGTTTACAGGACACACACATATGCATTGCACACACACACGCACGCACATTCACACACACAGCCCACATGATGGGGGTGTATACAGGACACACACACGCATGCACACACACACGCACGCACATTCACACACACAGCCCACATGATGGGGGTGTTTACAGGACACACACACACTGCAACTTTGGTGAATCTACCCAACTCTCAACAGCGTCTGATGAAAGAGGTTTGCCTCACTCTTCAGGTAGCAGTAGTGAAAGAGAGCCTCACTCTTCAGGTAGCAGTAGTGAAAGAGAGCCTCACTCTGCAGGTAGCAGTAGTGAAAGAGAGCCTCACTCTTCAGGTAGCAGTAGTGAAAGAGAGCCTCACTCTTCAGGTAGCAGTAGTGAAAGAGATTTACCTCACTCTTCAGGTAGCAGTAGTGAAAGAGAGCCTCACTCTTCAGGTAGCAGTAGTGAAAGAGGTTTGCCTCACTATTCAGGTAGCAGTAGTGAAAGAGAGCCTCACTCTTCAGGTAGCAGTAGTGAAAGAGAGCCTCACTCTTCAGGTAGCAGTAGTGAAAGAGGTTTGTCTCACTCTTCAGGTAGCAGTAGTGAAAGAGGTTTGCCTCACTCTTCAGGTAGCAGTAGTGAAAGAGAGCCTCACTCTTCAGGTAGCAGTAGTGAAAGAGGTTTGTCTCACTCTGCAGGCAGCAGTAGTCTCTCCACCTCACTCAGGTTTCCAGCCTGCTGCTAGTCATTACCGCTCTTTTTCCGCTCTTAATTTTTCAGCGCGCTGACACTCAACCTCAGGGGCGACTGCTAGTCTCTCTCCCGTGACACCGGAGGCTGCGGAGGCTCCTGTCGCCGCACGGTGGATTAGGTTCGGAAGGTGACCTTCCCATCGCAGATTAGACTTCAACATATTCAACATTCATAAACTGTAATCAGAGAAATCGTTTGACTGAATTATAGTTTGGAATTTCTCTACCTAAATTTGTTTACTTTAGTAAATTTTGACCAAAAAAAAGAAAGCGGGAATACACAAAGCATGCAAAAGGATCGACAGGATGACACAGCCGAGTCTGCAACTTCAATAGCTTCATCTTCCATTGTTTTCACCCGGAGTTAATGGTTCATTCTGACATTCACCTCTTTTCTTCACGTCAGCAGGGACCGCAGAGGCCTCGGTGTGCCTGGTAGATAAGGAAGGGTTTGGTGTGCCTGGTAGATAAGGAAAGATTTGGTGTGCCTGGTAGATAAGGATGGGTCCGGTGTGCCTGGTAGATAAGGAAGGGTTTGGTGTGCCTGGTAGATAAGGAAAGATTTGGTGTGCCTGGTAGATAAGGATGGGTCCGGTGTGCCTGGTAGATAAGGAAGGGTTTGGTGTGCCTGGTAGATAAGGAAAGATTTGGTGTGCCGGGTAGATAAGGAAAGATTTGGTGTGCCGGGTAGATAAGGATGGGTCCGGTGTGCCTGGTAGATAAGGAAAGATTTGGTGTGCCTGGTAGATAAGGATGGGTCCGGTGTGCCTGGTAGATAAGGATGGGTCCGGTGTGCCTGGTAGATAAGGATGGGTCCGGTGTGCCTGGTAGATAAGGAAGGGTTTGGTGTGCCTGGTAGATAAGGAAGGGTTCGGTGTGCCTGGTAGATAAGGAAGGGTTTACTTTCAAAGGTGTACAAAAGAACTACAAGCAGCGTTCACACCATACTATCGTTAAAGAACTACAAGTAGCGTTCACACAGCATACTATCTTTAAAGAACTACAAGTAGCGTTCACACAGCATACTATCTTTAAAGAACTACAAGTAGTGTTCACACACCATACTATCTTTAAAGAACTACAAGTAGTGTTCACACACCATACTATCTTTAAAGAACTACAAGTAGCGTTCACACACCATACTATCTTTAAATAACTACAAGTAGTGTTCAACAGTTTTGCACACATACATTTTGTTTAACAGTTATTGAGATTAAAAGTTTTAATATGGCCACCACCAGTGATGTCATCGGGGACATTGAATCATTGTGTTGTGTTAATTATAACTCAATTAAATGATAAGGTAGCAGTCCCTACTGTATAAGACAAGGCATTGCTATTTTTCATCTACAGTACATAATTTCATGGAGCTGTAATTAACACAACACAAGGACTCAATGCTCTTGATGACATCACTGGTGGCCATATTCAAACTCATGAAATGATGTAGATGAAGAAATAGCACTACCTTGTCTTAGAGGGACTGCTACCTTTTTCATTTCATGGAGCTGTAATTAACATAACACAACACAAGGATTCAATGTGTGAGATTATGTGCAAAATAAATGAGCATTGTTTTTTGGTGATGTGTGCAACTTTAAGGCTTTATTGAGCACTGTAAGTACCGGGAATCAAACTAGCGACCACTCACCTAGTCAGCCTCTCTAACCCTTCTGTCACCTGCCACCAGTGTGTGAGTTCTGTACAGACCTTTTTCAGAACCAACATGGTGGGTAAACACAGCTGCAGCTAATAACATTAATAATTGTTAAATGGAAATCCTATATCTCAAACTGTTTGTCAGAGGGAAGCGATTGGAGGATCAAGAAAAGAGGGCGGGTTACAGTACAGTATTTCACTTTATTATGCAAAGATGGTAAGCTAGAGTGTTGTGTTGACTTATAGTTAAAGACGGTAGAGGTTGAGTATTTTATTATCTAAAGATGGTAAATTAGAGTGTTGTGTTCATTCATGTTAAAGACGGTAGAGGTTGAGTAGTTTATTATCTAAAGACGGTAAGTTAGAGTGTTGTGTTCATTCATAGTTAAAGACGGTAGAGGTTGAGTAGTTTATTATCTAAAGATGGTAAGTTAGAGTGTTGTGTTCATTCATAGTTAAAGACGGTAGCGTTGAGTTTCTTGCGATAGATCCCATTCACACTCCTCTTGGTCGAATATTCAGTTAATTGGTCTATAGTTGACTATGAATTCCTGTTGTGGACTTATCTGTCTTATCGACCACCATGGTTGGCTTTGCTGACATGTCTTATTGATCTTATTGATCTCCTCATCCAGCTGATGGTTGAGAAAGGCACAGTTGGCAAGTGCCACAGTGTGTGTCATTTTGAAATGGAGTGGAAATCCTGCTTACCCAGGCCAAACCCAGACAGGTTGTGTCTATGTGTGCATGTGTCATGTGTGAATGATTATTAAGTCTTGTATGGGTCACTGCTTCATGAGATCCTTTCCTTGTTGAGCCAATGACATTCTGAATTACTTACTATATTATGACTCACAAGCAAGTCACAGCTACAAGTTAGCTACAGGTCAACTACAGGTCAGCTACAGGGCAGGTACAGGTCAGCTACAGGTCAGCTACAAGTCAGCTACAGGTCAGGTCAGTTACAGGTTAGTTACATGTCGGGTACAGGTCAGGTCAGCTACAGGTTAGTTACATGTCAGCTACAGGTCAGGTACAAGCTACAGGTCAGGTACAGGCTAAGGTTATTTTTAGATGCAAAGCATGCATCTCATAGACCTGCAATGTCACTACGTTTACAATGTAAGCCTTAGTGCTCAATATTTATTGCTCAGATAAAGAAAAAATTGGCCAATATCAGATTCCAGTGTGAACTGGGCACGACCCAAATGCACAAAAGAACAATAACAAAGATGCCACATGCCGTCATAAGGAAGTAAACATGGAACCACTGGGGACAGTGCTTACGCGCGGTCATAAGGAAGTAAACATGGAGGCCACTGGAGGCAGTACTGACGCGGTCATAAGGAAGTAAACATGGAGGCCACTGGAGGCAGTACTGAGTCTGACGCTGTCATAAGGAAGTAAACATGGAGGCCACTGGAGGCAGTACTGACGCTGTCATAAGGACGTAAACATGGAGGCCACTGGAGGCAGTACCGAGTCTGACGCTGTCGTATGGAAGTAAACATGGAGGACACTGGGAGAAGTGCTTACGCTGTCATAAGGAAGAAAACATGGAGGCCACTGGAGGCAGTACTGACGCTGTCATAAGGAAGAAAACATGGAGGCCACTGGGGGCAGTGCTTACGCTGTCATAAGGAAGAAAACATGGAGGCCACTGGAGGCAGTGCTTACGCTGTCATAAGGAAGAAAACATGGAGGCCACTGGAGGCAGTGCTTACGCTGTCATAAGGAAGAAAACATGGAGGCCACTGGGGGCAGTGCTTACGCTGTCATAAGGAAGAAAACATGGAGGCCACTGGGGGCAGTGCTTACGCTGTCATAAGGAAGAAAACATGGAGGCCACTGGGGGCAGTGCGGACGCGGTCATTTAGAAGTTGACGTGCAGCGGAAGCATAAGATAATGAGGATGAGGAGAAAGAGACATTTCTTTCTTTCTACGATTTGTATTGTCCATTCACCATTATTCAGACAAGCATTTGACAAGGAAGATGTTTACATAATGCCTCATACAACCGAGCAAAGTGGATAGAAAAGAGCACAGTTAATCCTAAGTGGGAAGAGTATCAAGATATAGAGAAGTCTAGAGAACACATACAAAAGAAAAGGGGCAGCACTTAAAAATAGCATCCAAGTAACCAAGTTCATCAAGATTGTTATGCCCGTTTCACCATTGACCCGTAAGCCCTTAAGAAACCGTCTTAAGCATAGCCTTTGCACATATTGTGATAGGGCATTAGGAGGGCCAACTGTTTAAGAATAAACCTTTCAATCTCCATAACCACAAAGCTTGTATCAGCCGCAAGACACAAGGTCCAAAGTAACTATAGTCTTACTATAAATGGCCTTTGTGATCAGCCTCACCACCCTCACTTCCAGAAATACAAGCTTTTCAAGTGGAGGCTAGTACTACAGGCCCCACAAGGCAAGAACACAGAAGAAAATTAGGAGAAAATTAAACCAGTCTCAGTGGTTCATCCAGGCCCTTCTCCAACGTGAATGGCTTCACAGAAACATATTTCATCCAAGATTTCATGACGTTGAAGCCTACTTTACATGTCAGCTTCTTCCGTGTTTGTATTCAAGGAATACAAATACAAAAGAATTTGCTTAAAAAAAAAAAACCTAATCTTCTTACCGTCTTATACTATCATGCACTCTTCCTACTATACACTCAACACTGCAGCACCCACGTTTCAGCACTGTTTGATGAACATCGATTCTCAGTTAAATTACTGAATGTAAATGCATTCACAGAGTGACTCCCACCAGAGTGGAATTTTGATGAATGTCGATCCAGAGTGACGTAAAATACGCATGAATTCTGTTCAGACTGAGGTTGCATTGGAAACAATCCAACCTGTATCTGATTAACGGCCACATTATGAAAGTGGCCCAAATCAGAATTGAAAAGATCAGATTTCATGTAATTTCAGATATATCTGATTTCTATATATATCAGAAATATCAGATTTCTGCTCATCACCAGATATGAGCAATAATATCCGATTCTGGCCACTTTTGCCTGCAGTCTGAAAGTAGCCTTAAAAGAACACGCCAACATTTGGGAAAATTAGCTTACCGTCTTAGCCTAGCTTAGCATAATGAATGGAAGCGGACATGGCCGGTTAGCCTTCGGGAGAGGTGTTAGTTGGACAATGCCTAGGCTAACCGGCCATGTCCGCTTCCATTCCTTGTGTGCTAAGCTAGGCTAACATGCAGCCAGATAGCTTTCTACTGAACGCACATAGAGGAAACTGTTATCTATCTTCTTGTCTCTCTCTGGAGAAGACGGTAAGCTAATTTCCCCAAATGTTGGCGTGTTCCTTTAACTCCCTGGCCGTGTCTGAAAACACCTACTGTCTCTTCAGTACGGAGTTTCAGTAGTCTCTTAGCCATAATGATGGTTGAGAAGGCCCCCCTTCAGTACACTCAAAATGGCCGGATGTCTACCGTTAGTCAGGAAGTGGATTTAGACTTTACTCCCAACATGCAGTGCAGTATTAAAATAAAAAAAAAGTCACTACAATCAAATTAATCACGGAAGCAGACAATTTAACGCCCCGTGCCAACAATGCGCCTTTCAAGTGTAAGTAGATTAACTGTTTACTGGGGCTTGAGAACCAGCGGGTGCCCTGTGCACACAGCTGTGCTGTTCATCCAGGCTGCAGCCGGAGCCAGAGCGGGAACAACATGACCTCTGAGATCAAAGTCATCCAGCGGACACACCAGTGTTCAAATCAGCTTTAGTCCTCATTCATATTTCTAGGCTTATAATACATTTAATTAGAATACACCAAGCGTTTTGCATGGTGGCGGCTTCATTCTTCACTTGATCTGCATCAGGTGTGGGCTTTACAAAGACCTTCTGCGCCGACAGGTGACGAGAATTACAGATGATAATTATTACAGATCATGTGACGACACAGAGGTTTACATTGACGTATCAAATTTCATGTCAAAAGGCCCATTGTCAGTAGCCTAGTATGTTATCATCGATTCGACACTTACCTTAAGTGAGGGGTAGGACAAGTGTCTTCGGGGGGATTTGGGATACCCCTCTGAAACCCTATCCGGTGACAGTAATGAGCAGACAGAGAGGAGCTGTGGCTCATAACAGCAGGAGAGGCTGCGTGGCGTCTGGAAGGTGTCGAGGCAAATACTGCCGATGCGTCGCTACTGGTGGGGTCGTCCTAATTGTAGAAGAGGGGCTTTCTGAGGAAGTGTGCATACTGCCTCTAGAGATGAGGGTATAGCGCCCTATACATTGCAATAGTTGTTAAGGCCCAGAAAAAGGAGTATAGTCTTTATACCCAGAATACACAAATAAATTCTGATAAAACATGCCCTGAAAGTATTGCGTTGATGATGATAATGAATGTGATAATACTAACAATACTAATAATAACCCTACCACTATTACTACTACAAATAATATTATTTGTTAATACAATATTCATAATAATAATAATAATCCTTGTTATTGTAGATGGAGATGCCATGATACGAGCGGTGGATATCTGCAGTATTTCCCCAGAGAAGGTGATGACGTTCATGAAAGCCACTGCAGTGTTGCACAATATTTGCAGATTGGCAAATGTTCCAAACCCAGATAACACCCTTACTTGGCCTGGTTGAAGAGGAGCAGGCAGAGCAGCCAGGGCTGCCACTTTGAAAAGAAAAATCATATTGAATGAATCCAAAGGAAAGCTGAGTTTTTATGTCATCAGAATCCTCCATTAGGCCCAAGCCTTTTCATACTCGCAAAACAATTATTAGCCTTCAATTAAAGCCGTTTCAATGCATGGGATCCCTACTGTTCACAAATTCCCAGATTTTGATACATTACAGGCACTACTTTTGTGGACGGCTGTCATCGCTAGAGAGACTCGCTGGTCATCCTTCTATTGCTTGGAAATACAATTTTTTATATTTTTTACATTCTGTATTGGTGTCACCTGGAGAGTGGTTTTATTATCTGGTATCACCTGGAGAGTGGTTTTATTATCTCGTATCGCCTGGAGAGTGGTTTTATTATCTGGTGTCACCTGGAGAGTGGTTTTATTATCTGATATCACCTGGAGCGTGGTTTTATTATCTGGTGTCACCTGGAGAGTGGTTTTATTATCCGGTATCACCTGGAGAGTGGTTTTATTATCTGGTATCACCTGGAGAGTGGTTTTATTATCTGGTATGACCTGGAGCGTGGTTTTATTATCTGGTATGACCTGGAGTGTGGTTTTATTATCTGGTGTGACCTGCAGAGTGGTTTTATTATCTGGCATCACCTGGAGCGTGGTTTTATTATCTGGTATGACCTGGAGAGTGGTTTTATTATCTGGTATGACCTGGAGAGTGGTTTTATTATCTGGTATGACCTGGAGAGTGGTTTTATTATCTGGATCGCTCACAAGCAGCGTTGTCATTTGCGGTCCGTCAGGTAACTAACCTTTGAGCAGCAAAAAGAGTTGCTTTTATTACAACTGTCTCATGTCAAAGAGAAACAGAAGTTGGACGTGGATAAGGAAGTGGAAAAGCATAAGATGGAGATGAATAAGCAAGTGGAAATTGACCGTTTGCGGCGTGAGACAGAGCAAGCAAAAATAGAATTGCAAGCTGTCAGATTGGGGCTAGTTAGAGACGGTAAGCTCTCAGTGGATGTTTTGCGAGGGGAAGAAATGTGTCAACGACTTGGCTAGCAGTCGTGTTTGGGATAATGTGTCACCACCCCTGGTAGTCTCTCTCTCCTGCAGGCTCAGAACAGCCTGATGAAAGTGCGGTGCGCTTTCCCGAAGTTTTTCCTGTGTGCGCGGGCAATGAGTCTAAATTTGTCTAAATAACAGATAAGGGGGTTGAGAATACTTTAAAGTGTGTACTTGATTTTCCTTTGTCTGTGTCTCACGGTGAGCTGCAGGTGTGCACAAAGAGCTGATCCATCCTTGGAGGAGCTGTTTGGGTCCGTAATGTCAGCTGGTGAGGTGAGGAGCGTGGCCGGTGGTTACTTTATTCAGGATGAGATATCGATGAGGAAGTGGGTGCCCCATGGCGAGGATTTAGTTGGGGATCCCGTTTGTCAAGTTGTGGTTCCGTCCAAGTTTCGTAGTTGGGTGTTAAGAGTGGCTCATGATGGGTCAGGGCACTTGGGTGTCCGGAAGACATATGACAGGATTTTAAATCACTTTTTCTGGCCACGACTTAAAAAAGATGTATCTATGCATCTAAAACACTAAGACTTGTCAGCTGACTGGTAAGCCTATTCAGGTAATTAAACCAACCCCATTGCAGCCGATCACTGCGATTAGTCAGCCCTTTGAGCACCTTATTATTGATCGTGTAGGGCCGCTGCCCCAGGCAAAATCTGGTTGCCAGTATTTGTTGACTGTCATGTGTCAAAGCACCAGATACCCGGCAGCGTATCCGTTGCGCACAATAACTGCGAGATCTGTAGTTAAAGTCCTAACACAGTTTATGTCTGTTTTCGGAATCCCCAGAGTCATCGAAAGTGACCAAGGATCAAATTTCACTTCTCATCTGATGGCCCAAGTGTTAAAACTCCTGGGAATAGGGCATAACCAGTCATCAGCATACCACCAGACTTCCACCAGACACTCAAGTCTCTGATACGTGCATATTGTACTGAACTGGGTAGGGACTGGGAAGAGGGGCTTCCATGGTTGCTTTTAGCTGCACGAGAGGTGGTGCAGGAAAGTACAGGGTTTAGCCCAAATTACCTTGTGTTTGGACACACTGTCCAGTGTCCACTGTCTGTATTGAAGGATGGGTGGAAGGAGTCCGATCTGCCCACCAATGGTTTTAGACACCGGCTATCCGTGAGCCTGATGAGGGGTTGTTGTCCGGTCAGTTAAAAAATGCAGAGACCCTCAAGAATTTTAAAGAGTTGCTTGGCCATTTGCCGGAAGCACATGCTCTGGCATTTTAGGAACTTGTATTTGCATTCTCATGCTTGTTTGGTGACGTGCCGTCGCACACTGATTGGGTGGAGCACGATGTGGATGAGAGTGGCCTGCAGCCTATACGTCAGCCTTTCTACAGTTTCGCCTGAGAAGCGTAAATATTTAGACGCAGAGGTCAAATACATGGTTGACAATCATATTATTCAGCATCAAGTCGGGCTTCTCCGTGTCTTTTGGTGCCTAAGAGTGATAAAACACCAAGGTTTTGTTCAGACTTCCGAAAGGTCAACAAAGTGACTAAATCTGATTATTTTCCATTGCCTCGTATGGAGGATTGCGTATACCAGGTCAGTGCCTCTAAATATGTCAGTAATTTTTATCTGCTGAAGGGGTACTGGCAGGTGCCCTTGTCCAAAAGAGCACAAGAAATAGCTGCATTCATAACTCCATCTGGACTATAAAGTGATGCTCCTCGGGTTTAAAAATGCACCAGCTACTTTTCAACGTTTAATGAACCGTGTGGTGGCTGGTCTGGCTGGCTGCGCGGTCTATCTGGACATCCGACACCGGTGACAATGTGGTTGCAGAGTCAGACGCACTGTCACAAGCTCCAGTGTAGTTCATCTCTCGTTCTTTCCTCTGTTTTCTTTTGTCATTGCTTATGTAGCTACTAGGTCCTGCATTATTATTATTATTATTATTAGTAGGTTGTTGGGTAAGGTATGTTTCTGTTTATTGTGGTGTTTTTTTTGGTAGGTATTCTGTTTTTGTGTTTGTGAGTCTTATGGGGGGGGGGGGGGGGGTGTTATGACCCCTTCCACTCTGTCTCCATTGTCCGCCTAGGTAATTGTTGTGTTGACAGGTACTGGAGGTGGGCGTGGCTGGAGTGCTAATCAGCACAATGGGAAACACCTGGGCCCATGCTCCCTGTTAAAACACTCGCAGAGCTTAGTTGCTGGGCGCTCTCCTTATGGGACGCCGTTAGTTTGATTTGATGCCTTTGATTTATGCATTTTTGATTTGATTTGATGCCCAGCCCATATGGGCTTACAAGACACATAACAATAAGTATATAATAATATACTTTACCAATTACTTAACAAATGACATATAGACCAAGATGGCCATAAGAAAATACAAGAAAATACAATAAAACGTAATATAACACAAGCTGTACTCAATGTAAATAAACAGAAAAACAAGATGAATTCAAATACAATTATATTGGATACAGTGTGTTTTGTCTCAAGTGCCATGCCTTCTCCAAAAATCCTGCAAAAACAAAGATGTCCTCCACAAAAAAAAAACTCAACATACAACTCTCAGACTGCCAAAACAAATCCGGATTTACAATTTGAATTTTCTCAAATAAAGCCCTCCTCAAAGCGGTGTACAAACTACAAAGGGCAATACAAAACAAAATGACATCCTCCACCACTCCCAGATCACACAGAACACACAACCGCTCCTCCTCAGGTTTACCCTGGAATCTACCCACTTCCACAGCCAATGGCAGGGTGCCAAACCTCAACATGGCACACAGAGACCTCCAACAACATTACACTTATACACCTTACCATGCATGCACTCCCTTACACTACTGATATCACTGACTTCACACACCACTGTTAGTTTAATTTAGTAAGTCTTTCCTTGTTTTGTCTATAGTAGTTAAATAAATCATTTGTTAAAGGGGAACTATCTTATAAATGGCCTTTTTGAGTGTTTAGCATTGTTTCCTAGCTATGTGAACTTATATTAATATGATCTATGTCTCAAAATTCTCATATTGGCGCATTCTTCCAATTCTCCTCTCACAATATTCACCCTCACTGAACTGAGTCGTTTGAAAATGTGCCTATGTGATGTCATATAGTCACTGCTGCATGTTAATGTTCAGGCGGACGATGCCGCTGCACAGTGGTTTAGGTGGCACCTGCACCTGCACCTGCAGCCCAGGCTCAAAACAGCTCGAGATCTTGAGGTAGAAAAATGCTGTTTTTGAGGACTTGATTAGAAATACAAAACAATGAATAAAAAAAAATATATATTACAGAGGTGTTCCATAGACTCACAGGAATTGTGTAAAAGTGCCCAAATAGTGAAAGAAATAGTAAAATAGTTCCCCTTTAATTGACTTTGGTTGTCTGCGTCTCCCTCTTTGTCATGGCCGTACGGCCGGTTTGTGACATAACGGAAACACTGCATGCGCTCTATTATGATCTAATCCGCATCAGTCTTTAGTGATGTGTAGGCGTAGGCCTAAGTGCAATGTCGAGCGGGGAAGCGGAGATCCGAGTGTTCCCTCGAGACGCATGCGGAGACACATTCTGATGCCAGGTGTGAACAGGCAGAGTACTTACTGAGAGCTGTTCCACTTGCGATCGGGGTCACCCACCCAGATCGGATCTTAATGCCAAGCCGAAGAAAGGGCCTCATGGCTTCTAATCTAACCAGCAGCTCGGATAAGAAGCACAGCAGAGTCCAGAAAAAATAGCCGTGTCTGACCGGTAAAGACTTGATGCTAGGGATTCGATACTTTCTGGAACAACTGTTTTCCCCCCCGTTAGTTCTGTTGTTGGTAACAACTTCCAATAACAGTCATATCACATTCATGCTGAATTACAATGCGTGTCATAATGCATTAAAAAAATGCATAATGCATAATGCAACGGGGCACTGGTGGAACTTCAGACACCTCGGTGCGCACGGCTCAGAGGAGCTGACTTGGTCTGACTCTACACACAGCGACAGCTCAGTGCAGAAGGCGCAGCAGTGTGTCTGCATCTGTATCTCAGACAGTTGAAGGTGTTCAGGATAGTAAAGAAGCTAAAGAATAGTTACACATACTGTTGTACACAACAGAGAGCATACCGTCGGGGGATATCACCGTCTGGCACAGGACCGAAAGGCCCCCCTGCAGAGAGCGGTGCGGTCAGACCCCCGGAGTTGAACTCCCCGACCTTCAGAACAGTGTTGTAGTACTCAAGTCTGAGTCCAGGACTGATTTTCAGGACTCGTGACTCGACTTGGACTTGAGCACTGATGACTCGGACTAGGACTTGAGCATCGACTGCATTCGGACTTGTTAATTGATAAATATATATATATATTTTTTGTAATAGGCCCTAATCCTTTGGCATAAGATATTGATGGCTAGTGCATTTGTTTGGCTATTGTGTCACAAAGTAAATTAACTCCTTAGCTCTGTGACCGCCAGAGTGGAGTGGACTCAACCTCGATGAATTGAACTTGAGACTTAGTGACTCGACTACAACACTGCTTCAGATCGTCTACAACAGGCAGGTCTGAGGCCAAGAGAATCAGAAAGGATGTCAGTCACCTGAGCAGCAGAATCTTCTCACTGCTGCGGTCAGTTACTCGCTGCAACCTTAAAGGAACACACCAAAATTTTGGGAAATTAGCTCATTGTCTTCTCCAGAGAGAGACAAGAAGATAGATAACAGTTTCCTCTCTGTGCGTTCAGTAGAAAGCTATCTGGCTGCATGTTAGCCTAGCTTAGCACAATGAATGGAAGCGGACAGTGCCGGTTAGCCTTCGGGAGAGGTTTTAGTTGGACAATGCCTAGGCTAACCGGCACTGTCCGCTTCCATTCATTGTGCTAAGCTAGGGTAACGTGCAGCCAGATAACTTTCTAAAATTTGTGGTGTGGTGTCATAATGTCAACACAACACAACAGACTTTAACTCTTTCTCTGCCAACAATGATTAAACTCGTTATTGGCCGCCAATCGTTGAACGCCAACAACGAGTATACTTGTTATTCGATCGTTATTTATTTTATTCGATATTTCCATACATTATCCATCCAGGGAGCCTGGTGTTATCATAGGGAATGAGTTTGAGATCGCAAAAGTCCAATACCGCCGCCTGGTAGGATGCGGCCGGTATTGCACATCCTTTGAAACTCTGTGCGTCGATTATATTGGTCCGGGCAGACTTTTCTAGTAACCTGAACCTAGGGCTTCACCCGATCGCATTGAATCGTTTTTGGGACCCCCGATTCATTATGCTCTGGTGGGTTATGTCGTGGGCCAAATGGACATACGATCTACCAGATGGCAATCAAATAATTGGAATATTCTTTTTGGAATCCCACCGGCCACAGGTAAGAGCAATTTAACGTCAATTTCAGCTTGATTGTGCCTTGTTTTCATAGCCATGTTTTCATAGCCATCGCCCTGATCAGCGTATGTTGTTGTACTAACGAATGCAGTTATTGACAATCAATTAATCAGAAACAACCCTCCCCCACCCTTTCATGCATTCATGATGGAACATGATACCGATCATATGCAGTTGAATTTCTTATTGTAGCGTGTGTAGGGACAAAATGCCAATGGATTTAGTATAATACACATTGCAGGCTATTACTAGCCTCCCAGGAATTACCCTAAACCGCTCTAAAACCATACTTATATTCACCACGGTATAAAACGGGAATGTATGGATGGAAAAATTTTCTTTTTCACATCTTGAACGATAGATAATCAATGTCAAATGGGCCATAGTATTGCATCCATAGCTATAATATAGAATATAGTTATAACCCTGCAAACAAGGTGATGGACTCCATTGGTTTAATGCATGGCAGCGCATAGCCATATCCCGAAAACAGCGTGGCAGCCAATGAGTTAAAAGGGGCAGCTCAACACCCCCCCCCCCCCCCCCCTACCCGGAGTGCTATCAATCCAGTAGTTTTGGTGTGATTTTGCCTAGTTTTGGAGATATATGTCGTAGAGATGTCTGCTGTCACTCCAATAGAATGGAGCTGAAGTGGCATTCGGTTTGTGGCACTCAAAAAGAACATGTTTTAAAAACTGAAAAGTGATGTCTCTTTCCAGAAATCATGACCCAGTTACTTAAGATAATCCACAGTTGTGAGCAGTTTCATCGAGGAACAATTTTCTACCAGAAATGTCATGATTTCTGGAAAGAGACATTGCTTTTGAGTTTTCTAAATATTTTTTTGCCATTTTGAGTTTCACACAACCAGAGTGCAATTCAGTGCTTTATTAATACAGGAAAGGGTAAAAAAAGACATTTCACAATGTACATTTAAACTGTCCTGACTCAGTTACAAACTGTTTTTCAGCAGGTTCCTGTTCTGCAGCACATGAAACAATAATATAAATACAAAACAAATAGGCAGTTGCACTACATACAATCCTGACAAAGACATTGCATTATAGTCATTGTGGACAGCAAGGACAAACATGCAGTCATAGCACTCAATCCAAAACAAAAGTATCAACAAAATTAAGACCTATGAGTCGGAATCAGTGATTACAGATGTTTTCTATCATCAGATGTCGTTTGTAGGCCTGTTAAGTTTGAAATGTGAGATGGAGGTTATTGCTCTGATGTGGAATGGGATCTCGTTCCAAATGTTGGTGTTTGTATGGGAAAATTATCAGATTTTTGTAAGCCGGTACTGGAATGAGTCCATGTGAGATTGATCTGGTGATGCGTTCTTGACTTGTATTGTGTCTTGGGAGTAAAGCTGTGAGTGTTCAGTGTTGGGGAAGAGTTATTTCTGAGTATAAAATAGAACTTAGTGGCTTGATTTTTTGTGTAGTTCTGAAAAGTTGTAGCAGAGGAGTGTGAGAGTGCAGTACAGTGGTGAGTCCAGGGTGGAAATTTACCATGAATTTTATAAGCTCTATTGTAAAGTCTTGCTATGGGTTCTATAATTTCCTTTGTTGTGTGGGGCCAGATTGGGAGACAGTAAGATATTGTTGAAAGAAGAATTGCATGTAACAGTGAGGGTGAGAAATGGTCTGATCTTGCTGTAAACAAATAGTTTTTGATTTGCCTTCTTGACTGAGTTATTGATGTGATGTTTTTAAGTGAGGAGAGTGTCAAGAGTTACTCCAAGGTATTTGTAGGTTTCTGTTATGGTTAATGTATTATTTGCAAAGTGTATGGGGTCAGACATAGATCGTTTTTTCTAGGGGAACGGAAATACATACATTCAGTTTTATTGATGTTAACAGTTAGATGATTAGATTGCAGTATTGGAGTGAAGGCAGACATACTGTATCTAGACAGATATCTCCAAAACTAGGCAAATCACACCAAAACTATATGGATGGATACTGGATAGATAGCATTCCGGGTAAGAGGAAAAATACAGTATGTTATTTTTTATTTGGGGTGAACTGCCCCTTTAACTCTTTGGACGCCAGACCCGATGATAGTCGGGTTATCTCGCCGACCGTTCAGCTCCAGACCCGAGTATAGTCGGGTTTTCATCGTTATTTCTTTTATTCGACATTTCCATTCATTACAGGCACACGGACTCGGGGGTTAACATGGGGAATCATCCTGAGAATGCCAAAGTGCAATACCGGCAGCATCCACCCAGGTGGCAGTATCAAGCACCCTTTGAAACATTATATCTTGGCCTGTGCGTCGATCAAATGTCTCCGGTCCCACTTTTCTTTGTCGGGCGAGGCGGGCGGGTATCCCGATCCCATTGAGAAGCGTCAAATGCCATTATCTGAAATGAAAAAAAAAAAAAAAAAAAAAAAAAACAGACTAACCTTACTGTCATGCACTTGTCCTAATAAACTAACCTACACTGTAACACGCAACACTTTGATGAACATTGTTACTCAGCTGATAGAGTTATACCCTTCTTGCTGTCTTGTCGCACAGAACTTGTAAGTCGCTTTGGATAAAAGCGTCAGCTAAATGACTAAATGTAAATGTAAATGTAAAATGCCTCCGATGCATCTGTTGTGGTGGATTATGTTGGCGACACGATGGACACCGGTACGTGGACTTGCGATCAGACAATTGGAATATTCTTTTTGGGGTTACATCCTAGTGAAGGTAAGGACCATATGATATCAATCCTGCTGTGATCCAACCATGACTTCACCTAGATCGCAACATGTGTGTGTAACGTTACTCCACAACATATGCCGTTGGTGACGATCAAAGCATCAAAAAACGACCCCCCCCCCCCTAGAGCTGCCGCGATTACCGCATTACCGCGGTATCGC
This sequence comes from Notolepis coatsorum, assembly GCF_963971535.1. Classification (NCBI taxonomy): domain Eukaryota; kingdom Metazoa; phylum Chordata; class Actinopteri; order Aulopiformes; family Paralepididae; genus Notolepis; species Notolepis coatsorum. The sequence continues at coordinate 89,955,080 of NC_140180.1, forward strand.
TGTTACATCACGGCCACCGCAGAGTAGGCTGAATACCGCGTCACCGCTGTTTTTTATAATAATAATAAATTACCCTCCTCTCGTTGGGCTTGCGGCTCTGCAGATATACCCTACTTCTCTATCGAGGTTCCAAGCGACCCTATTGGGTACCAGAAAAGTCACGTGAAACATTGCAGACCACTGATTGGTCAGAAGAGAGACGCGTCACACGTTTTTTACGTCCTGAATGTCAGCTCATCACAACACTGCTAATAACGTTAGCTTTAACTCCCCGCCGGAGTGGACTACCATCGCTCTTCAGGAGTACTAAACGAGACATAATGATTTTACTGTCTGCAACGAATGTTATAATAAAAGCCCTTCGTTCTATACACTTGTCTGATTGAAAACTTTATTAACAGACCGCAGAATGGGACAACTCAGCACGCTCTGAGCAAAGAAAGGAACTGAGATATGAATAGAGTATTGCTTGCCTTGCTATCGTCCGGTAAATACGCTGATGTTATTGAACGTATAACTATATAATGTTAATGCCACAAAACGAATGCCTTTATTATAAAGTAGTAACTTTATAGTAATAATAATAAGAACGGGTCGGGGGGGTAACCAGCCCTGCCCGCGACACCGAGTGAACTGCGCACGACCAGAGTTTCACTTTCAATAACTAATGCGTGCTTGCCGAATCCCAAACAATATTCATGCTGCAAAGTCATCCTCTAAAGATAGACATTTAGACTAGAGGCAGGCTATATGCTATAAAGAGTAGACTACTACTAAAAAAAATGCATTCAAACTTTTTTTTTTTTTGTGCGTGCGGTAATAACCGCGCGGTAGGAAATATTTTGCAAATTTGTGCGGTAAGGAAAACAGCAATACCGCGGCAGCTCTACCCCCCCCCCCTTTCATGCATTCATGATGAAACATAATACCTATTTTATATATTTGATTTGGAAATAGTAGCGTGTACAGGCGAGAAACTGCAACGCTTTTAGTGAAAATCACATTAGACTGTATATCGTCGTTTTCTGGGATTAGACAGGATCACTCTAAAACTATATTCATATTCACCACGGTATAACACGCGAACGTATTGACCTTTTTATTTTTTTATTTATTCTTTTTCATATTGAACGATATATAGGTGATGTCAAATGGGCCATAGTATTGTAGAATATATATATAGCCCTGCAAACACCACCATTTATTCCTATCTCTTAGAGCGTTGGCCCAGTAGGAACAAAAGATGGGCTGCCGCTAGACCGTGGCGTCGATTGAGTTTTAAATAAAACTACGTAGTGCAGTGCCCATTCAAAATGTGCCCATTCAAAATGTGCCCGTTAGGAACTTGCCGATTGCTTGGCCCCCAGAAGCACTGCACTGCACCTACTTGGACCCTCAGCAACACACCCACCACCAAGTGTGAAGTCGATCGGATGAATGGTTCTCGAGATATGTGAAGGACAGACAGGAACATTATGGCTATTTAAACCTATGATGCTGCTACAGCGCCACCTATTGGCTAAGTGGAACAGAAATTGTCATGGTCACTCAGACATCATACACATGTCTGCCTAATCTGGTTGCAATAGACCTGTTCGCTGTTTACAAACCGTGTTCGAGCCAATCAGCAATACCAATTGAGTCACGACGTGACTACGTTGCCCCCGACAAGCGCAAGCTGCTGCGCCAAAAGAAGTACAACAGGGCTCTATGGAGAAACCATGACACTCCCCTGACTAAAAGTTGTTTCAAACGAAAACGGCTGGATGTCATTTTGCCAAATCAGCATGGCTGTTTTAGCTTTGGCATGGATTGATTGTTTAGATCGCTAGCATGGCTAACAAATGCAAATATATTGTAGTCTGCCCCGTTGACCTGACCAGGATTACGTTTCTTTCTGCCTCTGGTCTGCGTGCGCATATTTGTTATGATGTCGTCGGCAAACAGGTATATAGCACAAAGCGTTCAGGAGATCTTTTGTAATATAAACCCTGCTATAGCAAAACTGTACGGAATATCAAACATCCAACAAAGTAACTTTTTTCAGCTTGGTCCAGAGATGCTCTGTACCAAATTTGGTGGTGATTGCTAAACATGTGTAGGAGGAGCAGCAAAATAACTGATTTGCACAAAATTAAAAATGGCGGAAAATATGTCTAGGTACAAATGAGCGCGGCTAACATGGATAGATAGATTAAGTTTGTTATAGCACCACCATCTGGCCAAATTGCATCAAATTCGACACTGTCCTTCCCTGGGTCCTCGGTAATACACCAGCAGAGCGTGAAGCCAATGGGATGCGTGGTTCTTGAGATATGCAAGGACAGACAGACACGCACCTACACACAGACACACATGCACACAGTGATTCCTGCCTTTAGTTAGAATATCCTTTATAGATAGATCAGGTGTTACTTATGGTTAGGAGTCACGTGTGAAAGTTTGGTAATTATTGAATCCAACTGTAACAGGTTATCACATGCAATGATAATGGGTTTGTAAGAATTATTTGAACAGCCTAATATCACTATATATACATGTATGGTCACCAACCAATAGGCTACTACAGTACAAACACATCATGACTGTCATTTAAATTGGTCACTATGAGTTAGTGTTAGTGTGTGTGTGTGTGTGTGTGTGTGTGTGTGTGTGTGTGCGTGTGTGTGTGTGTGTGTGTGTGTGTGTGTGTGTAAATAGGCTGAGTAAGTTAATTAAGGAGAAAGCCCACTGGTGCAAAATGATAGCCCCTGTGTTCCTTCCCAGTAGAGATATACATTAATCTCAATTATGAAATCAATGACCGAGGTTGTGTAAAATAAAATTGCTTCCCAGCGACAAGCCAATTCCATTCCACACCTAAAACATATATACATAAGAAATGGCACAGACACACATTCAAATCTGTCGCCCACTTCGAATCGTGCTGTCAGCACTCCCGAGTGCGCACTGCGCAGTGCGGGGGAAAGGGATGCTCTGACTCGGGGAGGCTATGGAGGAGGAATCCACTTGCCTTGAGTTTCTGGAGACTCTTGCTCTCCTCCGCTCTGCACCACACCGTCACGCCTCCCTTGTTGTAGCGAGCGATCCATCCCTCCTGGCTCTCACACTGCTCTTTGAAGGAGGAGAAGTCCGTGTCGTCCGGGATCTGGACAGGCATCTCTTCGGTCAGATGTTGGGGAATAATAACAACCCCCCTCTCTCCCCCAATAAAGTAAACACAAAAATTAAAAGTATGTTTTTTTTTTACATTAGGTCTCCAGCTCCCAGTAGGCTACTGCAAATGCCAGACCGACTTCGATATTATGATGACTATACACACCCACACGTACACGGGCACAGAAAGTACAAAACGCAACGAAAGCACACCGTATATAATCAAAGTCTATCCGTCCCACTCCCGAAGACCCGACGAGGGGGCGAAAAGTCCGGCAAATGCGATTATTCGACAGGAACTTTGTTTGTAATGTTTTCGACTCCTCCCCCGCTGTGTCGGATCCCGGGGGGTACCTCGATGATCGTCTCAAAGCAGGTGCGTGTCGCTGCTGCTGCTGCACCGAGGAGCGCTCCCGTTCACTCCCGTTCTCCTCCGGTGACAGGACGCGGTGAAGAGGCTACAGGTGAGGCGCCGCGACAGTGACACGTAACCGATACGACCGCCCGGTAGCAGCCTACCCAGCTCTCAGGTGGAATGGAGTATGCGTGTGTGGTGCGTGTGTGTGTGCGCGTGTGTGTGTGTGTGGGGGGTCGTATAGTCAGACTGACAGATGAACAAGATCAGGTGTCACGCCGCGATGTTTTTCCGTGACTAGGCTGCACATTGTTGTGGCGGAGGGGTTGTTGTTGTTGTTGTTGTTGTGGGGTGGGTGTAAACATAATATCTTATTTTAGTCTGTAGTCTGTGCTGAGAAGGATAGGCTGCTGTCAAAACGTTACATTTACAGATTTAGTTTATCTGCTCAAACCCAATCAAATCAGCCCAAATTGATTACTCGCAATTACAGGCTGATTTTGGATTATATATTGCCCCCTTAAATAAACAAACAAACAAACAAATAGGCCGTTTCAATTGGCAGACTGTAATTTGAGTTGTGTTATTAGGTTATGCCTCAAGATAATGTTGAGATGATCTTACTGTTATGGTCTTATGGATTCACAACAATGCTCTTTTTTTCCTTCAGACATGTTTCATATTCAGGTCCATGAACCACCTGCACTATTTTACAAACTCATCTGTAATTTCATATAGACCGAAGCCATCTGGTAGCCTGTAATGAAAGACGACCTTAAAAAAAAAAATATATATATATATATATATATATATATATATATATATATATATATATATATATTGTCTACCAAAAGAGGGCAGTCACGAACTTGTCAAGAGTGTATGGGTGTGTGTGTCTGACCTGTGTGTGTAGGTGTGTGTGCTGCGCACGCCTGCGTAAGTGCGTGTGTGTGTGTGTTTGCATGGCTGAGCGAATGTGCATGAGCACACATATATCCCTTCAGCATAAACCAAGGAGGCTTGAAACAACAGCGCTTGGGGGCAGTACTTTACTCTCCGTGGCTGACCTCTGCCCCCTGCCCACATCTGCCTTAGTAACCCGACCCAGCCACAAACACAAAGCTACCACTTGTGTTCTAGCCATTACACTCAAGACGACCATATGTTACCAGTGGCATAGTTAAGGGTACGTCATATATCCACCTCTGTGGGTATTTAGAGCATAATCTATCAGCCTAATTACCGCGGACCAGCATGCTGAGGTCAGGGCACACGGGCCTACAGTATAGCGAGCTCTGCTTTCGGGCCAGCTTCTCCATTACCAATGTTGTTAAAGCCAGGGGCCGTTCGGCGCTAACTTATGGAGGAACGTAAGCCCCTCACGCACACGACACCCAGTGTTACGGTAGATTGTTTACCATTCACATTCGTTAAAGACAAAAGTACTAGAATAAAGTCGCCTACTTTACAGCGCGACACTTGAGAAGATCCAGTGCAACTTGTAGAGCCACAACGCACCGTGACGAGTGTTCGTTTCATTTGGTCGAATTTCAATTTAGTTATGCAGGATAGAGGGAGACACCTACCTTACCATTATAACAATGATATTTATAAGACTGTTTAATAATAATAATAATAATAATAATAATAATAATAATAATAATAAACACATTTTTTATAGCACCCTTCATACAAGAATTGCAGGCCAAAGTGCTCCACAGCAGTAAAAAGTCATAAAATGCAGTCTTAAAATGCAGTAAAAATAGATAAAATGTGCATACATGAGGTAGAGGTTAGACTTCCTTGTGCAGTGGGGCCCCTGAGAGAAACAAAAATAGTTGGTATAAGCTGCATACTGCTCCCTTGGTCAAACACAACACCATACATCTCTACATAGAATGCAGGATGTCAGGACGGCAACAGAGGCCTATTTGTGGACTTCATGTAAACACTTGATGAGATTAAAAAAGACAATGTTGACACAGGGTTCCATCTCGTGTTTCCTCCCAAGGAGTCGGAAAAGCAGAGCGAGCTTTGTGAGCAAGAGTGTGAAAAATGCTCCACAATAACAATGAGACCGTGGGCTCCTCTTGTACACGACAGCTAAAGGCCAGTGTTTAGTTTGACTTCTGTGACTCCGTCATTCCTGAACATCGTAACAAAATATGACCAGAAGATATAATTAGTGGAGTGTGGTGCCCTGGCGTAACTAGGTCACCATGGGCCAGAGTGCAGGAATTTTTACAGGGCCCCTGTTGGCAATGTTAATACGGTAGCCATTTTATGTAGTGTATAGACACTATTTAGTCTTGCTCTGGGCCTCTCTATGGGTAATGGTGGGCGTGGGAGAGATAATCAATAAATCAGGATTCTATGTTTTGTGATCCTGCATTGATGCACACAATTCAATAATCGCTTGTTTTGGTCCCGGTTCATGGGTTTTGAATGTGTTATTTCCCCTGGCTACGTGTGCTAATTCAAACCCTCTTCACCAGGGGAGGAAACTAACTTTTTGGCTTACCAGCCAACTGGCGAGTATCTGATTTTTTTTACCAGCCAAACAGATTTTTTACCAGACAAAAAAAATCGCTAATTGTGATAATTACTTCTTTGTATGTCAAGCCGCGTCAATGTTGTGTATGCATCTGGGTAGGCACACTGTGCCTTTAAGACAGCACGGTGGTCTTACGACAGTGCTGTGAAGTACCGTCAAGTGTTGTGGTAACGTCAGTTGGGTTGGTGTGCTGTTGTGCACAGTGCACTGGTTGAGCTAGCCCCTTTCGTGACTGCGATGTGCAAGCCAGGGGCTTTTGAGCATGAAATAAAATGTCTAACCTTACGTCGTAGTCCGGTGCTTTTTTGGAAACATTATAGTCATAACAGATACACCTAGCTGGCTGCTTTGAGCACACAGGGCTAACGTTAGCTAGCAAGCAGCTATAGCTAAAACGCTAACTAGAAGCTAACCACTGTATACATTACACCTCTGTGATTTAAATGTGTCCTTAGTAACTTATACTCGAGGGTTGTACTAGGGTTGGATGCAGTTCCCCGTTGGTCAGTCTGTCTGTTTTCCATCTTCTGCTGTGTTTAACGTTATCTGTTTGCGAGTGCTCCTGATGGCTAGCCTAGTACCACAGGACTTTTATTATTATATGTCCGCGGGTTGGCCAGTACTGCGCAAACGTTTATTAAACATTATATGTCCGCGGGTGGTGCTCTCGTGGCACTGTCAACTAAAGCGAACACTCAGAAGACGCGCACCGTTTGCCAGTGCAGTGATTGCAGAATGTTTTATTTTTTTGTATACTCGCCAGCAGGGGAGGAAACTAACTTTTTGGCTTACCAGCCAACTGGCGGGTATCTGATTTTCTTTACCAGCCAAACGTAAAAAATACTAGCATTTGGCCAGTAAAGTGGCCTAATTTCCTCCCCTGCTCTTCACAGTAACGGAAGTCTCTTTTCTAGATCCTACAATCACAACTGTTTGCTTCCCGCAAATCACAGTGTATGGGAACAAATCAAAAACTGTGATGCGTTGAGAATTGTTTAATAATCTAAATGTAACCCTAATAATCAATTGTGTCGAATTGTGAGCTCCCAGGTGAGGGCCCATGTGATGTTGCATACCCGCACACCCCTGGAGTAATGGGTATTCTCTTGAGGGAAGGTCAATTTGAATTGTTTTCAGGTGGATTGTGGATTGTCTCTTTAATTTAGCTTTAACTTTGTGTAGCACACTGTGACCCAGCAGAATAAGCTTATTTAAACCCCTTTAACCCTTTCACTACCACACTACCAAAGGGTTAACCTTTCACTGCAACAATACAGAAGGTTAACCCTTTCACTGCCACACGACAAAGGGTTAACCCTTTCACAATGACACTACAGAAGGTTAACCCTTTCACTACCACACTACAGACGGTAAATAAGCTTAATAAATATGATTGTACGTTTAAATCACCAGGTAAACTCTGTGTTTTTTTGTAGGGTGACCCTTTTCCTACGGAACATGACTAAAGATGAGCATGCTAAAAGCCCCTGTTTAACCGATGTGACTCAACAGATTACACTTGACCCCCAGCAGCATAATGTCATCAGCATTTGGCAATAACAGAGACGCCATCAACCGTGCAACCATCAGCCAGCAAGATGACTCACGGTGAGCCAGCGAGACCAGCTGTCCAAGATGGAAGGAATTGCTTTCAAAAGAAGCCTATTCTCATAGCTGGATGATAACATAGTGAAATATCAAATGTCTCTGATTTCTCTCTTTGAAGATGAATAGTTCATTTGTTTGTTTGTTTGGTGGCTCCTTAGGAAAAAAACATTGGATGTGCATAAATCCTCTATTTATTTCACAGGAATCTAACCTTTACCTTGAGAACTTTTAGCACTACACATGACCAGCCATTCTCCCCCTCACGGCCAATAAATCATTTTATAGTAGCACTTCTGTGTCTCTTTGTAACACAAGTCGGGTTGTTACAAGAACTGTAAACAGTTTTTTGGCCTGAACAGTTTCAGCGGCTGAGATGAATCGTCTGATCTAGTGGTGATTTGAGATGCATCGTCAAAACCTGATCTAGTGGTGATTTGAGAAGAATCGTCAAAACCTGATCTATAGTGGTGATTTGAGATGCATCGTCAAAAAATCTAGTGGTGATTTGCAGAAAATCAACGCAACCGGCTTGTGTGCCCACGCACGTGAAACGTCAGTGACATCGTTTACTATGTGTTGTTTACTACGTGTCAAAACGCCATGAGAATAACTTAAACAAGAGAAGTGAAGCATATTTGTAACCAAGAAAGCAGCCACCATGTTGATGTCCACCCTGTGGGGAAGTTAACAGCTAGCAGCTAAATGCACTCATCTTTGCTGTGTTTCGTAAGTTACTCTACCAGCCATTGGTTGTTTTTACAAACTTCTTGCTTCACAAAAAGGACCTTGAAACTACCTTTTTTTGTTGCCTTTTTACCTTTTCCTCCAATTTAGTCGTTATGCCAATTCACTGTCGGCCTGGGGAGGGTGTAGAGTAGACTACTACATGCCTCCTCCGATACATGTGGAGCCACTTCTTTTCACCTGAACGCTACAGTAGTCTACTTTGAACTACAGTTCACTTGGAGAGCGTAACACGCACAGAGGTTCACGCCCAGATCTCCCTGCAGAACAGTTGCCCCGACCAGCGGTGTTTCCGCTGCCGGGAAATGAACCCTGTAGGCGGGTGCTTAGACCCCTACACTACCCCCAGCCGCACCCCAGACAGTGTTCTTATGTACCTTAGATACTATTGTTACCTTGTATTTATACAGGGGCGGACCTTCCTACAGGCGATATAGGCGGTCGCCTAGAGCGCCACCCAGAGGGGGGCGCCAAAAAAAAAAAAAAAAAAAATCTGTGCAGTTTTGGCGCCCCCCTCTATATCTGCAACCATTATTTTTACATTAAAAAAATTCTAACATAAGGGAAAATGAGCCAAAAATCTAAAACGGTCGGTCGGTCTGAGCCTCAGCTTTAGGTGTTCACATAAGTCAGAACATGCTAGAGCGCTGTGCATTGATGGGTATCGGTCAAGTGTTTATAGAATTGAACGTTGAGGAAAGAAAGACTAACGTTAGAGAACTATGAAGAAAAAAGCCATTAAAAAAAAAAAGTGTGGTGTGGCAGTGGTGAATCTCGCCTAGGGCGCCAAATGGGCTAGGTCCGCCCCTGTATTTATATATATGTGTTTCATTTAGGGCTGACATCGACTAGTCGACTAATCGATCGAAAGGAGCCGTAGTCAACTATTTGTATTTAGTCAAGATTTATTCCAAAAGCTATTTTGGCCAATCAAAGTCGACTATACAAATCCTTAGGCCTAGTTTCATTAAATGTATATAATACCAATCATACCAATTATTCGCCTGTTCTATTCTCCATCCATCTATCATCCATTGCAACACTATATTATCACCGATATCCAAATTGAGGGATCCCCTTTGAACAGCCCATCTGAGGTTTCTCTTCTCCACTCCGCATGTTTTTAAGTTGTTCCTTATCTGCATTGGGGAAAGTCTGGGTGTGTCGCATATTTGGATTTTATGGTTTTTTTTTTTTTATTCTTTTAATCTTTTGTGATGTTTCTTCTTGACTTGTACAAGATGATTTGTACAGCCCATGGGGGCTATTCCATGTGATCTCGGGCTATACAAAAATACATTTGATTTACCTCAAAACTACTAAGTACAGTACTTGAGTGATAGTATTATTACTTTCCTCCCCACTGACACCAGCACCACTGTGATTCAGATGATCTTGGCGATGGAGATAACGGATGGCAGTGCTAACAGTAGTAGGAGTTCCTCTCCTGGGGATGTTTACAGAAGAGATTCTGTGAAGGTTGCGTAACAGCAGCACCAACAGGACGCTGTATAAACACAGACACCTGGCCTGTCTGAGAGACCTCCTCCTGTCTGGGATCAACTAGTCACTCTGTAGACAAGCTGTTCAACCAAACAGGGATGTGTCCATGTTAACAGGTGTAACATATACTTGTATCTATGTACATTTGCATTTAGTCATTTAGCTGACGCTTTTATCCAAAGCGACGTACAACAGGTCAGCAGGAAGGATATAACTCTTTCAGCTGAGTAACAATATTCATCAAACAGTGCTGAAACCTGGGTGCTGCAGTGTTAAGTTAAGTTTATTTGGATCCCCATTAGCTGTTACTGTTACAAATGGCAACAGCTACTCTTCCTGGGGTCCACATACATATGTCTATGTATTGAGTGCATAGACATAAGACATAATTAGTATAGTATGTACTATGTAGAGTCACTACATGTATACCTATGGGTGTCATTAATATCAGGTTAGGGGCCCCATGTATCACTGTTACATTAATCTGATTACAAAAGAAACAGTCAAATAATCCACAATGTGCCTGAAAGCAAAACATATTAAGTTGCATATTAAGGCAACCAATTGCAATTTCATGCAGGTAATATTATAAGTCACATCTAATCGTTGAAATGTTGCATTCATGATACCAAGGTCTTCCATTCAGGGATCACCCATGTCTGATCTTCAACTTGCGAGTCTCGTTTGTGAAAGCGCGATAGGCGGCCTTACCGCTGATCAAGCTACAATTTATACGCTAGCTTCTGAACTACCATAGATGGGTGGCTGTGTTTTGATGTAGTAGCCTGTTTGGATTTTGGCTAGTGTTTTGATTTAGATGAGGAGATAGTTTCACTGGCTACCTCCACTCTTTGGTCTGTATAAACACCTGTATCCTGTCCACAACAGTTCATGTTGAAGATCAAGTAGTTAGTAGTGGCCTACTTCTGAAGGTATCCGGCCTTGCACAAGATCTTCACCAGATTTGCACTTGGACTGGACAATCTACAGAAATTGTAGGGCGGTTAGGTGGTGCAGTGGGCAAGGCGCTCACCACCAATGCAGGAGACGCTGGGTTAGAGCCCAGCTCTCCGCATTGCTATCAGCTTGGCTGGTCGTTCATACTAATACAATTGGCAGTATTAGGGGGTGGGAAGCTGATGGGTGGGGATCGGACGTTGTGGACAGCGACTCCTACAGGTCGGTTGGTGTGCCTGCGCAGCAGAATCAGGAAGCGACGGGGGCGGCGTGCCCTCCAAAACGCAGACCCCCGACGCTGAGAGATCGCGCTGTGCAGGTGAAAAGATGCGACTGCTGCTTCCTCGAGTACCGGAGGGAACACGTGATGTAAGACTTAGTCCACATTGCAGCCGGCTTGTGGGAGGCATGGCCTAACAACGTTCGAGACAGGGGAGGGTAGAATTGGACGATACGAAATTGGGATGGGAGAAAAATAGAAAATGGGAGAAAAAAGTAGATAAAAAAGATTTTGTATGAAAATGCTGGTATTTTTTTTTATATATTTCTTTTTTTACATGGCATCTATATGACCAGTAATTTAACTCACTCACTCACTCACTCACTCACTCACTCACTCACTCACTCACTCACTCACTCACTCACTCACCTAGTAAAGTAACTCAAAATTACTTTAAACTCTGCCCCTTGTGGCGGCTCACAGGAAATGTGCTTCACATCTATAAAACTGTTGGCCTGTCATTTCCTCTGTGGAGTTTGGGGGTGGGGGGCATGGGATTAGCTGGTTTCCTCGTGGCGGTGTGGTCGCCGGGACCGGGGGGATATGGTGCGGCCCGCGGGGGTGGCATTCCCGTCACCGTGCATGGCAGTGTGAGTGGCACGCAGGCTGTGTTTTCCTTCGGTCATGGCACGCTTTATCAGGGGGTGTGTCTTGGATTGGGATGTGGTGGGGATTGATGTTTGGGGGACTGGCTGTTTGGGGGGGGGTTCACTTCACATGCCTTCGAGCAACACTGTACTTATTGTTAGGGATGCTCGATATTGGCTTTTTTACCGATACTGATATACCGATATTGTCCAACTCTTAATTTCCGATACCGATATCAACCGATACCGATATATGCAGGGTTTCTCCCCTCCCCAAAAAACTGAATAATTTCAGGTAATTAACATTACATATCTCTTGTCGTGTAATTAATACAACATTATGCATACTTTGACAATAAATAAAATAATAATCTGTTCTTACTTGCTTGCCTGGGTAAATAAAGGTTAAATAAATGTAGAAATATATATATATTTTTTTAACCGATACCGATATTTTCCGATATCACATTTTTATGCCAATATCGGCCGATAATATCGGTAGGCCGATAATATCGGACATCCCTACTTATTGTACTTATTTTATGCCTATTCTTATGTCTGTACGTTTACGTCGCACTACTTTTATTGTCTTTTATACCTATTCTTATGTCTGCAATATATGCATTGTTTTTTATTCTGTCAACTATATGCTGATTTTATTTTATTTGTATTATCCACTTTTTCTCCTTTATTTTTTATTTTTCTCCCATCCCAATTCCATTGTGCCAATCCTTCCCTCCCCTGTCTTGAACGTTGCTCGCATATGCCCCCCACAGGCCGGTTGTAGGGAGGATAGAAGCCTTGCATCACATGTCCCCTCCGGTGCACGAGGAGGCAGCCTGTCACATCTTTTCACCTGCCAGCGCGGACTCTCATTGGCGAGGTGTAACGTGTGGGAGGCTCACACTACCCCAGCTATTTCCTGTCTCTGCTGTGCAGGCGTCCCCAACCGACCTGTAGGAGTCGCTGTCCACAACGTCCAGATTACCACCCATCGACTTCCACCCTCTCACTCTGCCAATTGAGTTAGTATGACGGCTGGCCCAAGCCGGAGGCAGCGCCGACAGCCGGAGTCGAACCCGGTGTCTCTTGCGTTGGTGACGAGCGCAATGTCCGCTGCGCCACCCAGCCGCCTTATATGCTGATTTATTATACATACATTTTATACTAATCGCTGTGGGGCACTCTGGACTGCAGTCCGTGTATGAAAAGTGCTATATAGATAGTTATTCATATTTATTATTATTATATTGTAAAAAAGATTTATGCATTGAAATGTCTAAGTCTCGACATTGAAAATGAGAGTGACCTCAATTGTCTTTTCGAGAATAAATAAAGGTTTGAATGAATTAATCTATGACACGTGTGTCCTTGTTTTCTCTGTCTTAGGACACTGTCATCTGTTAGCCTATTTTTCATTGCCAGGCACTTGTAGCATTTCCCCTTCAGCTACTGTAAAAACATCTTAGTTGTGTTGGCATTCCTCATATAAAGCAATGGGTTCCACTAGCAGTAAGGTAGCTCACCAGCTTGCTGTTGCTAATACCCATTGGTTCCAGTGAATGCTAACAAGTGATTTTCTTTTCTCATTTAATTAGAGTTGCAGCTTCCAATGCAGAAACCTTTCACCACAATGTGAGGAATGTGAAGTGATGAGAAACAACATGATGAAATTCAACATACTCAAGTGGTCCCATACTCCCTTTAGAATAGAGTTCCCCTAGGCCCGGAGTTCATCCACACGTTGAGTGCTTGGTCCCTCTTGCTGAATGGTGAACTGCTCCCCAACACAGCACCAAAGAAACACACACACTGTACAATGAACTATTCATATTTGCAGTAGGCTCGTGTTGGCGTTTAGGTTGAAAATCGAGAAAAGAGGGGCGGCTACGTGGCGTAGTGGGCAAGGCGCTCACCACGAAATCTGGAGACGCTGGGCTTGCCTGTTCGAGCCCAGTGCTCCACATTTGCTTTCAGTTTAGCTGGCCGTCCGTACTAATACACATTGGCCGTATTAGGGGGTGGGAAACTGATGGGTGGGGATCGGGCGTTGTGGACAGCGACTCCTACAGGTCGGTTGGTGCGCCTGCGCAGTAGAATCAGGAAGTGTCGGGGGCAGCGTGAGCCTCCCACGCGTTACTCCTCGCCACTGAGAGATCGAGCTGCGCAGGTGAAAAGATGCGACTGCTGTTACCTCAAGTACCGGAGGGGACTTGTGCTATGTATGACTTAGTCCACATTGCAGCTGGCTTGTGGGAGGCAAGAAACAGCGTTCGTGACAGGGGAGGGTTGAATTGGATGATACGAAATTGGGATGGGAGAAAATATAGAAAATGGGAGAAAAAGTGGATACAAAAAAAGAAAATCGAGAAAAGAAAATCTATCTCGGCCAAATCAAATAGACAACATCATCTCCGATGCAAAGATGATTTTTGTTTTCATTTTTGTTTAGACATTGCCGCAGAGAAGGCAATGATGGAGTGAGGGGGTAGAGAGAGTGAAGAGTAACATAAACCCACATGGAGAACATGGTATGCACCTTGTGGGCTTTCAGAGCGCCGATGTCATGGAGGAGAGGGCAAAATGGGGTTTTCAGAAAACTGATAGATAACAAATAATAACATATATATAATGACATCCTTGTAACGGTTTCACTAAGCCAGAACACAGGTGCACTGCAGACACAAACAAGCAGAGACTATGTGGAATCAGAGTATAACCCAAATGTCGGGTGTATTTAATTAGAAAAGCAGGGGTGTAAAAAAACTACCCAGATATTATACTTAAGTGAAAGTATGGGTACCGTCTCAAAATCGTACTCAAGTAAAAGTATCTGGCCAAAAAAACACTTGAGTAAAAGTAAAAAAGTTTCTACTTTTAAATGTACTAGTAAAAAGTAAAAACCTTTTTTTATACCGGGGCAATGAAATGTTCAGTTTCGTCCTCTTCATCACTCGTACTATCATTTGTGGCCATCTTCTGTATAGCTTGTCACTCTGACTGTCTATTCTTCTGATAGTGGGTGTTTAAGCAAAGATCCCCTCTTTCTAGTCTTACACAAGGACCAATCAGCATGGTGGGTATGGGCGGGTTAATTTTCCATTGATGGGGATTTGATTGGCTGTTTTTAAATAATAATAATTATAATAATTGTTAGACTAGAAGTCTTTATTTGTCATGCAGTTTTTTAACACACATGCGAGATGGGCGACGCACAGGAACACACACACATGCACTGAGTCGCAGATGAAATGTCTCTCTGCACTTTTGCCATCCCGTTGTCCTTCCCCCCATGGGCAGCCGGGAGCAGATAGGGCGTCAACGTGAGCCGCGCCCCGGGGACCAATCCAAGTTCTCCTGTCAGTCTTCGTCAACAGCGTTAGCGATCTGTTGTGCATGCTTTTCCATTGGGTTTATCTTATCGGGGGGGAAACCCTTGCGAGCATGGGGAGAACATGCAAACTCCACACAGAAAGGCTCGGGAGATACCCCACCTGAGTACCTGGCAACACGGCAACCTGGTCCCCAAGCGGGAATCGAACCCTGGACCTTCTTGCTGTGAGGCGACAGTGTTAACCACTACACCACCGTGTCGCCGGTGCGGCCGCAGGATTAATAACGTTAACGTTAGTTCGGCCAGAGAAACATATATACTAATTAAAATGGTTGGACCTGCAAGATTTGTACTTTGTAGGTCTGCATTTTAAATGTGAGTAAAAAGTATGTTTTTTCTTCTGAAATGTAATTGAGTAAAAATACAAGTATACAAACCTAATAATACTTAAGTAAAGTACAAATCCCCAAAAACAGTACTTAAGTATTGTAACAAAGTACAATTACTCAAGTACTTTACACCCCTGGTAACAGAATCCAGTCGCTAGACAGTCCGGGGAGTGAGCGGGTACAGGCCAGGTACTCCGACGAGCAGGGGGGTCTTAGCCAGGAGCGGGTATTCAGACTGTCCAGGGTGCGAGCAGGTACAGGGTAGTCAGACGAGCGGGGGGGGGGGGGGGGGGTCGTAGCCAGGAGCGGATACTCAGACTGTCCAGGGAGCGAGCAGGTACAGGGTAGTCAGACGAGCGGGGGGGTCGTAGCCAGGAGCGGGTATTCAGACTGTCCAGGGAGCGAGCAGGTACGGGGTAGTCAGACGAGCGTAGGGGTCGTAGCCAGGAAAGGGTCCTCATACAGTCCAGGGATGTTCACGGAGAGAGTGGTCAGGCAGGCAGAGGTCATTCACGGGAATCCAAGACGGGGGAACAGGGAGTGGAGCCAGGCAGGAACTGTGAGCAAAAGGAGGACAAGGACGTTAGAATCACAATAGAACACGGACTGATAAATAGAACAAGGCACGAGAATACGGACTGACTGGAAATAAGGAACTACGATCTGGCAGCCTCATGACATCTGGGCCAGGTCTAAACAGGGTTGGTAGACATAGTAGAATACTACAAAAACCTAGGGGTCCGCAAAGACGACTTCAAACTAGAAATGGTAACAACCGATGAGGTACTCAAAAAACTGAGCGCCCTCCAACCTAACAAGGCCACTGGCCATGACAACATCCCCTCCAAATTCCTCAGAGATGCAGCAGCCGCCATCACCCCAGTCATCACACACATAATAAACCTCTCCATAAAACAGGGACACCTCCCCAAGGACTTCAAAATTGTGAGAGTGACCCCTCTGCACAAAAAGGGCAGCAAATTAGACCCAGGCAACTACCGCCCTGTTTCTATTCTTACCTCCATCTCGAAAGTCATGGAGAAAATAGTCTACGAACAGGTAGAAAAGTACCTGGCGGGAAAAAAATCTAATCTACGAATTCCAATCTGGCTTCAGAACATCCCACTCCACTGACACATGCCTTCTCTATTTGAACGACCACATCAAACAAGAGGTGGACGTGGGCAAATACTGCAGCATGGTCATGCTGGACCTACAAAAGGCCTTCGACACTGTCAATCACTCCATTCTGACAAGCTAAAAGCAATTGGTTTTGATAGTTCATCAGTGAGCTGGATGCAATCCTACCTGGAGGGGAGAGAACAGATGGTGGAGGTAAACGGTACTCTACCCCCCCCCCTCACAGTGAGCTGTGGTGTTCCACAAGGAAGCATACTAGGACCGCTACTGTTCCTAATTTATGCAAATGGCATGTTGTCAGCTTGTGACTGCAACTTGTTCCTGTTTGCGGACGACTCAGCCCTGCTGGTCTCTGACAAGAACAAGTTGCAAGTTGAAAAAACCCTCAGCTCGGAACTAGGCTAAATCTGCATATGGCTCGCTGATAACAAACTATCATTACACCTGGGCAAAACAGAGTCCATTCTCTTCGGTTCAAATAACAAACTCAGCAAGACCGACGGCTTCTCGGTTACAGTGGGTGACAATATTGTCACAAGGAAAGATGAAATTACCTACCTGGGTTCCATCCTAGAGGCTATCTCTCCTGTGACAAAATGGCATCCAATGTAATAAAAAAAAAGTCAACCTCCTCTGCCCAGCTGGGATGCCTCTCCTTCTCTGTCAGAGCACACAGTCTCGTTCACGATCACTCACCGAGTGGCACGCTGAACCCACACTTCCGCTCAGTGCAGCCAAAAGTAATCGTTGGACAGTCGCAAGCCATCGGAGATGATGGGTTTCAAGGTTCAGCAGTGGCCTTTACCGAATGCTATCTGAAAGGTCGGTGCCCATAACAATTCCTCTACGTTCATTCAGCAGTCGTGGGCCAACGCGGCAACATGACCACCACTGCTGTAGATTAAGAGAAATGAACAAAACTAAACCTGCACTTTGTAACTTTTTCATGGAAGAAATATCACTTCTTCAGCAATCTAAATCATGGTGTCAAGCCCTTCTGTTCGGGACACGACCAGTGGAGCAAAGTCTTCTCTCTGCAGAAATACACGATTTTCATAGGCTACACCTATGTAAAAGGTTACAGTCTAATTTCTGAAGCATCATGTTTACCGCGTCATTTTCTCTTATCCTCAATGTTTGGCTCAGGGTTGTGAGTTTGTGCTGCCAAGCTGTGCAACTCGCACATGCTGCAGCTTTAAGCTCAATCTCCCTGAAGAGCAGGCACAACCACAGGCCCAGTGCTTGGAGGTATAGTGTTTTAATCACAATCAAGTATCCAATCCAACGTTTGATGCTGCAGCCTGCTGCAACCTGTTGCAACTCCCCAGGTCTATAGAACCATTGACCTTCCGGTCACAAGCCCACGTTTCAACCCCCTTTCTGTGTATGAATGTGATAGAAGAAGAGTAAGAAGAACCAGGTCGAGGAGTGGGCCTGACGGACAGCTGGCGTTCAAGTTATTTTTATTATTGTTATTATTATTATTGTTTTGACTACAGCCAGCCAAAAGCCTGTTGCCATGGCAATCCAGAGTTGATTGTTTTTCTGGTTCAACTTATCCTCCGCCCTGTGAGTGTGTGTGTGTTGTGTGTTGTGTGTTGTGTGTTGTGTGTTGTGTGTGTGTGTGGTGTGTGTGTGTGTGTGTGTGTGTGTGTGTGCGTGTGCGCATGCGTGCGTGCATACACAGGAAGTCATGCCAGACAGCAGAAGGGACCTCTACTGCCTGCAGGAGATTGGAAAAACACTCTTAATTGTTTCCCCTGAAGGTTCTCTCTCTCTCCTCTCTCGCTCTTTTCTTTCTCTCGCTCCACGCACTCGCCTACATCTGGGCTTTGCTGTGGGAAACATTTCTCTCTGATGTGGGTGGGGCCGGCCGGGTGACAGACTGTGACTGACTCACAGACAGACTGACTGACTGACTGACTGACTGACTGACTGACTGACTGACTGACTGACTGACTGATTGATTAATTGATGTCAGGCTGGGGAGCTAGAGGCAGATTGAAGACTTAAAAGCAGCGTTCCTCTCATAAAACTGGTAGAGAAGGCCATGCAGGGTTAGTAGGGCAGCCTGGCATAGCTGTAAGGTCACAGAGGGAGAGAGCGAGAGAGAGAGAGAGAGACCGAGACCTGTTCCCTGTTAAATCAAATGACCAAATTAAAGGGTTATTAAAGTTATTGAGTTTAAATATTAAATAAATTGCAATATGGATAGCGGGACTAGATTAAATAAGATTAATTTGTTGTCATTGCAAAGAGTACAAGTAAAAAGTGTAACGAAATGCAATTTAACATCTAACCAGAGTGATATCATATAACCAGAGTGATATCATCTAACTAGAGTGATATCATCTAACTGGAGTGATATCATCTAACCGGAGTGATATCATCTAACCGGAGTGATATCATCTAACCATAGTGATATTCGTGGGGTGGGGGGGCCATCACCGAGGTGCAGAGTTCAGTAAGATGACAGCCGAGGGGAAGAAGCTGTTCCTGAGCCAGCTGGTTCTGCAACTCAGATTCCGGAGCGCAAACAGCTCATGGTTGGGGTGAGAGGTGTCCTTGGCGATGCCGCGTGCCTTCCTCAGACACCGTTTGTGCTGGACCTCCTCCTTGTAGGCTATCGTTGTTTTTTTTTTTCTATATTTTCTCCCATCCCAATTTCGTATCATCCAATTCAACCCTCCCCTGTCACGAACGCTGTTTCTTGCCTCCCACAAGCCGGCTGCAATGTGGACTAAGTCATACATAGCACAAGTCCCCTCCGGTACTTGAGGTAACAGCAGTCGCATATTTTCACCTGCGCAGCTCGATCTCTCAGTGGCGAGGAGTAACGCGTGGAAAATCCCACTTCTGCTTCAAAAACACATGGGGAGAAAATAGGTCAGTGATTTTGCAATAAGCTACATGTGTAACATTGTGAACATTCAGATGATAGTGTAAATGTACTATAGTTATCATACCTGGAGAATACTGTGGAGTCACTCCAACGTTGCCAAGGAAATCACTCAAACGTTTTCCAAAACAAAACCATTAGAAATCTGAAAGCGTGTATGAAGCCTAAAAAAATATAACACATTCACAGTTAATACCTGGAGCTGGGGTGTGACTGACTGAAGGACTGTGTTAACAGAGGTCAGGAAGGTTAACCGTTGGTAGCTTGGGTGTGGACTGTGGGTCATCAACACTTTAATGTGAAGAGGGTAAAAATTACTCCAGAGGTACGTGGTCCACACTACTGTAAAATTCCTCAGGTCAGAAAGGTAAGAGAAAATAAAGTATATATAGACTCCTCTCTCCCTCTGCCCGTCAATGTTCACCTACAGTACAGTTTGGCACCGGTAGACTTTTGAGGGCCCTAGGCAAAAACATAATTTGGGGGCCCCTCCGTTTTTACTGTAAATCACATCTCGGCATCAATAATTCCACTACTACTCGGCAGTCCCTGATCTATCTCATGGGTAGGACGGCCCTGTATCTCGCTCATGTGAAGGACTCAAAGATCCGGAGTGATTCGGATCAGACACAGTGGGACAGTCCTTGCTCAGAAGTGTGTGGGTGTAGCTGGTCTGGACCCATGAATCACCCACTTCTGCCGTTCTCCAAATTCACATAATTCTATTGGATTCAAGTGACTCAGGGCTTCTGAGGGAATCCAACCTTTTTGAACTCAAATCATAAACATTCCATCCGCATGTCCAGGTAGATCAGTCGGTAAAGCGCTCAGCTTTGAATCGCAAGGTCTGGGGCAGCTAAGACGGCTTGGGTAACTAAGGCCACATCCACACGGAGACGGAAACCGATATTTTTCATTTTCATTTAAAAACACGAAATCGTCTCAAGAAATATGTGCGTCCAAACGAACCTGAACTGATGATGCAATAGCCCACCTCTCCCTTAACCCGCATGCGTAAACCCAGCCAACAACATCAACAACAATGGCGCCGTACAGGGTTGTTGCATTCGTGATGCAGAAGCTATTGAGCTTGATCTGGCTTTTACAGCAAAATGTACTGCTCCTGTACTACCATGCGTCATCGGTTCAGGAAAGATGCGTACTGGCTTGTAAAGATGGAAAACGCAAGGGTGGCGTCTTCAGATTTGTTCACTCTGGGACCCGTTTTCAGAAAATAGCGCATTCAGGGGGGGGCAGGTGGCGCACGGAGATTACGTTCGTCACCAACACCGGGAGACACTAGGATTCGCCTGTTCGAATCCAGCTCCCGGCGTTGCTATCAGCTTGGCTGGCCTCTCACACTGATACAATTGGCTGTATCAGGGGGTGGGAAAGCTGAAGGGTGGGTCCTGGGCGTTGTGGACAGCAACCCCTACAGTTCGGTCGGGGCGCCTGCTCAGCGAGGGTTGGAACTGAGGAGAGATAGTGTGGCCTCCCACACGCTACACTCTCCCCGGTGAGAACCTGCGCGGCCAGGTTGGCCTGCCCCAGGCTGCACATGCGTCGGAGGAAAGCATGTGACAGTCTCCGGTCTCCCGGACCAACAGTAGGGGAAAGTACGCAACAACCAGGAAGGGTGGGATGGGAGAAAAATCGGGAAAAAGGAGGGGAAGAAAGATAAAAAAAAAAAAAAAAAAAAAAAACGCATTCAGGCTCCCAGAACACGGTTCCGTGTGGACGAAACGTGAATACGATAAAATACTTTGGCGGATACACCCAAACTCGTCTCCGTGTGGACATGGCCTTAAGATGTGTGGTAAGTACTGGGAGCTGACGGTAGGTAGCACCTCGTGAGACGGAAGGAACCCCCCCCCGTTGCTCGGCTGATACCGGCAATAAGCCACTCCGACCTACTAACTTACTTACAAACTAAAAATGTCATGATCATTTTAAGATACAGTAGGTTATACAGTAAGTTACTTAAAGTTAGGAGGATAGTTAGGCTACACTTGGCCTTGGATAATATTAACTTCTTACCTTACCGATCTAAAAAGCTGTTCTTTTCAGCGCAGGATACAATCTGGCTGCTGGCCATTGTCTGTGACTGAAATATAGGCTAATTGTTGTAATATTTTTGGTCTGATGAAATATGACCTTACTGCGGCGGCCCACCACAGTACAGTACATATACTGTAGGTGACATACTGATCAATAGTGTGTGTGTGTGTGCGTGCGTGCGTGCATGTGAGAGAGAGAGAGACACCCAGGAGTGCTGGTAATGAGTATCTTCTTCAGACAGAGACAGAAGGGAAAGTACGGCAGCACCACTGTGAGAGAGAGAGTCTAGTCTGATTGATTGATTGAAAACTTTATTAACAGATTGCAGAATGGGTACAATACAGTACAGCTCAATACACACAATTGTTAAGGGGATGCAGACCAGAGAAAGACTTGCGTCTTGTTTACATCAGGGTCCCCCATTTTCAATTCATCAGGACATATATGACATACATGACATACAGATAGACGACAGTACTTCTACATCTATACATTTATGACATACCAGATTTGCAAATACAGTACTGTTTGTGATACAAAAAGAGTCAAGAAAAAGGAGTATATACATTTGACGTAGAAACTGTACATTGGAGGAGGTTGGGTGGGGTTGTGTGGGGGGGGGTTGGGTACATTGGGATATTGACAACCATACTGGGTAATTTACATTGGAGGTGGTTGGGGGGGGGGAAACACTGTATAAACAAGCACAACTGTACATTGGGGGGGGGGGGGGGGGAGAGACACTGTACAAATAAGCAAAATTGTACATTGGAATATTGACAACCATACTAGGTAAATTACTGTACATTGGATGGGGTTGGGTTAGGACATTTACAGGGGCCAGTTTCGAATTGCAGTCTCCCGTAGGTGTCCCTTGAGAGTGGTTTTGAAAGTGGGTAGTGATTCACATTCCTTTACAGCTTTGGGTAGGGCGTTCCACATTGATGTGGCATAATTGCGAAATGTGTTTAGTCCCTTGTTTGAGCCGAATCTGGGTTTAACATGATTTGTGGAGCTCCCTCTGGTGTTGTGATCGTGGTATTCACTGACCTTTGGGAAGTATTTTGACATGTACATGGGTACCTTGGTCGTGTAGTGTATCTTGTAGACCAGGCCCATTGCAAGTTGCTGTACTCTGTCGTCTACTCTAAGCCATCCTAGGTTGTCAAAGTGGGCAGAGGTGAGGTGGGTTCTAGGAGTAAGGTCAAGTAGTAGTCTGACCAGTTTGTTTTGAGATGTTTGTAATTTTGTTTTTAGCGCCTTTGAGGTGCTTTGGTACCATGAGGTGCAAGCATAGTCGTAGTACCCTTGAATGAGTGCTCCTGCCAGAGTCTTCAGGGTATTCTTGTTTACCAGAGAGGAGATCCGGTACAAGAATCGAGTTCGTTGGTTGACTTTTTTTATTACATTGGATGCCATTTTGTCACAGGAGAGATTAGCCTCTAGGATGGAACCCAGGTAGGTAATTTCATCTTTCCTTGTGACAATATTGTCACCCACTGTAACTGAGAAGCCGTCGGTCTTGCTGAATTTGTTATTTGAACCGAAGAGAATGGACTCTGTTTTGCCCATGTGTAATGATAGTTTGTTATCAGCGAGCCATATGCAGATTTTGCCGAGTTCAGAGCTGAGGGTTTTTTCAACCTGTAACTTGTTCTTGTCAGAGACCAGCAGGGCTGAGTCGTCCGCAAACAGGAACAAGTTGCAGTCACAAGCTGACGACATGTCATTTGCATAATTTAGGAACAGTAGCGGTCCTAGTATGCTTCCTTGTGGAACACCACAGCTCACTGTGAGGGGGGGGGGGGGGGGGGGTAGGGTACCGTTTACCTCCACCATCTGTTCTCTCCCCTCTAGGTAGGATTGTCACTGATAGACTATCAAAACCAAACTACTATAACTACTAAGTCAAACTATTTATGGAAATGGATCGCACACACACACAAACGTGCAAACACACACACACACACATTACACACACACACACACAAACATTACATTTAATGTAATTACATTCACACCTTTTTTAAGTGATATCAGATGAGAGGGAATGCCGTTATACTGAATATCAGCACGGCTGTGATTATCTTCGATACGAGGCCACATACGACTGAATCACAGCCGTGCTGATATTCAGTATAACGGCACTCTCTCTCGTGTGATATTGCTTAAATAACACACTCCTTCTGGACGTAAATTACACCATCTCTGTTGGTATGATTTAGAATGGGACTATCCCCAAACCACACTAGCAGGAGCACTCAGTTGATCTTGGGAGGAGGATACTGGATTGTGTACAAAAACACCATGATTTTCATTCCAAAAGTAACTAGATGAAGTGCTTTTTTTGGAGAGCTAGTTTTTTACTCTTACTTGAGTCATTTCCCAGACAAGTACCCTAGAAAAGTAATGTTTTACTGAAGTAACAGTAGTTACTTCTTGTACTTGTATATATCCCGTACTCTTCCCACCTCTGGATGTAGTTCCATTACTACCATCAGTAAGCGTATAATGATGAGTTTCATTTTTTATCATATCGTTGTTGTTGTTGTCGTCGTCAGGGGGATTCCTCAATCATTCCTTTCCTGATTGGCTGGGAGGGGGGAGGGGGAGGGGGAATGTGTGCTCAGGCGGTGACATAGTTAAACATTCAACACCGGCCTGGCTCCCATGGCAACCACGGTTGGACACAGGGTCGTAAAAAAGACTAATAGGAGAAACAGACCCCAGCAGCAGGAGGTGGGAGAGGCAAAATAGGCTTTAACATGTTATATTTCATTTCCCTACATCTTGGTGTAATAATAACATAATACTATTTCATCTCTCGGCGTCACACGGTAGTGTAGTGGTTGTTCGGAGCATTCTCGTGTTCTACATATCAAATCAAATCAAATGTATTTGTAAAGCCCGCAATCACATGTTAATGTCCCAATGGGCCGGACAAGTCTTCTTTAAACAAGTCAAGAAGAAACATCACAATAAATCAAGAACAAAAAAAACCATCATGAAATCCAAAACATCATGTCCTTGTCTGACATTTTTGTACCTAAAAATACATCAGCCAATATGACATATTAATTTTGGGTAGAAAAAGAAAATCCAATACTGATGTAAAATGAAAACCAGCTGGTTGTTCAGATCTTCGATTGTCTTGGAATTTTTTTTTCACTACCTATCTTTGTGAAAGTGGCTTCTCAGCTCTGGTCCAGCTGAAGACAAAGCAGAGGAACAGATTGGACATTGAGCATGACCTCAGAGTTGCTTTGTCTACCATCACCCCAGACTTTGAGACTCTTGTCAGGAGCAAACAACATCCCCAGTTATCCCATTAGTTCCCTGGGATGTTAAGCTAAGAAGTCTGCTAAGAAGCATATATTATTTATTATTATTATTATTATTATTATTATTATTATTATTATTATTATTATTATTATTATTATTATTATTATTATTATTATTATTATTATTATTATTATTATTATTATTATTATTATTATTATTATTATTTTATTTCATTGTGTTTTTAGCCCTAGTTGCACTTTTGTTGCAACCCCAGTTATCCCATTAGTTCCCCCAAACTTACTGTAGGTCTGTTATGTTAAGCTAAGAAGTCTTCTAGGAAGCATAATTATTTATTTATTATTATTTTATTTCATTGGGTTTTTAGCCCTGGTTGCACTTTTGTTGCACTTTTTTGTGTTTATTTCATGTTTTTAACAGTGCATGAAAGATTGTGTATTACTGGCATTTATTAAAAAAAATTATAAATCATAGTGGTTCAAAAATTTTGGTCGCGACTTAATGACTAAGGAAAATGTTGTGTCCCGAGGCTAGACCAGTTGAGAACCACTGGTCTAGTCTATATTAAATCACTGCAGGAAACATCATTCAGTGTCGCAATGTCAGAGGAGCAGGTAGCCCCTTTCGTGACTGTGACTTTTGGAAAGGGGCAGGAGGATATTGATCACCGCGTCGCATATCTCTTCAATAAAGGCCTGACGCAGGCTGAAATAGCTCATGCCTTGCTGTTACGGATAATATACACATTAGCCTGCGTCATCTAAGAAGACGGTTAGCAAAGGCTTCAGCTTTACCGGCGGTGCAATCAAAGGGAGCGCTCAAAGAGCACCTACGGGAGGCTGCAACTCGAAGAAACTGGCCCCTGTATGTCCAAACCCCTCCCACCCCCTCCAAATGTACAGTTTCCTCCCCCTTGTATGTATATATTTTCTGTTAGGATCTCTGTTTAACAGTACTGTATTATTTGCATATCTTGTATGTCACAAATGTAACAGTACTGTCACTGTGTATACCTGTATGTCATGTACCCCCCTGAAATAAATTAATCCGTTATCACGAGAAAACGGACTTTGTTATCTCGATAACGAGATAAATGAATCCGCCGTCACGAGAAAACGATCTTTGTTATGTTGAGATAACGAAATAATAAGTCGTTATCGCGAGAATACGGACTTTGTTATCTCGACATCTCGAGAATTATCCCGTTATCCCGTTACAAATTGAATTAACTCGTTATCACAGGAAAACGGAGTAAATAAAATGTATGAATGTATGGCCTCTTAGGGCTTCCGTAGGTTTAGGAGAATTTCCCCAATGCTAAAATCCAATAGACCTGTTCGCCGACGACGTCATGACAAATATGCGCGCAGACCCGAGGCAGAAAGGAACGTAATCCTTAAAAGGTGTAAAAGGTGAAAGACTCACACTCACAGCCATGCTGATTTGTCAAAATTACATCCATCCGTTTACGTTTGAAACAACTCAGGGGAGTGTCATGGTGTCTCCATAGAGCCCCGTTGTACTTCTTTTGGCACAGAAGCTTGCGCAGGTTCGGGGCAACTTAGTCACGTCATGACTCAGTTGGTATTGCTGATTGGCTCGGACACGGTATGTTTGTAAACAGCGAACAGGTCTATAGACCAATGCACTTCCACGTTACATTGAGCTCATGGGAGAGAGAGCGGGGGGAGAAAATGTATGAATGTGGATGAGAGCCTTGACATTAAGTGGTTGTACGGTCTCCTGAACACGGACAGACCAATCGCAAGTCGATCGGCACGATCTCGACCGAGCTATAGTAACTTTTTCACACCTACTCCCCAACTCCGCATGCGCAGATTGATAAACCTAGATCTCTGGACAATCCAGAGAGACTCCATGGGCAAACACATAGAAGAATGTTCAATCTCTGTAATGGAGAAAAATGGATGACTCCAAACTGACGGCCTGTACCGTTCAGTAAAAGCGATGGATCGGATCGGTACTTGGTATCAGATGATTTTTTTGTTTTGTTTGTGCAGATCACTCACCTTAAATTAAAGCAGTAGTTAACTGTAGCAAGATGGCCGCCCGTGAACTACGCGGGAGACTCTGCCTTGCGCCATCTAGTCTTTATATATCTATGGTGCTCTACTAGCTGCTGGTCACAGCTAAAGGAGGACACAAGGTGCAATACGTATGTGCCACCACTAGGGGCAGAATGGCTAACCGTCAGTGACCGATTGTGTCTGGATGAATGAATGAGTTAGTGATGTCTATGAGGTGCTTTGCATATAAAACGAATAGTGGACAAGCTGTGAATGATTATGTAGTTATTTTCTGACTTGCATTAGAGGAGTTTTCATTCCCCCAGTCATAGTAAAAAGGCCTTTATTGGATACAGGAACTTTTTCATCACCGTGACATGTCCCTGGCAACGGAAAATACGACTACATTTCAAAATGTCAAGGCATGCATTTCAAATTATTGGGGGGGAAAAAAACCAGATTGATCTGAATGAGAAAAAAAGACTCTGGTAGGAATATCATGTAGGTATGAAACATTGCAACATTTCAACCCTGATGACAAAATGATTTTTCTTTTTTAATGATGACGTCACAATGGCTCCCGGCAATCGAAAGCTATGGACTATTATCGAATTCTGAGAACATTCCAAAATATGTACATCTGAAAAGGTTATGAGTGACACACACACACGCGCACACACACGCATGCACGCGCACACACACACACACACACACACACACACACACGTCACACACACACACGCACAAAGAACCCTTTTCACATTCTCAACAAGCCATCACAGATGACGGCTGTGTTACCTTCCCATTTGAGTCTACAGAACATTGGCATCGCTCACAGTTGGTGTTTGTTTGAAGATGGCGATAATGTAGGAATTTGTGTCTCAAGGGCATCATAATCTGTCTCAGAAACCGATAAAGAGGGGTTAGGAGGAAGGGCCCAGCAGTGGAATAACACTCCGTCCCCCGAGAATGTCTCCATGGAGCGTGACACAACGTTTGTTTGTTTTTATTCCTCCGACATGCTATAAGATGGAAAATGGAGTCCGCAGACTCAGCACTTAGTGATGGGACTCTTTGAAGGGAGCCAGATCTTTTGTCTCTGTTCTCTGGGGGGGGGGGGGGGGGGGGTTACTTGGTTTATCAGTCTAAAATCTAAATCTTTGGTTTATCATTTGCAAATATTGCACTCTGCTTCATCATTATTTTTATTGCTAAAGTGCATCCAAATGCTGCTGCCTTTTCCAGTTTGACTCATTTCTTTTTTCACACACGCATATCTGGTGTGACTTGGCTTGGCTGGCTCTCCACTGGTCCTCCTCTGCCGGGTCATATCTGGTGTGACTGGCTCTCCACTGGTCCTCCTCTGTCAGGTCATATCTGGTGTGACTGGCTCTCCACTGGTCCTCCTCTGTCAGGTCATATCTGGTGTGACTGGCTCTCCACTGGTCCTCCTCTGTCAGGTCATATCTGGTGTGACTGGCTCTCCACTGGTCCTCCTCTGCCGGGTCATATCTGGTGTGACTTGGCTTGGCTGGCTCTCCACTGGTCCTCCTCTGCCGGGTCGTATCTGGTGTGACTGGCTCTCCACTGGTCCTCCTCTACCAGGTCATATCTGGTGTGACTGGCTCTCCACTGGTCCTCCTCTGTCAGGTCATATCTGGTGTGACTGGCTCTCCACTGGTCCTCCTCTGCCGGGTCATATCTGGTGTGACTGGCTCTCCACTGGTCCTCCTCTGCCGGGTCATATCTGGTGTGACTGGCTCTCCACTGGTCCTCCTCTGCCGGGTCATATCTGGTGTGACTGGCTCTCCACTGGTCCTCCTCTGCTAGGTCATATCTGGTGTGACTGGCTCTCCACTGGTCCTCCTCTACCAGGTCATATCTGGTGTGACTGGCTCTCCACTGGTCCTCCTCTGCTAGGTCATATCTGGTGTGACTGGCTCTCCACTGGTCCTCCTCTACCAGGTCATATCTGGTGTGACTGGCTCTCCACTGGTCCTCCTCTGTCAGGTCATATCTGGTGTGACTGGCTCTCCACTGGTCCTCTGCCAGGTCATATCTGGTGTGACTGGCTCTCCACTGGTCCTCCTCTGCTAGGTCATATCTGGTGTGACTGGCTCTCCACTGGTCCTCTGTCAGGTCATATCTGGTGTGACTGGCTCTCCACTGGTCCTCTGTCAGGTCATATCTGGTGTGACTGGCTCTCCACTGGTCCTCCTCTGTCAGGTTATATCTGGTGTGACTGTGATATCTGGTCCTCCTCTGCCAGGTCATATCTGGTGTGACTGGCTCTCCACTGGTCCTCTGTCAGGTCATATCTGGTGTGACTGGCTCTCCACTGGTCCTCTGTCAGGTCATATCTGGTGTGACTGGCTCTCCACTGGTCCTCTGTCAGGTCATATCTGGTGTGACTGGCTCTCCACTGGTCCTCCTCTGTCAGGTTATATCTGGTGTGACTGGCTCTCCACTGGTCCTCCTCTGCCAGGTCATATCTGGTGTGACTGGCTCTCCACTGGTCCTCTGCCAGGTCATATCTGGTGTGACTGGCTCTCCACTGGTCCTCCTCTGTCAGGTTATATCTGGTGTGACTGGCTCTCCACTGGTCCTCCTCTGCCAGGTCATATCTGGTGTGACTGGCTCTCCACTGGTCCTCCTCTGTCAGGTTATATCTGGTGTGACTGGCTCTCCACTGGTCCTCCTCTGTCAGGTCATATCTGGTGTGACTGGCTCTCCACTGGTCCTCTGTCAGGTTATATCTGGTGTGACTGGCTGGCTCTCCACTGGTCCTCCTCTGTCAGGTCATATCTGGTGTGACTGGCTGCCAGGTCTGTCCTTTCCTGCAGCCCGTCTCCGCTGCTCTGCCTAAACCCACGTGACATGTTATTTTACCGATGCCCAAAATCCATTGCCCTTTGAATTGACTAGTTTCATAAAAAAAAATTACATGAACGATAAAGTGCATGCGGTATAACAACATAAGATCCACGTGTGTTCATGTAAAGGTGAATGGATTTAGGGCAGGCGGTGACATGGGCACAACAAACGTTGAAAATGTCTTCATTCGTACCAAAGAGCCGTTTAAAAGAATCAGATCGTTCGTGAACGTCACATCGCTACTCTGTACAAGTCGCCTATTGCTTATTAACAGCGAAGGAGTGCGCCGAATGCTTCCGCGTTTTCCCTGATTGGCTGCGACACGCCCCGCGGCAGGCGCGGCAACCGCAGAGCGGAGCGGCAGAGCTTGCGGCATTATTTAGCCGTAAACCCCCATGATTCTCATTCGAAGCTTAGCTCACCTGGCAGCGCAGCGGTCCTGCGGTCCGTTGGTTTCAAGTTCGAATCCCATCAATTTTTTTTTTTTTTTTTTTTTTTTTAACGTGTATTCTTTCGCCGGTTAAGGTTAGGCATGGTTAAGGTTAAGGTTAGGCATTGTTTCGGAGTTGGTTAAGGTTAGAAAGGTTAAGTTTAGGCGCTGTTAAGGAGCTGGTTAAGGTTAGCGTTTGTCTTAGAGAATGGCAATATTCTTTCTATGGTTAAGGTTAGGCATGGTTAAGGTTAAGGTTAAGGTTAGGCATTGTTTCGGAGTTGGTTAAGGTTAGAAAGGTTAAGTTTAGGCACTGTTAAGGAGCTGGTTAAGGTTAGCGTTTGTCTTAGAGAATGGCAATAGACAGCCTATTTCCGCACTGCCGCTCTCTCGCGCTGCCGCGGTCACATGGTCACATTGTCACATTCTTGCACTCCTCCGCTGTTAAAAAGCAACACGCGTACAAGTCAATCACAAACCACTCGTCGACGATGTCTTGTGGACAAAGGCTCGTCGTGGGCTCAGGAACAGTCAACTGATTCTACCTGACAGTGACTGCCTGGTCCAGCACCAGTGTTTTGTTTTTTAAGATGCTGGAAGTAGAATTGATCTGCGTCTGTTTGCAATGATAGCGGAGGTCAATAGGTCAATATGTCAATAGGGTCCCAAATAGAGATGGCCGATATTATCGGCCTACCGATATTGGCATTAAAATGTAATATCGGAAATTATCGGTATCGGTTTAAAATATCTTTTTATTTATTATCATTAAAAAAAATAGTTATTTAACCTTTATTTACCCAGGCAAGCAAGTAAGAACAAATTCTTACTTTATTTATTGTCAAAAGTATGCATAATGTTGTGTTAATTCCACAACAAGAGATATGTAATGTTAATTACCTGAAATTATTACATTGCATACATGCATATATCGGTATCGGTTGATATCGGTATCGGAAATTAAGAATTGGACAATATCGGTATATCGGATATCGGTAAAAAAGCCAATATCGAACATCCCTAGTACCAAACCATTTCTCTGAAGGCTCACAGGTACGGGAGCACCTTGTTTCACATCATCGCTAACAACATAGAAATACTTAAAGGACCACGCCTACCTTAAAGGTAGAATGTGTAATGCCGTCAAACAGCGACCTCTAGGCAAAAGGGCCACACTTGGTATTGCACTTTGTTTGCTTTTTTGTTTTGGTCTGACATGTGTGTTGGAGTTTAGTAACTTATTATACTATAGTATACTGTGAATTTATGAGTTCGCCAACATACGGCCCACAAGGACGTGCCACACACAGAGAGACTGAGAGAGAAATATTTTTTTCTAATTGTTAGTGTGACCAAGAGATCATTTTGGGCTAGGTTTCTACTATATAATTCTATAGTTTATCATCATAACTGTCCCTTCTTGTTTAAATGTAAACGTTTTCTTTTTGTTGTTGCTACGTGAGTTACAGTATGCTACATGGTTGGTGGTAATGTAAAATATGTGAGCTGATTAGTAAATGGGCTAAAAGTCATATTAGACCGTTATGGTGCTTTAAATCTGATTATATGCATCACTATCAAATGTTATGAAGATGCTGCCTTCAATATCTCAACAACCAAAATCCTTGTGAAAGTACGTTGGGATGGACCATTATGATTTCCACTTGGTGTAGTGTCCCTTTTAAAGCTAAAATCTGGTGAGCAATGTTTACTGTGGAGAGGATCACAAGGACCGTGCTGATGGGGGAGCTAGTTAGTGGTTCAATAATTCAGTTAATCTGCTCAGAATACATAGAAATAAAGAGATCAGATGTACACGTGCTTCTGCTATCTACCTCTCTCTCTCACACACTCTCTCTGTCTCTGTTTTATTTGTTGTAAACAAATATGGTGTTTTGTGGACCCCACAAAAGTATATTTCACATAATTTCAATTCACATCAGTTCCCATTTTACAATCCCCCCCCCCCCCCCCCCCCGCATTACACAAAGAAATTTAAAAGAAAAGAAAAACCCAATTAACAAAATTTTTAAGATATACCACTTCCACTTTCAAGCCTGTACCATAAGTCAATGATTCTTTAGGTTGCATTCATCACCATTGTGAACGTAAATGCTTAAAACCTCCTCCACCCGATGGGACCGGTACCGGTCCCGAAATGACATCTGGTCATAAATCAATATTTTTTAGACTGTAGTAGCGATTTTAATTTCAAACGTATTCAAGTATAAACATCATAAACATGTTATAACAGCATGTAGAATGTATATTATCATCAATATGTTAGTTTAGCAATAGCCACCCGAACAACTGCCTCTTTGAACTGCTGCGGTCAGGCAAGCGATACCGGAGTCTTAAGGCGAGCACAGAAAGACTCAGAAGAAGCTTCTATCCCCAGGCCATCAGGCTGCTAAACGAACAATAAACACTATGCAACAACCATCAAATGCACACAGCACACACACCCACACGCACACGCTCACTTAAACAAACAACACACTGCAGCACCCACTCTCCACACTTTAGATCACACAAACACACTTTATATTTATTGATAAAGGATTTGCACTACAACTCGAACACCTACTGTAAATTGTACCTAAATTGCACCTCATCCCATTTCTGCCTTGCACTATATAGTATTGTATATTAGTACACTGCACAGTATTGTATATTATATGGTAACTCAGTTACGTCTATTCTGCATTGAACATTGTACATACGTCTATACTGAACACTGTGACCTTTTTTTTTTTTTTACTTCTAATTTACATGCTATACTATGTTATTTTATTTCATACTTATCTTGTCTTGCACAGTCTCTGGAGCGTAACAGTAAGAAGCATTTTGTATAAAAGTATTCTGTACTTCTGTATGACAACTATTAAAGAAACTCATTAGATAGATTTAACTTTTCGATGAGGTCAATTGTATTCCGCGAGGGCGACCATTTTGGATAATTTGAACCATGGGAATTGTAGTCTTTTTGTGGCCGTTTTGTAGAGGACATGCATAGCTCTGGATCTGCGTTGGAACTTTTCAAAACTACACTTCCTGAAAGGATCTATGATTGATTGATTGATTGAAAACTTTATTAACAGATTGCAGAATGGGTACAGTACAGTACAGCTCAATACATACAATTTTAAGGGGATGCAGACCAGAGAAAGACTTTCGTCTTGTTTACATCAGGGTCCCCCATTTTCAATTCATTGTAACATATATGACATACATGACATACAGATAGACAGTACTATACATCTATACATTTATGACATACCAGATTTGCAAATACAGTACTGTTTGTGATACGAAAAGAGTCCAGAAAAAAGAGTATATACATTTGACGTAGAAACTGCACAGGAGGAGGTTGGGTAGGTGGGGGGGGGGGGGGGGGGGGGGGGGGGGGGTTCAAGGTTCAGAGTTCTGTATGAATTATTTCAATAACTGTTATTATTCGGGATAATAAGCCACAAAAGGTAAAGTTTTTGACAAATATTGAAAGGCTAGTTAGTTTCTCTTCCCTATTGTTAACATGTAGGAACAATTAGATCTGAGATGAGTTTCAAAACGGTTGCACTGTGGGGAAAATAAAAAAGTACAGTAGATTTCATTATCTGTTCTATGCACGCCTGGTGATACTAAATCCAAATTGAACTCGGCCATTTGAAAGATAATATATGTATATATATATATAAATGTGCGAATTGGCTATAATAAGGTAATTTATAAGCCTCCTATTCTATATTCTATAATACTATTTCAAATTGCATTGGTCCGGATGGGAGAATTCAGTACTGTATCTACAGAACCTTCTGTTTAATCATCTTCCCTTTATTCATTTCCTTAGCTTTTCTGTACACATGATCGCAAGAAGGTACTGAACGAGATCAGTGGCAGTTGTTAATGTTTGGTCATTATTAGCATGGTGTTATTCACTGTCAAAGATGCAAAGAAAAATCATAATTCATATTCTCCTTTGTTTCATCACAATTTAAGCAAGCCTCGTAATAGACACAATATTTCTGACACTGTGAATACATTCCCTGAGGTCCATAGATATCCCTAGATACCAAGAATATGCTAATAGACCTTGTAGAAGTGGAGCAATATTCCATTTACCTAGATATATATTTAGGCGGATTTTTAGAAAATATTCCACGGGTGTGTAACGTTCCCCCCGGTCCTGCTGGGCCAGACTGTAACTTTCCCCCTGGTTCTGCTGGACCAGGCATCGGACTCTTACCACCTCCTTTCATAAACAATACACCACTGCCATCTGGTGGCCTGATTCAGATGTTGCAGCTCTGTGGTCAGGCCATTCATCTGTGTTATTTGCAGCAGTCTGTGTTTTGTATATTTGTTGTCTTTGTTGTCTGTATTGTTTCCACTGTGTTAGTCTTGTGTTCCTACTGTCTGTGTTTTGTAAATGTGTTCTAGTCTTGTGTGGTCTCAGTATTGTACATTTGTTTCTAGTTTATTCCCCTGTGTTCAGTCTTGTGTTAGTTCTGTTTACCAACTGTGTCCATTTAACAATCACCCTCTTGTCTCTAATTAGTGTATGTATTTAAGTGTGTTCCGCCCAGCATCCATTGCTGGGTCATTATTCCTGTTACCCTTGTTCCTGTGTGCTGTCTATCTTGTGTACCTCCCCTGTGAAGCTTCCTGTATTCCCCATGAGTCCATTCGTGTTTTGTTGCCCTCGTTTTCCAGCTTGGCTGAGGTTTGTTTTCGAGTTTGAGTTTGCTTT
Organism: Notolepis coatsorum; assembly: GCF_963971535.1. NCBI lineage: Eukaryota > Metazoa > Chordata > Actinopteri > Aulopiformes > Paralepididae > Notolepis > Notolepis coatsorum. The sequence goes on from NC_140180.1 coordinate 89,990,025, forward strand.
TGTTTTCTGCCACTCTCTGTATGCTAACCGTCTGCTCGTTCAGTAAACTGGTTATTTACTACCTCGACTCATGCCTCATCTCTCTCACTCTCCACTGCCTCCCGTGTTTAAATCTGTCAAAAGCTTTCTCTGCGTCCAGCGAGACAACCACCTCGGGTATGTCGCTGGACGCAGGAAAGTAAATAATATTCAGAAGCTTACGGATGTTTGTAAATGACTGTCGTCCCAATTATGAAACCAGTTTGATCCTTTGAGATCACATCCTGCATTGTAGTTTCTAGTCGCAGTGCAAGAGCTTTGGCCAGTGTCTTTACATCATTGTTTTGGAGACTAATTGGTCGATATGAACCACATTTTGTACTGCCTGTTGGATAGAGAATCATTAAACATGTCAAGTAATATTGGAGAGAGTTTATCAGAGGAAACTTTGAAAAATTATATTCGATACCCATCGGGGGCCTGGCGCTTTACCGCGTTGTCTTTTCAGTTGATATTAAATTATTGCATTTGGAGGTCTAGCTTCCTTTTATAAAGAGCAGGTGAAGGAACCGAAGAGTATTGGGCGTCCACTGCATTTATTGTTTTAATAAGCTGGTCCTGTTCCGCTCTATTATTCTTGTTCCTTCCAGCAGAGTAATAAATAATCTCTCCTCTGATTACAACTTTAAGCATAATTAAGTGACGGGCAAGTATCTGCTTTTCTGTTAAATTCCAAGAAGTTGTAATTTTTTTTGGAAACAAATTCACAAAAGGCACCATCAGCCAGGAGCGTTTTGTCTAATTTCCAGGGAGGACGCTCCACTTTGATATGAGGGAACGAAAAATCTGACACAGGCGCATGATCAGACTCGACTGTAGCTGAGTATTCAATTTTCGTGACATAGGGAAAAACGGTTCTATCAATAAAGAAATAATCGATCCTACTATACGAGTAGTGTACAGGGGGGGAAATGAAAAAGACGGACTCTGTGGATATAATGAGCGCCATGGGTCCACCCCTCCCAGCCGATCCATAAAAACTGAAAGTGACTTGGCCGTTTTTGATTGGTTTACAGATTGTGGGTTAGACCGATCAAAAACCGGGTTAATTATTAAGTTCAGGTCCCCACCAAAAATCATTTGTTGTGAATTTAAATCCGGCACTAATGAAATTACTTTATCCATAAAAGAGGCGTTGTCCCAATTTGGAGCGTATACTGTACATTGATGAGAACAACAGGTTTGTTGAAAAGAAGACCTATGATACCATAACAAAACGCCCCTGTTTGTCAGAAACAACACTAGTTGCATTGAACTGATATTTCTTGTGTTTTGCAATCAAAGTCTGAATGAAAAACCTGGCCCACCCAAGACCGCTTAAGCCTCGAATGGTCTTTTACGATTGCCTTGTCTCCTGGAGGAAGGCAATCCCACAGTTAAGAAATTTAAGGTGATGGGTGGCTAAGTGGTGCAGTGGGCAAGGCGCTCGCCACTAATGCAGGAGATGCTGGGTTCGAGCCCAGCTCTCGGCATTGCTACCAGCTTGGCTGGTCGTTCATACTAACGCAATTGGCAGTGTTAGGGGTGGGAAGCTGGTGGGTGGGGATCGGACGTTGTGGACAGTGACTCCTACAGGTCGGTTGGTGCGCCTGCGCAGTAGAATCAGGAAGCAACGGGGGCGGCGTGTCCCTCCCACGCAGACCCTCGCCGCTGAGACATCGCGCTGTGCAGGTGAAAAGATGCGACAGCTGCCTCCTCGAGTACCGGAGGGGACACGTGATGCAAGGCTTCGTCCACATTGCAGCCGGCCTGTGGGAGGCATGGCCTAACAGCGTTCGAGACAGGGGAGGGTAGAATTGGACAATACGAAATTGGGATGGGAGAAAAATAGAAAAATGGGAGAAAATGTAGATAAAAAGAAATAATAATAATTAAGGTGATTAAATATTTGAGCTCTCTTAACTGGCCTATTTAAACCTTTTACTAATAAAACGTATATCAGACATCCTCAAGCACTACATTTGTGTCCAATGTGTCCATTGATGCACGATGTAATACCAAACCCAAACATACTAGATGATAGCAAAGTGTACAAGTGAAAGTGAAAGTGGCATTTCCTACTCCACCCAAAGTAACCCTATCCCATAACAACAACACAGACAAAACAAACACAATACTTGTTCCTCTCTTGGAGGCAATTTGCTGGCTACTTAACATCAACATCACTAACTTCTGGAAGTACAGTCTCTTATTCCCCCCCCCCCCCCCCCCCCGGGCTCGGTCCTAGAACCCCTTCTCTTCTCCCTCTACACTAAATCACTGGGTAACATTATCACATCTCATGCCTTCTCGTATCATTGTTATGCCGATGATACTCAACTCTTCCTCTCCTTCCCTCCCTCAGATATCCACGTCTCTGAGCGGATCTCGGCCTGTCTGTCCGACATCTCGGCCTGGATGACGACAAAACAGAATTGCTCCACCTGCCGGCCAAATCCTCCCCCCTGACCGACCTTTCCATCACAGTCGAGAATGTAGCTGTGACCGCTAGGGTTGGGTACCTTTCACATTTTAACCGATACCGGTACCTGTGAATCGATAACGGTACCTTTTTCGGTACTTTAGTCTCAACATTTTGTATCTACATGCCTCAGTTGTAAAAAAAAATATCCAAAATTCTAATAATTTATTATCATATATAATATATAATATTGCAGCGAGCGTTGTCTGCATCTAGCTTTCCGTTTTCGGCTTGCCATTGCCCCGACTGCTTTGTTGTTGAATCAAGTCAAATCCTAGGTAAGCTTGTATTGTGCGTGTGAACGTTGACGTAGGGCACACATCATAGGTTTCCTTTCGCGGTAAACGAAACATTGACGTCGTTGTAATACATTTTTTATTTTTTTTAACAGTACCGAAATGTGGCACCGGCGGATCTCACGTAAATCGGTACTCGGTAGTACGGACATGATTCGGTTGGTACCCTTGAAAGTACCTAATTCGGTACCCATCCCTAGTGACCGCGTCCCCGACCGCCAAGAACCTTGGTGTTGTCCTCGACGACCAGTTGAACTTCTCTGCTCACATCGCAGCGACAACCAGAACCTGCCGATTCCTCCTGAGCAACGTCAGAAGGATCCGCCCCTTCCTGACAAAAGAAGCCACCCAACTCCTCGTCCAATCAACAGTCATCTCCCGCCTCGACTACTGGAACGCACTGCTCGCTGGCCTCCCGGCCACTGCCACCAAGCCTCTTCAACTCATCCAGAACGCAGCGGCCCGCCTGATCTCAAACCTACAGAAGTCGGCCCATGTCACCCCACTTCTTGGGGACCTGCACTGGCTCTCCATTGCTGCACGAATCCGCTTCAAGGCCCTCGACCTGGCATACCGTGCAGCAAAGGGAACCGCTCCCGCCTACCTCCGGTCAATGGTCTCTAACTACACACCCTCAAGTCCCCTCCGCTCTGCATCTTCTGGCCGCCTCAGACCTACTCCTATCCGAGCTCCGGGAGGGTCATCAAGGAGAAGTCGCCTATTCTCAGTCCTTGCCCCACAATGGTGGAATGAACTACCCACCCCAGTTAGGACAGCCGAATCACGTCCAATCTTTCGCCGTCGACTAAAGACGCACTTCTTCAACCATTATCGTAAATAAAATTTAAAACAAAATTAAAAAATCTAACCCTAACTAACCTTACTGCCATGCACATGTAGCACTCAACACTTTGATGAACATTGTTACTCAGCTGATAGAGTTGTGCCCTTCCTGATGACTTGTCGTACAGAACTTGTAAGTCGCTTTGTATAAAAGCGTCAGCTAAATGACTAAATGTAAATGTAAATGTTATTCTAAATGCGAGGCTCCCAGTGTATTGGTCAAGGCACTCAGATGAACAAAATGGGTAACCATGTGTTAAAAAAAATATATATATATATATATATATATATATATATATATATATATATATATATATATATATATATATATATATATACATATATGCATACATATACACACACACATGTATATAACAGTAGATGCATTTAACAAAGGGGACATCACATGTGCTGAACTCAGAATCTGTATCTTAACACAATCTGCGCCAACAACGTTTATATACGCGTTTGCTCGACAACCGTTGAACGCCAACCACGTATATACGTTATTTGGTCCGTTTTTATTTAAAAAAAAAATTATATTCTATTCAATGTCACGGACCCGAGGGTGCAGTACCGGCCAGATCCGGCTAGGTGGCAGTATCGAGAGTGCAGTAAACCCTGTTCCAGACCGCGTGTTACGTTTAAACCCCTCCGGGCGCTGAATTTAGACGGAGCCAAGTAGATTGCTTCATCCGACCACTTCGAAACGCATCTAGCACACTCTATCCATAAGTTGTGCCAAGTTATGTCCGGGACCAGATGGACACCAATACTGGAAATCGCAAGCAGATAATTGGAATATTCTTTTTGGAATACGCCCAATCAAAGGTAAGGACTATCTGACGTCAATTCCAGCTTGATCGTACAATGTTTTCATATCGATCCAACTGATCAGAATGCCGTTACTGGCAATCAAAGCATCAGAAACGACCCCCATCCCCCCCTTTCATGCATTCATGATGAAACATAATACCTATTATATACATTTGATTTGAAAATAGTAGCGTGTCCACGGATGAAACGCCAATGATTTTTAGTAGAATTCACATAGGGCCCTATAACTCAGCTCTCCAGGAATTTGCCCGGATCACTCCGAAACTATACTTATATTCACCACGGGATAACACGCAACGCAACGAAAAATTCATGAATTTTTTTTCTTTTTTTTTTGCATCTTGGACAGAAGATAGTTACTGTCAAATGACCATAGTATTGTATCTATAGTTATAATATAGAATATAGATATAGCTCTACAAACAAGGTGGCGCACTCCTATCTTTTAAAGCGTGGCCTAGCTAGAACAGGATGAGGAAAATGGCCGGCGCTGAATGAGTTAACAGCAGTCGTTTGAAAAGAGGACATTTTTCTTTTGCTTTTTAATAGAATAAACTGAAACAAAAAACAAAAGACAGCCACATCGATCCCTAAATGGCAGTAGGCTATAGCTAAAGCACTGAGTTTAAATAGGCCATCCGACGCAGACAACAAAATAATATTAACCATACCTTGAGTCCCTGGGTAGTTGAAAGAGTAAAGTCCCAAAACATTATAAAATAAGTGAAGACCATAAAAACAGTCTACAGTTAAGACAGAACAGGCCTAGCCAATCTACTGTCATCCTCAAAGTGTAAGTTACCCATCAAGGCGGGGAAAAAACAACCTGACTGTGCGTAACGTCATCCTTACTCATTAACAGCTCCAGCTCGCAGACAGTACATCCGACACATAGTGCACAGACATAGCACATGTAAGCTGTAGTGTGTAGTCAGGGCCGCCTGGGAGAAATGCGAGGCCCTGTGCGAGATTTAAACGCGAGGCCCCCCCCCCCAAAAGGTAAAAAAATAAAAAATAAAAAATTATATATATATATATATATATATTTTTTTTTTCATACAGTCAACATATTCTTAAATAATAGCGCTGCCCGAGGCTGGGCATGATACAGTCAACATATAGCAAGAGAGAGAGCGAGAGAGAGCTCCCGTTCTACAGTCAATATACAGTGTACAGAGAGAGAGAGAGAGAGAGAGACACATTGGAAAGAAATTGAAATGCTATTTGGCCCTAAACAGAGAGTACACAGTGGCAGAATACCTGAGCACTGTGACTGAAGATCCTTGACTAGGTACAGACTCAGCGAGCACAGCCTAGCCATCGAGAAAGGCCGCCATAGGCAGACTGTGTGTGTTAGAAAGAGAGAGAGAGAGAGCATGTGTGTTTGTCGTGTGTGTGTGTGTTAGAGAGAGAGCATGTATGAGAGATCCAAAAGGACAAAGATCAACACTTAAATTCAAAGAGAGAGAGAGAGAGAGAGAGAGAGAGAGAGAGAGAGAGACACATTGGAAAGAAATTGAAATGCTATTTGGCCCTAAACAGAGAGTACACAGTGGCAGAATACCTGAGCACTGTGACTGAAGATCCTTGACTAGGTACAGACTCAGCGAGCACAGCCTAGCCATCGAGAAAGGCCGCCATAGGCAGACTGTGTGTGTTAGAAAGAGAGAGAGAGAGAGCATGTGTGTTTGTCGTGTGTGTGTGTGTTAGAGAGAGAGCATGTATGAGAGATCCAAAAGGACAAAGATCAACACTTAAATCCAAAGAGAAGAGGGTCTATACCAGAGAAAACAAAGCAGCAAGGAGCCAATGGCCGACATCAGCTAAATAGGCTAGCCAGGTACTGTGACACCAGGCCACACACAGCTTTGGCCAACGGCCCAACGCTACCCAAGCTACACAAACGACCAAGACATTCACACACAGCACATGTCGTATCTCCAAATGTTGTGAAGTAGCATATGTTTTGCCTGGAAAAAAACATCGTTATTAACAAAACATTCGGGAGGGGAAGGAAGGAAGAGTGGGGTAATGTCATTACATTTTCATTCATCTTACCTGCACCAAGGAACGCAGGGCAAAAGGCCGCAACACAGGTCTCCACGTTGACGAAAGGCCTCTCGCTGGCGGGACAAAAATAAGCTATGCTATGGCCGGAGCCTTGTCATGGTGCAGGCCCGACTACATCTTCTGTCAAAGATGATGTCGTAGTCAGAGTGCCAGAACCCCCTGCTATTCTCACGGCTAATGTCAATGGTCGTAGCACAAGCTAACAGCTAACTCTAGGCTAACTGATAGCATCAAACTAACGTGCGCAGCCGGCAGCTAACGTCGTAGCTAAACAGCTAACTGGCTAACAGTTAGCTCAACCCGGCTATCGCTAACCATTAGCTAACGCAGAAGCAAGCTATGCGGCTACCACTGAAACTACAACATGAGAAAAGCAATACAGGTGCTGACACCAGGCCACGCCACACACCGTTAGCTACTAACTCCATACTACAACAGCTAGTCGACCAGTTTGGCTCCAGAGAGAGAGAGAGAGAGAGAGAGATCCACGGCGGGAATAGAATAGGTTGCATGAACTCACCATAACGCAGTATCAATGGTAAAGTTGGAAGGAGACTTTCTTGGCCCACGGTGTAATTTCTTCTGATCCATGCTGCTTTTGAAAAGACATCCACTCGCTCCTCTGAATAGCGCTGAATTAGATCCCTGTACCTCGTGGGTCCGAGAAGAGCCCGGAAACACTATCCTAAAATCTGTAGAGCAGCAGAGCCGCAGAAACCGGAACACTGCAGTCTGCAGAGCCGCAGAGGCAGGAACAAGTCAGACACATTCTACAAACGTGTCTAATGTGAAATATATAAGCATATAAGCAAAACTAGATTTTAGGTCTGTGATGAAAAAGGGCCTCGCGGGAAGTGGGGCATCACAAAAAAAAAAAAAAAAAAAAAATTAAAAAAAAATTAAAAAAAAAAAAAAAAAAAAATTGCGAGGCCCCCCTTCCCGCGAGGCCCTGTGCGACCGCACTGCTCGCACACCCCCTGAGGCGGCCCTGTGTGTGGTATATATATGAGATACAGTGTACAATGTGTACACTACAGTGTATACATACAGTATATTTGAGAATACAGTGATATAGTCTGTATGAGATACAGTGTATAGGTACAATGTATAGATAGTGTATATGAGATACAGTGCATAGACAGTATATATGACACACCGTGTATAGACACAGCACATATAAGATGCAGTGTATAGATACAGTGCATATGACACACAGTACATAGACACTGCACATATGAGATGTAGTGTATAGTGTATGAGATACAGTGTAGAGTGTATACATACAGTATGTGTAACGGTTGTGACAACATCACCTCAAACTTCGATGCCCCGAAGGAGTTTCGAACACGGGTCTCACACGCCGCGTGCAACAGACCAGACCGCTATACCAAGAAGTGAACTCACTGCTTTGTAACGTGTCTATGTGTCTTTTGAGGATGAGAGTGAGTTTAACCCTTAGCACCGCTACTCACCCCAGCCCTTCGTGACTGCACTTCACGATACCATCCGTTACATATGTATGAGGTACAGTATAGAGATAGTGTATAGTTAGTGTGTAGATACAGTATGTATGAGATACAGGACATAGTACGTGTTGTCTGTCCTTGGGCTGTTGTTATTTGCATGAGTTGTATTTGTCTGATGACATCAAGTGAGAATAGGAACTGGAGAGTGCACACACACGCATATGCACATGTACCCACACACATACACACACACTCAGCACCACATCCCTCCAACTGTGTGTAGTATCGAAGTCAAAGAACAAGTCACACATGATACACAAGTGAAAACTACAACAAAACATCCAAGATGAAGTATGGATCTTGCTCCCAGCATTGAAGCGCGACCCAAATGTCGGATGTAGGATGTATTCCAACATCATAAAAAAACCAACCCTGAACCCCACCGTCATAGCCAACTATCGCCCTGTCTCTCTTCTCTCCTTCCTTTCTAAAACACTTGAACGTGCTGTATCCAACCAACTTACTGCTTATCTCTTACAGAATGACCTCCTAGACCCCAATCAGTCTGGCTTCCGGACTGGCCACTCCACAGAAACGGCCCTCATTGCGGTCACAGAGGCACTTCACTTAGCAAAAGCGAAAGGCCTCTCCTCTGTCCTGATTCTCCTAGATCTATCTGCAGCCTTCGACACAGTCAACCATCAGATCCTCCTCGCGGCCCTCGCAGGAATGGGAGTGGCTGGATCTGCGCTGACATGGCTGACATCATACCTCAATGACCGCTCCTACCAAGTGTCATGGAGAGGGACTCTGTCGGCCACCCGCCCCCTCCGGACGGGTGTCCCCCAGGGCTCGGTCCTAGGACCCCTTCTCTTCTCCCTCTACACTAAATCACTGGGTAACATTATCACGTCTCATGGCTTCTCATATCATTGTTATGCCGATGATACTCAACTCTTCCTCTCCTTCCCTCCCTCAGATATCCACGTCTCTGAGCGGATCTCGGCCTGTCTGTCCGACATCTCCGCATGGATGACGACCAACCACCTCAAACTGAACCTAAGCAAAACAGAATTGCTCCACCTGCCGGCCAAATCCTCCCCCCTGACCGACCTCTCCATCACAGTCGAGAATGCAGCTGTGACCGCGTCGCCGACCGCCAAGAACCTTGGTGTTGTCCTCGACGACCAGTTGAACTTCTCTGCTCACATCGCAGCGACAACCAGAACCTGCAGATTCCTCCTGAGCAATGTCAGAAGGATACGCCCCTTCCTGACAAAAGAAGCCACCCAACTCCTCGTCCAATCAACAGTCATCTCCCGCCTCGACTACTGCAACGCACTGCTAGCTGGCCTCCCGGCCACTGCCACCAAGCCTCTTCAACTCATTCAAAATGCAGCGGCCCGCCTGATCTCAAACCTACCGAAGTCGGCCCATGTCACCCCACTTCTTAGGGACCTGCACTGGCTCCCCATTGCTGCACGTATCCGCTTCAAGGCCCTCGACCTAGCATACCGTGCGGCAAAGGGAACCGCTCCCGCCTACCTCCGGTCAATGGTCTTGTGGTAAATTCCCACAGAACTTCTACAATAATTTGAGGTTATTGTAGTACAGTACAATGAGATTGATTATCTGGAAGGAGGAGAAAGGGATCATATTGATAGAATTTGTTGATCTCCTCATCTGACTTAATGCAGATGAAGAATTAAACGTGTAGGCCAGACAAACCATGAACTATAGTCCAATTCAACATTTATTTGATCAGAGCCAGGAGACCAAGGTGAATAGGACAAAAGATTATCAGAAAACATTAACAGGGCTATCTGTGTACAGAAATTACAATCAGGTTTGCATTCTCAAACCTCAATAATGTACATAAACAGTCACTTGGTAACATAATTTGAACATACATTGACTATGCTGCACACATTATACATGAGTAAATCTGGTTTCAGATATTAAGGATTTACACTAAACTTTAAACAACAAATGGTGTTTTCCCATGTATTTACTCACATAAAATGCATCAGTCAGTCTTTCGGTGGTGGAGCGGTGGAGCCCACAGACCCCTGGGGTCGGTCTGGTCTGGGGCTCCCGAACTACCAATTTGTCTCCTCTTATATACTATAATTTCTAGCCAATAATAGAATACAGTTTACTAGTACAGTTGATCCAATCATGCGTCTCCTGTGGGCGATCTCCTGTGGGGGCTGGCAGCCCCCCCCCCCCCCTGGGTTGTGGCGACGTGATGGGACAGAGATGGAGGGGGCCTGTCGGTGGCCCCCGTCGGTGTGGTCTTTTGCTGAGTACAGAGGGGTTCTGCTGGTGGCCCCCGTCCGTGTGGTTGCTGTGTGAGTCTTCTTTCAGTAAACAGAGGGGGGGGTCTTGGTGGCCCCCCTCCTTGGTGTGGCCGCTTGATGAGTACAGAGGCCTGTTCCAATAAACCTTTTACCAACTGTATCTCCATATGAATTTACACATTTCTAATATTATGATTTACTCTTTTGATACTAAACAGTTGATTAATAGATAACTTTGTTTGTGAGTTAGTGTCCATGCTTCAACAAGTCTAAACTGGTCTGCCCTGTGTTCAACCCAGCTGTCTCTGCTTCTACATTTACATACTGTCAATTCGAGAAGGTGTTGTTTGTTCTCTAAATTAGTCATTGCTTGAGTGGGGGTTGAAATAACTGTTGCTGCTGTTATCTGATGTAACTGTCTCAAGTATGGTTCCTTATTTAGCCACTGAGTCCACTCTGCTATTGAAAGGTAGCTGTGATGATCTCTGATTATTCACACATATCATTTATGAAATTCAACTCAATATTTACCACATTTCCCCGTTTTGACGATTCTTATCGTCACATATGATATATTGACTTGATTTTCTATACATACTAACCATACATAATAAAATAAATTTTTTCCAAAATTAAAATTCATTTTTTCAAAATTTCTAACAACAATTAAAAATAATTTTAATCTACACATCACAAATTGAATCTAAAAATCACAAATTTAAAACCCAATTATCTTAATCTACAGGAAAGTTTGTTCCCACACTCTTTTAGATGATCTGGTTGAGAGAAAACATACATTAGTATCACAATATTTTCATTTTTACATTCATTCAATAATCTCTTCTTTCTGCTAATTTTCCTTAAGATAGTACAATCACATCTGCATAATCAACTCAGTTGGTCTTCTCACCTCTCCCCCCTTTATGAACATACCATGGACATAATACCTACCACCTCAGCGCACAGTCGGACAGGGAGGGCGGAGCATCACTCAAGGAAAAAAAAATTTTCACCACCTCTTTTCGGCCACAATCTACACCTAATATTCTACCTATGTGCATGTGTTTAGTACTCTTGCGTTGTGTCATAATCTATACCAGTTGTTACCGCTCAGTCACCTCCCGTTCAACATACCAATCAATCACATCCTACAGAGGCCCTTGCTCAACTCCAGTCTCTGACCGTTTTCGCCCCCCCCCCTCCACCCCATGTCGGCCAGCCTCAGCTGCAGCCAATGTTTGTAGGCCTGTGACCTCGTCATATTTTGATCCATGACTGTATTTCCTTGGATCTACAGACGACCCTGTCAGCCTGGCGGTTTGTCCCAAACCTCCGGTTGCTGTACTCGGGGCTATTTAGAAGGAGGGGCCAGCGTCTACAAGCGACCTCTCTTCACAATCCAACAATCTCCCACAGGAACTGACTGAACGGGTTCACACCATTGTGTCATAATCTAATGAAATGTATTCCTACACATCTTCCATGATTCCTCCACCTGTGACGGTCCGTCCTCCCCCTCGACTGAAACTGCGAGGGAACAAAACACAAAACAAATTTTCTTTACACAATATGTCAAATATTCTCAAGAGAAGCCAAATGTTTAACCATTATGCAAACGTGATGGGACCACTTAACTGTCATCGATCTGATCCAATGCATCCCAGCCTTGATCTGTTCCAATGCATCCCAGCCTTCAACAGTCCTCTCACCAGATCATGCAACACAGTTTTGGGAAAAAACAAAAACCAAACAATTAACTAAATATTTAAACATAACACATCCTCCGACCACATGTCTTGCAATTTTCACATAAAAAATTACCATTCATACCTAAAATAGTAAATCAATGAAATAAAATAAAAACCAGGTTTTCCAAAACCATCCATTCAACATCTCATCACCCAACCGTTCCATCCACACATGTCAGTGACTTTGACACCTCTCAAGACAGCACAATCACCCCTACAGGTTACATCCAAACACCTCTCAGTCCACACAACTACAGATCAAAACACTTAGAAAATAAACCCAAAAATGTACATTCACGCTCACTCATACAAAATTAAACTTAAATAAAAGTAGTATCTGTACCAACACCACCACTGTTTCCAAAATAAAACTTCAAACCTTGACACTCAACCAAATAATATGACATAAAATAAACGCTTTCATCCATTTTCTCATAAAAGAAATAAAATCCAAAACCAATCAAACATCATCATTCCACATCATCCACACCTCCTGAGCACCCCACAGTGGCTGTTACTTTTAAACAAAACAAACTCTTTCATTCAAATGATATGAACTGAAATCAAAAAATGACATCGCTCACTCCTTCACTCCTGCATCAAAATCCCTTTTATACAAAATAATCTCTCAACCACACAAAATAACCAACACTCTCTCTCATTCTCAGCCACACAGATCATCTCCCTTGTCCTTTCTTATCACACATCCTCATATTATAAACATATACTTTCAACACACTCGTTAATCACTCCACATCTTTGACAAACAAAGGTTAGTTTGCTTCTCCCTCTCCTGCTCTCTCATCAGGCTACACTCATTATCAGGCTAATACCATCTCTTCTTAACCACTACTCTCAAAGGGTCTAGCAGAACCCCTTTCTCAACCTGAAGTCACCCCAGCCTGCTAGAACTGGTGATAACTCCAGGTTATTCCTTCAATCAAACAGGCCGCCCTAATCAAATGTAAATAACCTCATCTGATTTGGCTCCTACTCAACCGTCTCCTACCCTCTTCTTAAATTAGCTGCTTCCTGTCTCAACATCTCCCCCGTCGTAAAAAACAACTGTCAACTGTTATCTCACTTTCTGCAATCTTCACCTCCGACCTCTACTTCCCCTGCTTCTCTCTGATTAGCTCCGCTCCGTCTTCCTGTCGTATAAAACAACAGTCATTGTAACAGCTGTACATCTCGAGCCTTGAGACCTGTCACAAAAGGATCCCTACCCCCCTGGGCAATATAACCCTTCTTGTCCCTTGCTCTAAAAATAACTCCATCTGTTATCTCACTATGACTGTTCTCTCCTATCTCCACCTGTGACCTCTCTCCTGCTGCGTCCAGTCTCACTCCCTGCTTGGCCCCCCTTGGGCCGTTTACTGCTTAGCAAAGATAGCCTGGGCCACTCCTGTGAGTTTCCGTGACCCCCCTGTAACTCAACAGAAGGATTAATCATTGAACACACAAAATCATTTATAATAACTGCTAAAACACAATCTTACATCATAGCAGCATCTAAACAAACCCCTTGTCACTAAATTATCCTGCTTCACAACTGGGCTTGTATCAAATTCCAATATAAAACATTTAGCTTATGCAAATCAACAGTGTTACAAAGATTTAACCAATTACACAAGCATCAACAGATTCCAACATAGCAATGCAACAAAATATACCCCAACAAGCCTACATCATTAAATTATCATCCCCATGATCTAAAGACTTGCAGCAAACATTAATATAAACATTATCCTATTTAAATCAACAGTGTCATTAACGCAAGCATCAACAGATTCCAACATCACGGTTTTACACAACAATATTCATGCATATTACAAATATAAGCATCACTCATCTAGAAAAACATTATTAGTGGTTAGTTCCAAATGCTCCTTTCTTCATACACATGTGATAAATTGATTTTACTGCAAGCAACATGTAATTCTAGTGTAGAGCATCTTTCCAAATTCAGCCTATAGCTACTCTCAAACTCCCCCCTTTGGTCAAGAATATACACCTGTGTCCAATGTGTATATGTATGTTCCTAATATTAATAATACAATCACCCAGAGTAGCTAGTTTGTGAACTCCAGATTTATCATAGGCAATGTATCCATTATTTCATTTCTCCTCAATAGGCTCACTGTATTGTTTGCAGCCTAAGTAAACCCTTATTGACTATCTCCCCTAATCTAACCACCATACATGTTACATCTCTTCCCCTGTTTACACAAAAATACAACGTACAATATACAAATACAACCATATAACACAAAGCTAAATATAAACTCACCCGTTTTCCCTGGCCCCTGAGCGAACTACCCCGAATGAAATAGACCCAATCCACGCTGTACCGCGCATGCGCAGTGGCAACCGATGCGACTGTCCCCATAACGTTGCCACGACAACCAAACTCTGCCACGACATCCTAACCATGCCACGACATTCTAAACATTCCACGACATTCATAAAAATGCCACGACATTCACCACGTTCTCTAACCCTTCCCCAACATCATTCTCAAAACTCGAAACGTAACATATGTCGCTCGCAAACGCCACACAACAACGGCACGCAAGCTAACTAGCTTAGCCAGCTCTAATGCGACGTTCAAGGCCCTCACGGGAGCCGTGCCTTTCAAGATCCGTTCATCCACGCAATTCGCTCAGTACCAACCAAAGCATAAACAATTCACACAAGCTTCCAACCACTCTAACAGAAAATAATTTTTAAAACATTCACACCAACCAACGCCGCACACATAGTCCAACACGAATCCTTTCTCCTACCTTCTCCGCCTCACTTCATAGCACCGCGAACGTTACACACTCTCCTCAACACCATGACGTCATCAAGCAGCGACTTCTTAATATCATACTCAATCGCTACCGCATCAATAATAACCCTCAAAACGGCCACAATCTCGCCACCCTACGTCTCGATTCGCTTCTTACCTGCAATCGCCGCCACAGTGTTTAATCAATTCTCTCATAACGCCATCGTAACGTCCCCAGCTTCACCGCGGACTTTTCCACAGAGCTAAGCTAGCTAGCCCCAACCACCAGTAGGACTCGCCTCAGACCTATGTTCGTTGGTCATTAAAATATCATAACAAAACAACAATAAGCTCCTACGTTTCGCCAATCATCCCTAACCATAGCCATAGTCCCCCATACAATTCCTAACCATAGCCATAGTCCCCCATACAATCATTACTGAATGTTTAAGCTTACCATAGCTCCGTTGAATTCCCACTAAGTACTTATCAGTCATCTCGACCGAATTGTTTTATTAAGTACATTGTTTTTGTATCACAGCGAACGTAATCGAATCAACAGGCCGGTTTCGCTCAAGATTAAAAAGGACCACCCGATCCGTTCGATACTATGCCTAAGGACGACATATATATCTTCATTTAAATTAGGCCGATTGGTCCCTGACTTCAGTTCGTCCATTATCGAGCCTTCTTGAACACGCCGGCACCCTTATCTTCTATTAATTACTACGTGTTAATCCTGTAATCGCACAGACCCCATGCGCTGATCATGCCAGGTTCCACTCATCTTTACCATACCTGACTTGCATGTTCTGAATAGTAACAGAGCTCTTCTTTACATTGAGCCCGACGCATTTATGCCCATACTGTCCTCACTCACGGCCCCTCGTCCCGCGTATCTGTGACTATAAGCAGGGTCATAATGCTCATCGGACACAGCTCTCTTTCCATTTCAGAACAATCAAATCAATCCAACTTACCCGCGCCCCCTTCCTGAGAATAATTTTAGGGCAATTATATACTCAGAACGCGCCCCTGTCGTATACACCAGACAACCGTGCTTCCTAGCCAGAAAAGCCTTTTATCTGCCGTCATGCGACGCTAATTCCAATAACCATGACCAGATAGTCTGTGCCCCACCAATACGTCATCCCATTACATGCCGTCACTTGGTGCAACCCCCCCGTATAGTTCATAAAGTATATTCCATACGAGACCCAACCCAACCCCTGTGGCCCGCATAGGCCGGGACCGGCCTCCTGTGTCTGAACAAACACACAAACATAAAAAGCCCACATTTGCATGTTCACTGCACAACAAGCGCGATCTTCATACCTCCGGACATCCTAACCTAAGTCACCGCTCCCCCATCCCCGCATGCAAAAGCCATATTCACCGTGGGTCCCAACAAGTGGCGTACACAACCAACCTTCATCCTGTCCCTCTCTCCTTCATTCAGACAACAAGCCCCTCGTCTATAACTTCAAACGCAGCAACCCCCAGCTCTTTGCCCCGTGTCCCCAACACACAGCAAGGTCCAGATTTGTTATGACAAGACCCTACCGCACCTTTTCAGGGGGAGACACAATAGGGTGGGAAGAACGGCACCATTTCTGTGGTAAATTCCCACAGAACTTCTACAATAATTTGAGGTTATTGTAGTACAGTACAATGAGATTGATTATCTGGAAGGAGGAGAAAGGGATCATATTGATAGAATTTGTTGATCTCCTCATCTGACTTAATGCAGATGAAGAATTAAACGTGTAGGCCAGACAAACCATGAACTATAGTCCAATTCAACATTTATTTGATCAGAGCCAGGAGACCAAGGTGAATAGGACAAAAGATTATCAGAAAACATTAACAGGGCTATCTGTGTACAGAAATTACAATCAGGTTTGCATTCTCAAACCTCAATAATGTACATAAACAGTCACTTGGTAACATAATTTGAACATACATTGACTATGCTGCACACATTATACATGAGTAAATCTGGTGTCAGATATTAAGGATTTACACTAAACTTTAAACAACAAATGGTGTTTTCCCATGTATTTACTCACATAAAATGCATCAGTCAGTCTTTCGGTGGTGGAGCGGTGGAGCCCACAGACCCCTGGGGTCGGTCTGGTCTGGGGCTCCCGAACTACCAATTTGTCTCCTCTTATATACTATAATTTCTAGCCAATAATAGAATACAGTTTACTAGTACAGTTGATCCAATCATGCGTCTCCTGTGGGCGATCTCCTGTGGGGGCTGGCAGCCCCCCCCCCCCCTGGGTTGTGGCGACGTGATGGGACAGAGATGGAGGGGGCCTGTCGGTGGCCCCCGTCGGTGTGGTCTTTTGCTGAGTACAGAGGGGTTCTGCTGGTGGCCCCCGTCCGTGTGGTTGCTGTGTGAGTCTTCTTTCAGTAAACAGAGGGGGGGGTCTTGGTGGCCCCCCTCCTTGGTGTGGCCGCTTGATGAGTACAGAGGCCTGTTCCAATAAACCTTTTACCAACTGTATCTCCATATGAATTTACACATTTCTAATATTATGATTTACTCTTTTGATACTAAACAGTTGATTAATAGATAACTTTGTTTGTGAGTTAGTGTCCATGCTTCAACTAGTCTAAACTGGTCTGCCCTGTGTTCAACCCAGCTGTCTCTGCTTCTACATTTACATACTGTCAATTCGAGAAGGTGTTGTTTGTTCTCTAAATTAGTCATTGCTTGAGTGGGGGTTGAAATAACTGTTGCTGCTGTTATCTGATGTAACTGTCTCAAGTATGGTTCCTTATTTAGCCACTGAGTCCACTCTGCTATTGAAAGGTAGCTGTGATGATCTCTGATTATTCACACATATCATTTATGAAATTCAACTCAATATTTACCACAGTCTCTAACTACACACCCTCAAGACCCCTACGCTCTGCATCTTCTGGCCGCCTCAGATCTACTCCTATCCAAGCTCCCGGAGGGTCATCAAAGAGAAGCCGCCTATTCTCAGTCCTTGCCCCACAATGGTGGAATGAACTACCCATCCCAGTTAGGACAGCCGAATCCCGTCCAATCTTCCGCCGTCGACTAAAGACTCACTTCTTCAACCATTATCTGAAATGATAAAAAAAAAAATCTAACCCCGACTAACCTTAATGTCATGCACTTGTCCTAATAAACTAACCTACACTGTAACACGCAACACTTTGATGAACATTGTTACTCAGCTGATAGAGTTATACCCTTCTTGCTGTCTTGTCGCACAGAACTTGTAAGTCGCTTTGGATAAAAGCGTCAGCTAAATGACTAAATGTAAATGTAAATGTAGGATCTAATTACTCTTCCTCACCATTTTGTAGTGCCTTACACACACACACACACACACACACACACACACACACACACACACACACACACACACACACACACACGCACACACAAAATCCAGGTATGTTGCACATACACAAACGCCCGTACACAAACACACACATTATGGCTGTGTACACACACGTGCGCACATGCACACACACACACACACATTTGTAAACACAGTCTCACAAAAACCCACTCTCTCTTACATGCAAACACACACTTGACAGAAACACACACACATGAACTCACTCTCACTGTTAAATAGAAATAGAAATAGAGAAATAGAAATACTTTATTCATCACGAGGGAAATTTGGCACTACAAATCGCTCACAGTAAACCGTAAACATTTGGGTAGACAAAAATAAATGTCACGAATAAGAATAAAAATAAGCCTAAGAATAAAATAGGCTTATTTTTTTAAGACACACACTTGATGGAAACACATACAGTACACGACAGAAAGGCACACACACAAACTCATTCGCACTCTTACACACAGACACACATGATGAACACACACTTGATGGAAAGACATAGAGTACACGACAGAAAGGCACACACACACAAACTCATTCGCACCCTTACACACACACTCACCGTCACATACACACAATAATTCCCTCACCGTTACAGCCACACACACGCACACACGTGCGTGCACGTGCGCTATGCGGTAGGCTTAATTTCCACTGCTCCCAGTATCCTGTGTACCTGCTGTGTTGTTCTCTTCTTTATGGCCCTTCCACTCTGATCCAAGTAGGAATTTGAGGATAATTACTACATAATTATATGGTCTGGATTGTTTTATATTCATTCCGTTAAAAGTCACAACCCCCAGAGGCTGTTTGTAAAACAACACTGCAGTGCTGCGATCCTGACACAAGGGGGAGACCTAACAACCCCCCCCCCCCTTTTGTGTAGGTGTTTTTCATTTTGACACTTGAGTTGAAAGATACAGGAAGCAGGTGAAAAAAGAACCCCGACAACAGCTAGACCAGGCTACAAAAATATATTTTATTTTTTATTTTCAGGATGCAGTGCTCAGTACAGTACGGACAAAACTGGATAACATCTTCTTCTGTATCACATGGGTGGTGGAGAGATTAGTGATCATTGTGTAGGATGTAATCCACCACGTAGGATGTAGGATGTAGGATGTAGGATGTAATCCACCGTGTAGGGTGTAGGATCTAATCTATTGTAGATGTAATCCACCACGTAGGATGTAGGATGTAATCCACCGTGTAGGGTGTAGGATCTAATCCAGTGTTTCTCAACTGGTGGGTCGCGACCCAAAAGTGGGTCGCGGGGCCATTTTGAGTGGGTCGCGGATGTGTGTGTAAAAAAAGAAAAAGAAAATTAAAAAAAAAAAAAAAAAAATTATTTTTTTTATTTTTAATAATATTTTTTTTGCACTACCTATCTTTGTGAAAGTGGCTTCTCAGCTCTGGTCCAGCTGAAGACAAAGCGGAGGAGCAGATTGGACATTGAGCATGACCTCAGAGTTGCTTTGTCTACCATCACCCCAGACTTTGAGACTCTTGTCAGGAGTAAACAACATCCCCAGTTATCCCATTAGTTCCCTGGGATGTTAAGCTAAGAAGTCTGCTAAGAAGGATATATTATTTATTATTATTATTATTTTATTTCATTGTGTCTTTAGCCCTTAGTTGCACTTTTGTTGCAACCCCAGTTATCCCATTGGTTCCCCCAAACTTAGGTCTGTTATGTTAAGCTAAGAAATCTGCTAAGAAGCATATTATTTATTATTATTTAATTTCATTGGGTTTTTAGCCCTAGTTGCACTTTTGTTGCAACCCCAGTTATCCCATTAGTTCCAACCAAATTTAGGTATGTTATGTTAAGCTAAGAAATCTGCTAAGAAGCATATATTATTTATTATTATTTTATTTCATTTTTTTTTTTACATAAATCATAGTGGTTCAAAATTTTGGGTCGCGACTTAATGACTAAGGGAAATGTTGGGTCCCGAGGCTAGACCAGTTGAGAACCACTGATCTAATCTATTGTAGATGTAATCCACCAGGTAGGATGTAGGATGTAATCCACCATCTAGGATGTAGGATGTAATCAACCACATAGGATGTAATCCACTGTGTAGGATGTAATCCGCCATGTAGGATGTAATCCACTGTGTAGGATGTAATCCACCATGTAGGATGTAGGATGTAATCCACTATGTATGATGTAGGATGTAATCCACTGTGTAGGATGTAGGATGTAATCCACCATGTAGGATGTAGGATGTAATCCCACAGAGTTTGAATGGATAGAAAGGGTCTTTCCCTTTTGCTTTTCTTAGAAAAGACAATATGAGATAAGATAAGATATTCCTGTATTGATCCCCTTGGGGAAAAGGACATGTATCGTGGTTTTTGAAGGCTAAAACACTTGCCCCATTGGATTGGACTGGAGCCTGGTGAGAGGATGCAGCACAGTGCCAGATAATGTTTAAATAGGGCCTGATTTAAAAAAGAAAGGAAAAAAAAGAAACAAGACTAGGCTAAATCTAGTTAAGCCAGACACGGCCATGCCACTCACGCATGCGTGTTTCAACAATGGGGAGGCAGCCAGTCAGTCACTCACATTGCCGACCAAAGGTTAACCCGTACTTTAGGCCTAGCCTATAAATCAAGTCAGACAAGACTTCTGACAGTTTCTATGACATCTCAAAACAAACCATTAGACTCCTGAACCTCAAAATCTGCTCCCACCGGAAAGGAAGTGAGCTACTAGAACATACCACATGGCCAACAGAGCATCCTGACACGAGGGAGGAGGAGGAGGAGGAGGAGGAGGAGGAGGAGGAGGAGGAGGAGGAGGAGGAGGAGGAGGAGGAGGAGGAGGAGGAAGGGGGGGGAGGAGGAGAAAGAGGGGGAGGAACAAGAGAGGCTTTGAGAAGTTGGTGTTTTATTGGTCTCCCCAAAGGTCGGACAATCTGGAGGGTAGAGCACAAAAAAGAAAATGTACATATGACAAATAATTTAATCTTGAATTTTTTTATAAAATGGATCAAATGGGCAAGAAGATAAAGAGATGTTTTTACTTGTTAATATGCAAATTAGCTTATTTCAGGGATTCTCTGAAAACCAGCAGAATGATCTTGATGCAGAATGAGACCTGCCTGATTTAAACATTCTGTCACTTGTCTGAAACGAGTGGAGTTGGAACAAGTGACATTCATCCACTCGTGTGTGTGTGTGTGTGTGTGTGTGTGTGTGTGTGTGTGTGTGTGTGTGTGTGTGTGTGTGTGTGTGTGTGTGTGTGTGTGTGTGTGTGTGTGTGTGTGTGTGTGTGTGTGTGTGTGTGTGTGTGTGTGTGTGTGTGTGTGTGTGTGTGTGTGTGTGTGTGTGTGTGTGTGTGTGTGTGTGTGTGTGTGTGTGTGTGTGTGTGTGCAACATACCTGGATTTGAACCCTGGTGTGGATTTGAACTCTGGTGTGGATTTGAACGCTGATCGGAAGCCAAACATCTAGCGACCGACGGGCCAAAGGAGGAAGCCCCCCGGCCAAAGAAGCTCTTAGGCTTACAAGGTCTCAGGCTGGGATTCAGTGTGAGGATATTCTTCTCATACTCAAATCAAATCAAATCTAATTTATTTGTAAGGCCCGACAACACACGTTAATGTCCCCATGGGCCGGACACGTCTTCTTTAAACAAGTCAAGAAGAAACATAACAATAAGTCAAGAACAAAACAAGAACACCATAAGGTCCAACAAATTTAAAATAAATGCAAATAAATGAATGAATGCAAGCACTCCCAGACATATACTTACAGTATATGGCACACAGCAGACTCACACACACACACACACACACACACACACACACACACACACACACACACACACACACACACACACACACACACACACACACACACACACACACACACACACACACACACACACACACACACACACTACACACTACAATATTAGTGTGCAAGAGACCATGTTGAGAGATAGGGGGGGGGGGGGTATTGCTAGAACTGTCTGTGGTAAACCTGGGCTATTGGCTTTTGATGTTGTCACAAGGAAAGAAGATATTACCTACCTGGGTTCCATCCTAGAGGCAAATCTTTCCTGTGACAAAATGGCATCCAATGTAATAAAAAAAGTCAACCAACGAACTCGATTCTTGTACCGGATCTCCTCACTGGTAAACAAGAATACCCTGAAGACTCTAGCAGGAGCACTCATTCAAGGGTACTACGACTATGCTTGCACCTCATGGTACCAAAGCACCTCAAAGGCGCTAAAAACAAAATTACAAACATCTCAAAACAAACTGGTCAGACTACTGCTTGACCTTACTCCTAGAACCCACCTCACCCCTGCCCACTTTGACAACCTAGGATGGCTTAGAGTAGACGACAGAGTACAGCAACTTGCAATGGGCCTGGTCTACAAGATACACTACACGACCAAGGTACCCATGTACATGACAAAATACTTCCCAAAGGTCAGTGAATACCACGATCACAACACCAGAGGGAGCTCCACAAATCATGTTAAACCCAGATTCGGCTCAAACAAGGGACTAAACACGTTTCGCAATTATGCCACATCAATGTGGAACGCCCTACCCAAAGCTGTAAAGGAATGTGAATCACTACCCACTTTCAAAAACACTCTCAAAAAACACCTAAGGGAGACTGCAACTCGAAACTGGCCCCTGTAAATGTCCGAACACAACCCCCTCCAATGTACAGTAAATTACCAAGTATGGTCTTGTCAATAATCCAATGTACAGTGTTGTTTGTACAGTTGTACAGTGTCCCCCACCCACCCCTCCTACCCAACCCCCCCCCCCCCCCCCACTCCTACCCAACCCCCCCTCCCCCCCCACTCCTACCCAACCCCCCCACCCACCCAACCACCTCCAATGTACAGTCCCCCCCCACCCCCACCTACCCAATCCAATGTACAGTTTCTACGCCTAATGTATATACTCTTTTCTTTCTGGACTCTTTTTGTATCACAAACAGTACTGTAATTGCAAATCTGGTATGTCATAAATGTATAGATGTAGCAGTACTGTCTATCTGTATGTCATGTATGTCATATATGTTACGATGAATTGAAAATGGGGGACCCTGATGTAAACAAGACGAAAGTCTTTCTCTGGTCTGCATCCCCTTAACAATTGTATGTATTGAGCTGTACTGTACTGTACCCATTCTGCAATCTGTTAATAAAGTTTTCATTCATTCATTCATTCATTCATTCATTCATTCATTCATTCATTCATTCATTCATTCATTCATTCATTCATTCATTCATTCATTCATTCATTCATTCATTCATTCATTCATTCATTCATTCATTCATGTTATTCAGCAATATAATTGTGGGCACTATCACATTGTTTGTCAAGCCAGGCCTCCTTCAAATACAGGTACACTGGATATTAGCTACAGTACCATTTGACCCAATGGGTACCGTACATGCTCCATATTGTAGCATAGCGATCAATTGGTTTGCAGATACTCAAACTGTCGCTGAGCAGAGGACGTGACATACTGTATACAAGTGTACCATTAAAAACCACTTCCAGATTTACCTATTAATTGTTTATGGAGCAGCACATCAGCTGGAAAATTACAATACTCAAGTAGAGCACAACGCAATTGTACAATAGTGCAAGGGAAATTCCAGTGCAAAGCAACATTAAACTAATTTACCAGATTGAGGCATGAATGTAGCTGTGAGGTTTTGTCCGCTGCTCACCAACTTTCTCTGTCTTCTTTAAGCCTACTGTTAGGAATTCCCTACTCACTCTCTCTAGCCCCCACCCTCTCGTTCTTTACTCTCGTTTACTCTCAGTGGCCACACCTGGACTATTATCAATTACCTCTCGCACCTGTGGTGGCAGGCTAATTAGTTCCCCTGTGGGCTTTAAATACCAGGGCTCTTCCCCTCGTTTCGGCGTGGGGTCGTGTTGTATTCATGCTGAGTCATATTCTCTAACATCTAGACTCTTTCGGGAGATCCTCTGGTCTACCAATGCTGTATATGGATTTCTCCAGCCTTGAGATGTTTTGCTCCAGCCTTCGTCTGCTGTCGCCGTAGCCTGTGGAGGAGACTGTTCTGCGCTCCCTGTAACTTCCACGGGAGGCACCCCAGCGTTCCACTGCAGACCCCAGCGCAGCTGTTCGTCCTGACGCACATCTAGACCAACGCGCATCTTCCGGACCCTCGGGCTTGGCACGCTCTCCAGTCACCAGCGCGCAACGCGCATCTGCAAGGGCTTGGCACGCTCTCCAGTCACCAGCGCGCAACGCGCATCTTCAAGGGCTTGGCACGCTCTCCAGTCTCCAGCGCGCAACGCGCATCTTCAAGGGCTTGGCACGCTCTCCAGTCTCCAGCGCGCAACGCGCATCTTCAAGGGCTTGGCACGCTCTCCAGTCTCCAGCGCGCAACGCGCATCTTCCAAAGATCCTTGTGCTTGGCACACTCCTCCTCGCAGACGCACCCCGATGCGTCTCTCGGTTCCGACGCGCACACCAAGGTGTGGCGCGCCACTCTGTTCCTCGGCTCCGACAGCGGCTACCCGGTGGACGACACTCTCGCCACCGCCGCTGTTCCAGCACTCTGTTCCTCGGCTCCGACAGCGGCTACCCGGTGGACGACACCCTCGCCACCGCCACTGTTCCAGCACTCTGTTCCTCGGCTCCGACAGCGGCTACCCGGTGGACGACACCCTCGCCACCGCCACTGTTCCAGCACTCTGTTCCTCGGCTCCGACAGTCGGCTACCCGGTGGACGACACCCTCGCCACCGCCACTGTTCCAGCACTCTGTTCCTCGGCTCCGACAGCGGCTACCCGGTGGACGACACCCTCGCCACCGCCACTGTTCCAGCACTCTGTTCCTCGGCTCCGACAGTCGGCTACCCGGTGGACGACACCCTCGCCACCGCCACTGTTCCAGCACTCTGTTCCTCGGCTCGGACAGCCAGCCACCCGGTGGCGATGCCCTCGCCCCGCTGCTGTCCCTGTACCATTACGCATACGCCTGGGTGAGTTTTGATTGTGATGTCACTCACCCAGCGTAATGCCCCTTGCCCCCTTCCCGCTGCGTTTCCTTTACCATTACGCATACGCCTGGGTGAGTTTTGATTGTGATGTCACTCACCCAGCGTAATGCCCCTTGCCCCCTTCCCGCTGCGTTTCCTGTACCATTACGCATACGCCTGGGTGAGTTTTGATTGTGATGTCACTCTCCCAGCGTAATGCCCCTTGCCCCCGTCCCGCTGCGTTTCCTGTACCATTACGCATACGCCTGGGTGAGTTTTGATTGTGATGTCACTCTCCCAGCGTAATGCCCCTTGCCCCCGTCCCGCTGCGTTTCCTGTACCATTACGCATACGCCTGGGTGAGTTTTGATTGTGATGTCACTCTCCCAGCGTAGTGCCTCTTGCCCCCGTCCCGCTGCTGTTCCTGTACCATTACGCATACGCCTGGGTGAGTTTTGATTGTGATGTCACTCACCCAGCGTATTGCCTCCTTTAGTTCTTAGTTAGTAGTTTGGACATTTCATCTCCCACTCTGTTTTTGTTCTCACTTAGATAGTATTTTTTGGACATTACATCTCCCCCTGTGTGTTTGTCACACGAAGATATTATTACTTTGTTACTTCGTTTATTTGGACTGTTCAGCATCTGCTCTGTTTTGTTCCCTTTTGAATATTAACCCTCTCCTCTGTTCTGCAGAGCGGCCCAGATGTTTTCCCACCAGTCCCCAGTTCCTCCCTGTCCCCAGCCCGCCTCCGCGGGTCTCTGTCCCCAGTTCCTCCCTGTTCCCCAGCCCGCCTCCGCGGGCCTCAGTCCCCTCTGTCCCTAGTTCTCCCCTTTCTAGTTTCCACCTAGTTCCTGGTCCCAAGTTCCCCCCTTCTAGTTCCACCTAGTTCCTTGTCCCTAGTTCTCCCCTTTCTAGTTCCACCTAGTTCCTGGTCCCAAGTTCCCCCCTTCTAGTTCCACCTAGTTCCTTGTCCCTAGTTCTCCTAGTCCCCAGTTCTCCTGTTCCCTAGCTCTCCTTGTCCCGACTTCTCCTAGTCTCTAGTTCCTCTGTTCCTTTAACCTTCCCCTAGTGTTTCCTTTAACCTTCCCCTAGTGTTCCTTTAACCTTCCCTTAGCGTTCCTTTAATGTTTCCCCTAGCGTTCTTTAACCTTCCCTTAGTGTTCCCTTTTCCTGCCCGCCTCTTAAAGGCACCTCGTTTTTCCCCTCTTGTTATATTCCTGTATTTGTGTTCTCCCTTAAAGGGACAGTGCCCTTTTTCCCTGTCTCTCAATAAATATCTGTTTCTTGGCAAACCATCATACCTGTCTTGTGTTGTGCGATTGGGGTCGGTTACAAACCATAACAGTACGACCCCACCAAATCGACGACCCCAGCCAGCACAGACGGTGTATGTTGAGTTTGCCTTTTTTTTTCTTGTTCCCTCTAGTTCCCCTCTAGCTCCCCTGTTAGCTCCCTTGTTAGCCCTGTTGGCTTCCCTGTTAGCCCAGTTTAGCTCCCCTGTTAGCCTGTTAGCTCCCCTGTTAGCCCTGTTGGCTTCCCTGTTAGCCCTGTTTGACCCCCCTGCAGCTTGTTAGGCCTCTACTACCAGCATGGCCCCTGTAGCTAGCCTTGCCCTGGCAGCTAACCCAGTCCCTCAGCAGAGCCCCAGTCTGCTAGCTTAGCCCCGGCTGCTAGCACAGCCTCTATGTTTTATGCAGCCCTTGCTGCTGGCATGGGCCCTGTAGCTAGCCATGCCAGGCAGCTAACCCAATTCCCTCTGCATGGCCCCGGTCTGCTAGCTTCCTCTGCATGGCCTCCACTTTTTTGTGTAGCATCTCACACTGCTAGGACTGCCCCTTCAGCTAGCATGGTCAGTTTGCTCCCACTGCTAGGACTGCCCTTTCAGCTGGCAAGGTCAGTATTCCCACTGCTAGGACTGCCCTTTCAGCTAGCAAGGTCAGTTTATCTCACACAGCTAGGACTGTCCTTCCAGCTAGCTTGTTCTCTCATGCTGGTCCAGCCCTGTCTGCCAGCCTAGCTCCGGCAGCTAGCGCAGCCTCTATGTTAATGTAGCAGTACAGCTGGCATAGGCCCTGTAGCTATCAGTGCCTTGGCAGCTACCCTTTCCCCCTGCTAGCCTAGCTCGGCAGCTAGCGCAGCCTCTATGTTGATGTAGCAGTACAGCTAGCATAGGCCCTGTAGCTATCAGTGCCCTGGCAGCTACCCTTTCCCTCTGCTAGCCTAGCTCCGGCAGCTTGCGCAGCCTCTATGTTGATGTAGCATTACAGCTAGCATAGGCCCTGTAGCTATCAGTGCCCTGGCAGCTAACTTTCCCTCTGCTAGCCCTTTCCCGGTGCTACCATGGTTACCCCTTAGCTACCCTGCTTGCCCCTCAGTTCCTCTAGACTAGTTCTCTGGACCCAGTTCCTCCTGACCCGGTTCCTCTAGGCCCGGTTTCCTCTAGGCCAGTTCCTCCTGTTGCCCCTCTGCTACCCTAGTTACCCCTCGGCGACCCTGTTTCTTTTGCTAGCCCCACTCTTGTGGTGGCTTCCCCTGCTGGCTTGGCCAGTACCTTTTGTTTTTGTCTTGTTTTGCCCCCTGCCACTCTGTCTGTATTTGTTTTGGGTCGCCAGGTGGCTCCCGTTGAGGGGGGGGTACTGTGAGGTTTTGTCCGCTGCTCACCAACTTTCTCTGTCTTCTTTAAGCCTACTGTTAGGAATTCCCTACTCACTCTCTCTAGCCCCCACCCTCTCGTTCTTTACTCTCGTTTACTCTCAGTGGCCACACCTGGACTATTATCAATTACCTCTCGCACCTGTGGTGGCAGGCTAATTAGTTCCCCTGTGGGCTTTAAATACCAGGGCTCTTCCCCTCGTTTCGGCGTGGGGTCGTGTTGTATTCATGCTGAGTCATATTCTCTAACATCTAGACTCTTTCGGGAGATCCTCTGGTCTACCAATGCTGTATATGGATTTCTCCAGCCTTGAGATGTTTTGCTCCAGCCTTCGTCTGCTGTCGCCGTAGCCTGTGGAGGAGACTGTTCTGCGCTCCCTGTAACTTCCACGGGAGGCACCCCAGCGTTCCACTGCAGACCCCAGCGCAGCTGTTCGTCCTGACGCACATCTAGACCAACGCGCATCTTCCGGACCCTCGGGCTTGGCACGCTCTCCAGTCACCAGCGCGCAACGCGCATCTGCAAGGGCTTGGCACGCTCTCCAGTCACCAGCGCGCAACGCGCATCTTCAAGGGCTTGGCACGCTCTCCAGTCTCCAGCGCGCAACGCGCATCTTCAAGGGCTTGGCACGCTCTCCAGTCTCCAGCGCGCAACGCGCATCTTCCAAAGATCCTTGTGCTTGGCACACTCCTCCTCGCAGACGCACCCCGATGCGTCTCTCGGTTCCGACGCGCACACCAAGGTGTGGCGCGCCACTCTGTTCCTCGGCTCCGACAGCGGCTACCCGGTGGACGACACTCTCGCCACCGCCGCTGTTCCAGCACTCTGTTCCTCGGCTCCGACAGCGGCTACCCGGTGGACGACACCCTCGCCACGCCACTGTTCCAGCACTCTGTTCCTCGGCTCCGACAGCGGCTACCCGGTGGACGACACCCTCGCCACCGCCACTGTTCCAGCACTCTGTTCCTCGGCTCTGACAGTCGGCTACCCGGTGGACGACACCCTCGCCACCGCCACTGTTCCAGCACTCTGTTCCTCGGCTCCGACAGCGGCTACCCGGTGGACGACACCCTCGCCACCGCCACTGTTCCAGCACTCTGTTCCTCGGCTCCGACAGTCGGCTACCCGGTGGACGACACCCTCGCCACCGCCACTGTTCCAGCACTCTGTTCCTCGGCTCGGACAGCCAGCCACCCGGTGGCGATGCCCTCGCCCCGCTGCTGTCCCTGTACCATTACGCATACGCCTGGGTGAGTTTTGATTGTGATGTCACTCACCCAGCGTAATGCCCCTTGCCCCCTTCCCGCTGCGTTTCCTTTACCATTACGCATACGCCTGGGTGAGTTTTGATTGTGATGTCACTCACCCAGCGTAATGCCCCTTGCCCCCTTCCCGCTGCGTTTCCTGTACCATTACGCATACGCCTGGGTGAGTTTTGATTGTGATGTCACTCTCCCAGCGTAATGCCCCTTGCCCCCGTCCCGCTGCGTTTCCTGTACCATTACGCATACGCCTGGGTGAGTTTTGATTGTGATGTCACTCTCCCAGCGTAATGCCCCTTGCCCCCGTCCCGCTGCGTTTCCTGTACCATTACGCATACGCCTGGGTGAGTTTTGATTGTGATGTCACTCTCCCAGCGTAGTGCCTCTTGCCCCCGTCCCGCTGCTGTTCCTGTACCATTACGCATACGCCTGGGTGAGTTTTGATTGTGATGTCACTCACCCAGCGTATTGCCTCCTTTAGTTCTTAGTTAGTAGTTTGGACATTTCATCTCCCACTCTGTTTTTGTTCTCACTTAGATAGTATTTTTTGGACATTACATCTCCCCCTGTGTGTTTGTCACACGAAGATATTATTACTTTGTTACTTCGTTTATTTGGACTGTTCAGCATCTGCTCTGTTTTGTTCCCTTTTGAATATTAACCCTCTCCTCTGTTCTGCAGAGCGGCCCAGATGTTTTCCCACCAGTCCCCAGTTCCTCCCTGTCCCCAGCCCGCCTCCGCGGGTCTCTGTCCCCAGTTCCTCCCTGTTCCCCAGCCCGCCTCCGCGGGCCTCAGTCCCCTCTGTCCCTAGTTCTCCCCTTTCTAGTTTCCACCTAGTTCCTGGTCCCAAGTTCCCCCCTTCTAGTTCCACCTAGTTCCTTGTCCCTAGTTCTCCCCTTTCTAGTTCCACCTAGTTCCTGGTCCCAAGTTCCCCCCTTCTAGTTCCACCTAGTTCCTTGTCCCTAGTTCTCCTAGTCCCCAGTTCTCCTGTTCCCTAGCTCTCCTTGTCCCGACTTCTCCTAGTCTCTAGTTCCTCTGTTCCTTTAACCTTCCCCTAGTGTTTCCTTTAACCTTCCCCTAGTGTTCCTTTAACCTTCCCTTAGCGTTCCTTTAATGTTTCCCCTAGCGTTCTTTAACCTTCCCTTAGTGTTCCCTTTTCCTGCCCGCCTCTTAAAGGCACCTCGTTTTTCCCCTCTTGTTATATTCCTGTATTTGTGTTCTCCCTTAAAGGGACAGTGCCCTTTTTCCCTGTCTCTCAATAAATATCTGTTTCTTGGCAAACCATCATACCTGTCTTGTGTTGTGCGATTGGGGTCGGTTACAAACCATAACAGTAGCTCAGATTGTAATCAATAATGCTTCAACAGGGTGATCCGTTTAAACTGTTCTGCCTCCCACTGTTCAGTGCATGGCTGCACTCATGCAAACAGTGGCGTTTGTTAAAACTCCAACCACCACCACCCCAGTCTCCACCTGCATCCATTACAGTATGTTCTCTACATGTCATGCTGGCTTCATGTCTCAATATCACATCATCTATTTTATCATCTAGACACAGTATGTTCTCTGTCATGCTGGCTTCATGTCTGAATATCACATCATCTATTTTATCATCTAGACACAGTATGTTCTCTTCATGTCATGCTGGCTTCATGTCTGAATATCACATCATCTATTTTATCATCTAGATATGTTCTCTACATGTCATGCTGGCTTCATGTCTCAAGTGTCAGTATGACATCATCTGAGGATGTGTTTGCTAAGGCTCTGCTCAGGATGGGGGGGGGTATTTGCACTCTCAGCCTAAATCTGTTGCAGGTTTGCATTGATTTGCACCGAGAGCATCTTGAGAGCTGAGCCTATACCATCAAACACAACTGTTTTTTCCACGTGTCACTATAAATGGTTTAATGATCACGCCGAGAGTGTTCCTCACTGAACTGATTGATTATCTCTCTCTATGTGGCCATGGGGATCTTGAAATATGGGCAATGGAAGGTACTAATTTGCTAGCGCTATATGTCATAATGACACATAGCTCTACCCACAGTCTCTAGAAGAACTACAATGGGTGAGGCATTTGTTAAATTCCTTGACACCTCGATTGAGAGTAACCAGAAGTAAACTCTCAGCCCTCCCCTCCTTGTGTGTGTTTGATAGGACAACCTTTGACTAGCGTTGTCCGACGTCCGCACCTGATTCGCCTCAGTGTAGTCCTTTGTAAAGCAGGAAGGTGGAGCATGCTCAGTAGTTTAGGGCTCTATCTCTGGCCTGGCGATATGCACAGAGCTGGTTGTGGCCTCATTTTACTCAGTAGTAAAGCAGCTTTTCTATATATATAAAAAAATAAAAGCACTAAGTGACTTTCCACCCCGGAGAAATTATGCATTTGAGAATAAAACCGCGTGGTGCAGACACTGGCCCGGGCCCCGGGTGCAAAAAAGCCCCAGGCCACGTCTGGGGGAAACACAGTATCGAGGAATGCTTTCTGGTTGCATATTCATTCATCACCCGTCGAGGGGCAGACACCGCAGTGCTTAACCGGTAAAATGAACGTTGGTCAGATCTGACATACGATCCTGTAGGGAGGCACTGCGTCTTCTTGACGATGATGTGCATCAACGCCGACAGCGCTGGACGGACGGGACCACATGAGAGAATGTGTATTTAGGGCCGAAGTGGAATAAAATGCTGACGACTTTCTATTACTTTTTAATAAATTTCCTGTGTGCCAAGATGTTGTTCCTCTCCAGGAAACACAATGGGAGCATTCAACAGTGCGCAGCTGTCTTGTTCGGTCCTACCCAGTCACGTAGCACCTCGCCGACGCTTTTCAGGGTGTCTCCTTCCTTCAGCCTATTCATTTTTAGGTCCCATATTTTTTACATTTCTACGGAAGCCCTAAGATATGGAAGCCCTAAGAGGCCGTACATTCATACATTTTATTTGCTCCGTTTTCCCGTAATAACTCGCGTTATCACGAGAAAACAAATTAAATCGGATTAATTAATTTCAGGGGGGGTACATGACATACAGGTATACACAGTACTGTTACATTTGCGACATACAAGATATGCAAATATACAGTACTGTTAAACAGAGATCCTAACAGAAAATATACATACGATGGGGAGGAAACTGTACATTAGGAGGGGGTGGGAGGGGTTTGGACATACGGGGCCAGTTTCGCGTTGCAGCCTCCCGTAGCCAGGTGCTCTTTGAGAGCTCACTTTGATTGCACTTTGAGGCACATTAATGTGTATATATATTATCTGTAACAGCAAGGCATAAAGCTATTTCAGCCTGTGTCAGGCCTTGATTGAAGAGATATGTGATGCGGTGATCAATATCCTCCTGCTTAGCCCCTTTCGTGACTGTGATGCACCGAGTGCAAGGGCCTACCTGCTCCTCTGACATTGCGACACTGAATGATGTTTCCCGCAGTGATTTAATATAGACTATTGTTTCGTTTTCTCGAGATCTCGAGAAAATTATTGCGTTATCACGAGAAAACAAATTAAATTAACTTGTTATCACGGGAAAACGGAGCAAATAAAATGTATTAGGGCTTCCGTACTAAGAGGCCGTACATTCATACATTTTATTTGCTCCATTTTCTCGTGATAACGCAATAATGATCTCATTATCACAAGAAAACGGAGCAAATAAAATGTATGAGTGTACAGCCTCTTCCTGTTACGTATGGGGTGAGTAGTAGTGAGTCCAATGGTGGAGGAGACAAGGAGAGACGGAGATAGGTAGCTATTTCTAAGGATGTGTCTTTATTAAAACACACAGAGCATCGATAATCCAGGAAAGACGCCTGGCGTCAACAGAGAGAACAGGCTAAAGTAATATAAGTGCATCGCGAGTGGCTCAGCAAACTCTGACCAGCTCCTTCCCACACGAACGGTTTTCTGAAGCCTTGACAACAAACAAGGAAACAGAGAAAGCATAAGTAGTCACCAACCAAACATTCCAATCAATTAGCAGTGACAGCAAATTGACAGCACAGTGACAGCAACAGTGGAGAGTACCAATCAGTGACAACTCAGGAATGTGGGCGTGACAACCAAAATGCAAATACCAACCACCAGGTGAAAACATTCCAGACTGACAGCTGGATTCCCGGGAGAGGGAACCCAGAGCGTTACAGTACCTCCCCCCGACGAACGGCACCAGAGACTCGGTGGTACGGGACATCCGGGTCCAAAGGGCGTCCTCCTTTGCCGCCCATGCTTCGCGCCACAGCAGATGGATATGTGGGTTCAAGAATTTCTCGAGGCGGTTGACAAAGGAGAGCGAACCTCGAAGGGGGTGGCCGAAGATGATCTGCGCTGGCGAGAGGTTGCAGTCGGGGTCAGGTGTGTTGCGCAACTGCAACATAGCACGCAGGAAGCGGTCCTGATCAAGGCCGCCCAGGAGGCGCTTAGCAGTCTTCACCACAACTTCCGCCCTCCCGTTCGACTGTGGAAAGCTAATGGAGGACACACAGTGTTTGACGTGCCATAAGCGGAGGAAGTCCTCAGTGTGGCTCGCTTTGAACTCCGGACCACCATCTCTCGAGAGCTCCTCCGGTACGCCGAAGAATGAGCGGAGGTGTTGGACCAGGCCAGCTGAGCCTGCCAGGGCAGTCCCCGCCGTGGAGCTCAGGACGACCGAGGTGGCTGAGGCATTCGTCAGCTGTTGTCTCCTGTGCGAGGAGGGGCCAAGAGACGGCTCCGAGCTCCCGTGCATCATCGCGGATGGAGGCCATGAGTGCTGACTCCACGGCGTCAGGCACGCTCGGCAGCCCCAGTGAGAGGCCGTTCGCTGAGCCCGAGGGAGAAGGATGCCTTGAAGTAGTGTAGCCGGTACAACACTGTACCTGCCAAACACTTCGACCATGCCTTGAGTGGGAGTCGAACCCCGGGCGTCCGCACCGGGGCCAGCAACACAGACCGCTGTGCCAAGAAAGGATATCCTCTCTAAGCGCTCAGTCTGGATGCCTCAGGGGAGTGAGTTTTACTTCCATGTACCGTAGTCACACTATCACGGTACATATCCGTTACAGTAGCATCAGCGGCATAGTTGCTCTTGCCAGGCAGGTGCACAATGTCGAAGCGCCATGGGATGGTGCGCTGCTTGAGTCTAAACAGTTTGTTATCTCATCCAGCGTACGGTCGCCAAAGATCTTCACCAATGGCTTATGGACGGTGACGAGGTTGTCGGACCCTTGAAGTACCGCGTCTGTTCCAGACCCCAGGCCACAGCCAGGGCCTCTCCTTCGACTCTTCAGCAACGATACAAGTATCGAAAAAGAAGGGGAAGACGAAGAGCTGTAGCAGAAATATCCTGATTAAAAAAAATAATGATAATAATAATCCCGTACATGCAGTACAATACGTCAATACATCAGCTCGCCTGGGATACGGCGTGTGGGTGCGAGACAGATGTTGGATGTTTACAGACAAAACGCTGTTTTACCACCACTTCCAAAGCCCACGACTGAATAGACTTAGCCGAAACCTTTGTGTCGAGGTCGCGTAGAGTGCACTTTTCACTGACTGCCCCTTTTGTTGCCTTGAAGGTTCATTTGAAGTTAAGCCACCTTTTAACAGTCTGTATATCCTAAGAGGAGTTATGTGGCAGGTCCAGACAGAACTGAGTAATAACACCTGATTTACTGTAGATGTCTAATTCCAGGTATACAGAGTGAGCTTACTGTGTGTGTGAGTCACTTAAAAAAAGCAACTCTGTATAAAAGCCCTCATTCTGTTGAGTATCCATGTAAATGTCGAAGTGATTTGTATGGACATGGTGTGGTATTTACCTCTCCCTCTTTGGCTTTAAAATCACCAAAGGTGCCAGTTGTAAATATTGTTCTCTTAAGATGCCACACCGCGTTTCTTAGACTGAAGGATAGATAAGTGGCTAATAAATCAACCACAACACTTTAGATAAACGTGTAATTGGCTATTATTCCGCTCACATTGACAACAACAACAGTGATAATACTTGCTTCACGTGTCATGATATGACACGCATTTAAACTCTTGACAACCAAACTTAATTGGAAATTCATAGAGAATACTTGGCTTTCCGTTATTTATTTCATCGGGTTGTCTTGTCCGGCCTCTTACGTACGACGCCCCTCCCCGTGCCAAAGAGAGAGCCGTCGCTCTATAAAGCCTCAAGTCGGTGCGCTCCGGACTTGTCTGGAGCGTGGAGGTAGGCGGTGAAAAACGGGATAATCGTCAAAATGAAGACCTTAACTTTGTTAGCGTTGACTCTCACTTTGATTGCGACGATTTGTGTCGCAAAATCCCCCTATCAATCGGTCCTTCAGCATAGCAGAATACGAGGCAGACAACATGGGTGAGTTTTGTGTCACAGGAGACGAACAAAGTCGTGCGTAAAGGTTTAACTTTTGCGTAAAGTTCATTCCCACGAGATAAAGATGGAATTCTTTTTTTATTCTGTCTTTGTACAACATAAGAGTGTTATGTTTATTGTAAAAAATTATATTGCATCTCTCTTGTTTGTTTTCAGACCCAATGTTTGCGCTATGCAGATGATCCAAGGAACTGATAGGAAGTACTTCACAAACTGCAAGCAGTGGTACCATCGCAAAATCTGCGGCAAGTCAACGTGAGTGTAATAATGACCCAACTATGGCACATTAATGTTACACATGCCCGTTTGCTTTCAATCACTACATGCATTAAACGTTATAACGTTTTCCTGCAAGGCTTGACAAAATAGTCTTTCTGAAATTGTGTAAGAATAATTGAAATGATCCATGAATCAAAGCGATCTAAAACGTGTTTTACATGTCTTCTACGATATTCGCTGCTGCATTGTGTGAGAATTACATTTTAGACTTTAGACCAAGTTGGACTGTGTATCCAGTTTTCTTGGACCTAATGATGGGAGGAGGGCTGAGGAATGCCCTGACTGTCCACTTTTTGCCTGTTGTTGTTTGTTTTGCATTGATATCTCGCAAAAAATCTGTGCAAACAAATCCAATCACTATATCTGTTGATAATGTTAATTTATATAAATATATTTGTGTGTATATACTATAATATATAATATATAATTATTGCTTAACGTTTGTTTCAACCCCTGACTCCCCTGCTTCTCCAGTCCAAATGCAGTCCAAATAGGTGTAATTCTATCCTAAGACTAGACCCAAGTCGCTAAACCACAATTTGCACCCTGTTATAAGGAATGACATTTGGTGAGATTTGCTTTCAGTCTTTTCAGGCTTTTGGTTTGTTATTAGAAAACCTGATTGCTTCAGTCAGCACATTGCTTCTGTAAAGCTGCAGAGGAACTAGTGGGAGAGTTGAGGAAATACTTCTTCTACCCCACCCTCTCTCTCCCTCCCTAACTCTCTCTCTTTCTCTCTCTCTCTTGCTCTCCCTCCTTAACTTTCTCTCTCTCCCTCTCTATCTCTCTCTCCCCTCAAATCTATTTCTCTCCCTCCCTAACTCACTCACTCTATATCTCCTTCATCATAACTCTATTTCCCTTATTCACCCTCTTTCTCTATCCCTCCCTAACCCACTCTTTCTCCCCCTAACTCTCTCTCTCCCTCCCCATCTCTCTCCCTCCTAAACTATCTCCTTCCCTAACCCCCCCTCTCTCTTTCCATCTCTCATCCTCATTTCTGGACTCTTTTTGTATCACAAACAGTACTGTATTTGCAAATCTGGTATGTCATGAATGTATAGATGTAGCAGTACTGACTATCTGTATGTCATGTATGTCATATATGTCCTGATGAATTGAAAATGGGGGACCCTGATGTAAACAAGACGAAAGTCTCTCTCTGGTCTGCATCCCCTTAACAATTGTGTGTATTGAGCTGTACTGTATTGTACCCATTCTGCAATCTGTTAATAAAGTTTTCAATCAATCAATCAATCAATCAATCAATCAATCAATCAATCAATCCCTTACTCACTCTCTCTCCATCCCTCCATAACCCTCTCTTTCTCCCTCCTAAACTCTCTCCCCCTCCTAAACTCTCTCCCCCTCCTTAACTCTCTCCCCCTCCCCCTAACTCTCTCTTTCTCCCTAACTCTTTCTCTTTCTTGTTCTCTCTCTGATTGATGGCAGTAGTGTCTCAGCTCTGTGAAGCCACTGTGTGCAGAGTGAGTTCAGAGGAGAGAGAGAGAGAGAGAGAGAGAGAGAGAGAGAGAGAGAGAGAGAGAGAGAGAGAGATGCTCAGCATGTAATGATAGGGATTAGGAGAACACAAACACTTGTGTTTGTACATGAGAGAGAGAGAATGTGAGAGAGGGAGAGAGACAAATAGAGTGTGTGTGTACAGTATGTGTCATGCGTACGTGCACATGTGTATGTGTGTGTGTGTGTGCACACAAGAGAGAAAGAAAATGAGAGAGAGAGACAGACAGACAGACAGACAGACAAACAGACAGAGAGACAGACAGAGAGAGTGAGAGAAATGAATTGAGAGCAAACACAGGAGATGGAGACTGACGGAGAGAGAGAAACAGAGAGCGGGAGAAACATGAACCTGACTCCAGGCCCCAAGCCCGCCTAGACTTGTGTAGGGCAAAATCCAGTCTTGTAAATGTGATAATGACTTTAAATGCTCTGGCATTAAACCATTAGCGATAACTGCACTTCTCCTATTACGCGGAGTCCAAGGGAAGCTATGAATGTGGCTGAGGAATTATTTCATAGACTCCAGGAATAACAACTTTAGTATCGTTTTGCTTCCATTGTAAAATCAGGAATGACCTGTTAATTGTGCTGTAAAACCACACAAAGTGGGAAACACTGCGTAAACGTTGGTTCCAAAACTGTATTGATTGAACGGAGAGAAAAAAAGGTCTCCTGATAGTAACTAGTCAGTTATTCCGAAACACTGATGACTGCGTCCTGAATAAATGTTAGTATTGTGTGAGGTTAGCAAATAACTTGAAGGATATTTCATGAGGAGTTTCCAAGTGTTGCCTATTTCAAACATTGGATACAATGAGAAAGAGGGAGAGAGAGAGAGAGACCATGGCTCTCTTCTCTCTTCTCCTCTCTCCTTTCCTCTGCACTCATCCTCTCCCCCCCTCTCCTCTCTCTTATCATCTTCTCCACGCTTCCCTTCTCATCCCCCTCCTCTCTTCTCCTCTTCTCCTCTCCTCTCTTCCCCTCCTCGCTCCTCATCTCTCCTCCTCTCTTGTCACTGCATTGCCTCTCATCTCATTGTGCATTGGTTTTGTATCGATGGGACATCTCAGAGAGAGAGAGAGAGAGAGAGAGAGAGAGAGAGAGAGAGAGAGAGAGAGAGAGAAGGGGGGGGGTCATTAGTTATCCAGGGAGAGCGGGGCAGAATGGACTTGATATTATAACCGCAGCTGGCGTTGTGTACACAATCTCTCAGAATTCTGAGAACTAAACACTCTAGGCATGATGTAACAATGGCTTTTGGTCATTGAAATCTATGGAAAACAAAAGAAAACACGTAAAAAGGTTCAAAAGGGAAATAATGAAGACCTTGCATTCTCAATCAGTCACACCGGGGTTGACTAGTGCACGGCTGAGGGCAACTCAGATTACCTACCATCCATCTCCCTAAAGAACATGGGAGAGAGGCGGGAGGAGGCGGCGAGGGGGGAGAGGAGAGATAGAACATTGGGGGGGGGGGGGGGGGGGGGGGGGGGGGACAGACGGCGGGAGCGAGAAAGTGCAGAGAGAACACGGGGGGTGGAGGGAGAGAGGCGGACAGAATATGGAGAGAGGGAGAGAGAGAGGAGAACGCTCACTGTTCTGTCTGTGCTTAACCATGGGCTCTGTTTTTAGGGGTCACAGACCAAAAAGTTTGAGGACCACAGCTATAGTAGAGACAAGACCTCCCTCTGGGACACTTCATCTTGTGATTGGCAGCGGTATGAACCTTTAACTGCGCGGGGGGGGGGGTGTTACTCGTTATTGGCAGCCCAGGTTTAACATTACACGGTGAGATTGAGCCGTATGGAGGGGAGACCCCATGTGTGAGGAGGCATTACGGCACGTTGTGCGTTCAGCTCTGCTCTGAAACTGGGAAGGCTCGGATTACTGAACGTTTGCAAATTTCTTCGCTGTTTAGATTGTGCAGGTCAGTTTCTGGAGAGACGATTCAAGGTGTGTGTGTGTGTGTGCGTGTGTTGGAGCAGGGTTCTTTTCATCCGCGTTGCGAAAAGGATCTTGAACGTGGCTCGAAAGAAAACTTCAGATGTAAAACTTAAGAGTAAGAGGAGATGTCGGGAGCTGTTCCCAACACTGTCTCTTTCATTGGAAATCCTCATGTAGGCGGGGGGGGGGGGGGGGGGGGTGAGTTAGCCTTGCCGTGGGAGTTGGATGTTCCTAGGAAATGACGGCTCTTTAAGAGGACACTGCTCAGGGACTCGTGTGCCCTAAAAACACACAAATCATTCATAACAGCTAAAACGTTTTTCCACACGAAAAAACCCTCTTCGCGTGGGTCAACTTCCAGAGTGCTAAAGAGAGAGTCGCATTCAAAAGGACTCGAGCTTAAGTAAACACAAACAAACCCCCCCCCCTTACGAAAAAGGCCAAAGCTTTTATCAGTGCCTGTGTAATTAGATTTACAGATAGCAGGGTCACGGAGAGGGCTTTTTGAAGACAGAGGGGGGAGGGGAGGGGAGATGGGGGGGGGGGGGGGGTGTCCCGGTAGGTATGGTTTAGCCATGCTTCCATGGTGAACAATCCCCGTCTTTGTGTGCGTTTGGCCTATTGATGTGCCGCATGGAGGGGAGTCCTGCGCTGGGGACGTGGGGCAGGAGGTGGTGGTGGCTTGGGGAAAGGTCATAGGTCAACTGAGGGGAGAGCCATAACTCCCCTTGTAACCCGCAGCTCCTCCATCAACCCCCCCCCCCCCTGCACCTCCTCTGGCTAACCACCTCCTCCTGGGTCTCCAACCGCTCCTTTATGCCTTTGTTTCCCCGAACAGTAGTTTATTTTCCTGTTTTTAAGTATACAGACGAGACAAATGAAACAAAATGAAAGTCATTCATACTCGGGGTGGACTGATACCAACACTGGTATGATATTATTTTAGTTTCTTCTTTTGCATACAGTATCTCTGGTCCTTCTGCTAAGCTCCTCCATGGTTTCCACTAACCTTTAGGTGGTAACATTGGCAAATCTCAAAAATTGGGTTTGACACATTTATTGAACTACTGCTTTACCAGAGATGTGCTGCTTATATTTCTTTCTGGAAATAACTCGGCATGATGGCAAAGAAAACATGGGGGGAAGAAAATACTAATTGACTCACAGATTTTTAGTGACGACTGATAAATCGACAAAGTGTCAGGGAAAACACGTTCCTTTGCATGGGCCTTTTGTGTTGCTGTTGTTGTTTGTTTGTTAAAAGCCAAGGTTGGCATTATTTCCCCCGTAGAGTGCTATTCTCAAAACATCAAAGGGAGATATTTCAGATTTTTCCGCCCCTGTATTCAGTCGTTCTGTCTCGTTCTGGCTCCTCTGGGTCTTTTTGTTCCTTTTTGTTGGCCAAGGCGTTACCAGATACCCCCAGAAAAATGTTATTTTAATGATGTCATTAACGATTATATATGACCTTTCAATACGGTAGCTCCTGAAACTACCAGCGATGATGATTACAGGATGTAGTTAGATTGGACCGGTATAACGTTTGACTACAGGATATTTCTCCTTGGTCACGGAAAACGTGTTTTTGTAGGCGAACGAGGCCGCCGAGAACCCGCGAAAGGCGAGACGAAGGGTGAGAAACATGCCTCGCTGTTTCACGTCTTCGTCTTTCCTCGCCGTCTGGGAGGGGGAGGCCGCTTCCGCTCGTCTGTGCTGATAACTGAATCGAAGCGCGACAATGATTTATTTCTTTGGCGCGATCCAGCGGCCAAAGCACCGGGGATCTTTAAATCCAAATCTATTAAGCAGTCGTGTGCAGATGTGAACGTGAGCCACCGTTGTTCCAATCCCCTAGTCAGACATCTTCTTTCACGGCATGTCTGCTGGATCGCTTTGGGGGAAGCTCAGCGTTCACACACACACACACACAGACACACACGTGCACGCGCACGCAGCGTTTGAATTATTGCAACCCTGGCCTGTTTATTTTGTCAGAAATCCATGGCTACCATCTTTGTTTATGCTTGCAGAGAACAAATAGGAGTCGGGTTCCCATCTGTTTTGATAATCAGTTTGCTGCTTCAGACTCCCAGCTGGTCTTTCCTCCATCCTTCACCTCTCCCTTCACTTTCCCTTCTTCTGACTCTCTCTCTCTCTCTCTCTCTCTCTCTCTCTCTCTCTCTCTCTCTCTCTCTCTCTCTCTCTCTCTCTCTCTCTCTCTCTCATGCTGTCCGTTCTCTCTCCGTTCTTTGTCCATCAGGATTGTCCTCTCTCTCTCTTTCTCCCTGCACTTAATCTCCCCCATATCATTTTTCCAAGTTATCCCTATCTTTGTCTCTCTGTTTATCTTTCTTTCTCCCATCTTTTTTCTCCCTCTCCGAGACTGCCCCTACTCTCTCTCTCTCTCTTGCCTTCTCCATCTCTCTTATCTTCTCTCTCTCTCTCCATCTCCCTGTCTATCTATTTCCCATGTTCTTGGGCTCTTTACACCACTCTCTCTCTCCTTCTCTCCCACTCTTTCTTCCTCTCTCTCTCCTTCTCTTGTTTTCTCTCCATATCTCCCTCTCCACCTCTCCCCCTCTGTCTCTTTCTCCATCTCTCTCCATCTCTCTCTATCTCTCTCTCTCCACCTATCTCCATCTCTCTCTCTCTCTCTCTCTCTCTCTCTCTCTCTCTCTCTCTCTCTCTCTCTCTCTCTCTCTCTCTCTCTCCATCTCTCTCTCTCCCTATCTCTCTCCATCTCTTTCTCCCTATCTCTCTCTCTCCATCTCTCTCTCCCCATCTCTCCCTCTCTCCCTCTCTCTCCCTCTCCCTCTCCCCTCACACAGTAGCTGATTGCCTACATCTTTGCCATATGTTCTCATTTTACTGCAGTTTCCAGTCTTTGATAGTGTGCTGCTGTGGTCCCTCCCAGACGCAGAGGGGCCCCTCCTTATGAACCATGAAGTGGCATGTGGACCTATTGGGGAGATCTTTTATTATTACCACTATTATTATTAATAGTGCTGAGAAGAAAAGAAAAAAACGTTTGTGGATTCAGGTGTGTCTGGGTTAACTAGTTTCATCCAGAAATGGTATGAGGGGCGAAATAAAAAGGTGTTTACTTTGTGAAGGGATTTGTTATGACCTGAGAGTATTTTTGAGTACATTTGAGATGATTGAATATAGCCACTGGTGTAGTGATGGTTGAGTAGATGCTCTGAGGGGAGGTGGGTACACTGTGATGCTACATTTTCCTTTTGCAATTAGGCTAATAGGTGAGTATTCTCTAAATACCCAGAGAGGGAGGTGAGTATATTCTGTATACAGCCCAGATTGCACTAAAGCTAAAGAAAAGGCTATGGACAAAAGACCAAAACACCCAAACAGCCAACACATTTTTGGATGAAGGGTAGCATAGGCATATACTCTCTTGACAATGCCTAGTTGCTTAGTTGCAATCAATTAGTGGAATTTCAGTATGTCGGTCGGTTCTGTTAAAAATGTGTATTATTGTCCAGAGGCTCAAGATGATTGTTTTTTGAGGGAAATTATTGTTTGCAAGTCATAACCAAGAGAACAAATAGGCATACAGAGGGCAAACTATCGTACAGAGGGCAAAACTAATTGTACAGGGGCAAGATTATCGTACAAATGGCAAATCTGTACCAGTACCGGCTATCACCAGATATCTGGGGGGGGGGGGGGGGGGGGGGGGGGGGGGAGCCTGAACCTCGCTGTCCCAGTGAAACTCCTTCGCTGTCGGGTGAAAAGAAGCGGTTGGCGGAGGACGTGCGTGGTTGTCTACCCCCTTCCCTGTGTGACTGGTGCGCACTAACCTCGTTCCCAGCTTTATCTCGAGAGCTAAAGCCTGGTAAAGCACTACGGCCGCAAAGTGGGAATCGGGTAGGAAGTCCCGCCCCTGAAATCACGACAGGTGCTCGTGAAAATGCACTCCCCCCAGAAACAACCTCGTTATCGCCTCCCTCGAGATGTACGAGCGCTCTGCTGGTTGTTTGTTTCGCTGGGGACTGTAAACAGACCAGGGGGTGCCGGAAACCGGAAAGCCTGTAGCCGGTATTTCTGTATTTCCGATTCACATTTTAGGAGGCATAGCTTTACCAGCCTAGGTGCGCACTGGGGAATTGACCTGTCTCTCAAGCTCAGAGGATCAAGAAAAGAGGGCGGGTTTGA
Organism: Notolepis coatsorum; assembly: GCF_963971535.1. NCBI lineage: Eukaryota > Metazoa > Chordata > Actinopteri > Aulopiformes > Paralepididae > Notolepis > Notolepis coatsorum. Next base: position 90,033,475 of record NC_140180.1, read on the forward strand.
GATAAGCCAATTGGAAAACGAGTAAAGTAGGAAGTAAAATGGGAGGATGGCCTTCCAGATGTAACTGTCTGTTTTCCCCATCAGTTTTAGTAGTTAAAGTAGTAAAAAAAAAAGTACATTTAAAAAAAAGTATTTCTATCATACTGGCGAGTACTCAAAACGGAGGGCTCGCTCAATGAGAACTGGTATCAGCGTGTCTGCAATAAGCACAACCAGGAGGCCTACAAACAGCTGTCACAGCTGAAGAATCAGATCGTCGTGTTCTGGGAATTTAACCGGTTGATAAATCACCACATTAAAGTGATTTGACTCACGGCCCGGCGAGAAGCCGCCGTTGGAACCTAACGGAACAGCCTTGCCAGCTAATGTAGTTAAACGCTTCCCCCCCCCCCCCCCCCCCGTGAGTCTCTGGCCTCACACGTTAGTCTGAGGCTCACAGGACGTGCTTAGCTCTGAGGAGGTTCACCTTCTTTCTTCTCTTTCTTCTTCCGGTGGCTTAGCGGGTTAAACCCCCTGCTGTGCTCTCACTGGCAGCGTTGGTGCCCCCTATAGGAGTTTCCTTTGGCCAAATTCAATGTCTGTGTGGATTCCTTCGTTTTTCTCTGAGGAAATCACTTCTTTATTACCTGCCCCCGAGATCCAGCTGAGCCCAGTTCACATTTACTGTGGAAATATCTTACAAAAATAGAATAAAATAAAAGAATGAACCAAATGGAGACCTGAAGAGTGAGCAAAGTGAACTTTTGTGGAGGAATTCAGGCGGGGGCGGTTGTGTCGTTTCTAACCCTTTGTCCCTTCTTTCCTGAAGACGGTAGAAAGGAGAAGGAAACGGCGCTGTATTGTCGTGTAACCTTTTTCATACGATAGTTGCTGACATGATTGTGTTGAAGTACGAGGAGAAGGGAGGAAAATGTGACAAGCTGTGTGGTGTTCTGTTGACAGGGTGATCAGCTACGAGTGTTGCCCCGGTTACGAGAAGATTCCTGGCGAGAAGGGATGTCCTGCTGGTAAGAAAATCTCTGCCCCGCTGGCATTTGACTTTTGACTTGAGGAAAGGTGTGTGTGTGTGTGGGGGGGGGCTGTAGAAAAGAGTCTTTGTTTGTGAATAAATGGCAATACAGGCCCACCACCCCCTGCCCCGGCAACCCCCCGCAAACCAAGGCCGTTTATAAATAAATATAGTGTGATGAAAATGAAATAGTTTTATCAAGTTGGCTACACTGAGATGTATTGGCCTTTTTGTAACAAGTATACAACATTGGAATTATTGCACATTTGGTTTGCACAGGAAGCCAAGACGTACGCCAACAGCTTATCATAAACGTAGAGGTTAGGAGGGGTGGCCCTAAAGAGGATAAAATATTCAATACAATATTGAATATTAAAGTAACTAAATCTAGCTTAAAAGTAGGAAACCATAGGAACGTTTGAGAAGATTTGCAGAGACCAGTTTGTTTGGCATTTCACCAGGTTATTCCACAATGAAGCATTATTCTGATGACATTCTGCTCTCTGTCTTTCAAAGTATCAAATAATCGATTGTTGAACTAACGTAATTTATGATCTGTTCTGCAATGTTTTCATCTGTTAAAGATTATGGTTATGGCTGTTGTACAACATAAAACTATTTCACTGAATTCAATTGATTTGTTTTGGCTGCTCAGCCATCTATCTATCTATCTATCTATCTATCTATCTATCTATCTATCTATCTATCTATCTATCTATCTATCTATCTATCTATCTATCTATCTATCTATCTATCTATCTATCTATCTATCTATCTATCTATCTATCTATCTATCTATCTATCTACCTCTCTCTCTCTCTCTCTCTCTCTCTGCTGTATATTCTGTACCTGCTGTAACCTGGGGTTCCCCCCCTCTGCTGTAACCTGGGGTTCCCCCCCTCTGCTGTAACCTGGGGTTCTCCCTCTCTGCTGTAACCTGGGGTTCTCCCCCTCTGCTGTAACCTGGGGTCCTCTCCCTCTGCTGTAACCTGGGGTTCTCTCCCTCTGCTGTAACCTGGGGTTCTCTCCCTCTGCTGTAACCTGGGGTTCTCTCCCTCTGCTGTAACCTGGGGTTCTCTCTCTCTGCTGTAACCTGGGGTTCTCTCTCTCTGCTGTAACCTGGGGTTCTCTCCCTCTGCTGCAGCTCTACCCCTGGTGAACATCTACAACACCCTGGGCGTCGTTGGCGCCAGCACCACCCAGATGTATTCAGAGAGGGCCAACCTGAGGGAGGAGGTCGAGGGACCCGGTAGCTTTACATTCTTTGCCCCCAGCAACGAGGCCTGGGCCGCCCTGCCCACCGTGAGTAGCCTGTGAAATGGGGATGTCTGAGTGAAACAGACCTGGGTCAAATTTGCAAGTGATTCTTTAGTGTTGTCGTTCTAAAGGGATAGCTCAGATTCTTCTGGCATGGAGTGGTATGAACTACTTGCCAGGAGTGTAATCGGTGAATAGCCGTTAGCTGACTTACCGAGTCCCGTGGTGGCGGTTTCAGCAGATTCAGACAGGCGACACAATGGGTCCTATAACAGACAGGTTTTACGCCACACCACAACAATCTAACAGAATAGTTCTCATGTACTTCTGGTCCTTAATTCTTCTCTCAGACTGACGTGATATCTTGGAACTAGCCAGCTCGATCTAGCCCCAGTGTGTGTAATAAAACACTCTTCATAAAGCATTCTTCAAGAAACAAAACAGTTCCAAGATATTGCGTCGGTTTCAGATTATGTTGTCAACCACAGAAGAATTTACTGCTGTAAACTGTCTCTCTAAATTAGTGATACTAATTTTGTCTAAGCTTTGTGGTACTTGTTTAATTGACCTACGTGGCGAACCCCACCCCCCTGGTACGCCAAGGAAGTTAAAACAAATGCTTTATTTGCAAATACTGTTTAACCCAGATTTGGCCTGAAGAGGAATGTTGTCTGTGTTTAGTGTGTGCATGTGTGTGTGTGTGTGTGCGCGTGTGTGTGTGTGCGCGTGTGTGTGTGTGTGATGGAGAGAGAGATGGAGAGAGAGATGGAGAGATAGAGAGGGAGAGATAGAGAGGGAGAGATGGACAGAGAGAGATGGATAGAGAGAGAGATGGATAGAGAGAGAGATGGAGAGATAGAGAGAGACTGAGAGCGATGGAGAGAGAGAGATGGAGAGAGAGAGCGAGAGACAGAGAGATGGAGAGAGGTGGAGAGAGATAGAGAAGGGAAGAGAGAGAGATGGAGAGAAAGCGAGAGAAGGAGAGAGAGAGGAAGAAAGAGTGGGAGAGAAGGGGAGAGAGAAGAAGAGAGAGAGAAGGGAACAGAGAGAGAAGGGGAGAGAGTGAGAGAGAAGGGAGGAGAGAGAGTGGTGGCGGTCTCGGAGCGAGAGTCACATACACTTTACACATCTACAATGTCCCCCTGGGCGCCTGCAGGAGATCCTGGACGCTCTGGTGAGCAACGTGAACATCGAGCTGCTGAACGCCCTCCACTACCACATGGTGAACCGCCGCCTGACCTCCGAGGAGCTGAGGCACGGGAGCGCCTTCACCTCCATGTACCAGGACTTCGACGTCCACATCCACCACTACCCCAACGGAGTGAGTAGAGTTCACACGTTCAAAATGACCCCAACGGAGTGAGTAGAGTTTACATGTTCAAAATGACCCCAACGGAGTGAGTAGAGTTTACATGTTCAAAATGACCCCAACGGAGTGAGTAGAGTTTACATGTTCAAAATGACCCCAACGGAGTGAGTAGAGTTCACACGTTCAAAATGACCCCAACGGAGTGAGTAGAGTTTACATGTTCAAAATGACCCCAACAGAGTGAGTAGAGTTTACACGTTCAAAATGACCCCAACGGAGTGAGTAGAGTTTACACGTTCAAAATGACCCCAACGGAGTGAGTAGAGTTTACACGTTCAAAATGACCCCAACGGAGTGAGTAGAGTTTACATGTTCAAAATGACCCCAACGGAGTGAGTCTCCTTAACAGTAAAAAATTACCACAACGGAGTGAGTCTACTTTACACGTAAAAAATTACCACAACGGAGTGAGTCTACTTTACACGTTAAAAATTACCACAACGGAGTGAATCTACTTTTCATGTTCAAAATTACCCCCATGGAATGAATACAGTTTACTTTACATAATCTATCACTACCCCACTGGAGTGAGTAGAACTTACTTTACACATCCAAAATTAACAGAATTTGTCAACTTAACACATCCAAGGCTACGTCAATGGAGTGAATGAATCAAGCGCCACGATTCAATGTCTAGTAGCAATTGTACAATCTGCTCCCATTAGCATTACATACAAGCCATTCCGTTTACCTCTATCCGCCCTAGAAAAGGTGAGTACAAGTCAATAGAGTTGTTCGAAAGAGCATGTAGAGAGAAATTGTTTCAGTCCCCAATGACTTCCACTAGCATTGATAAGAGAAGGCTGGTGCCAACATTATTTCTATGTCCTAAAAGTGTGGAAAAGAATCTACTGAGGACACAAAAAATCTATCAATGATGATCATTGAACAATACGATTGATTTCTGCAAATCCTGAACCTTCCATCTAACAACATACATGCAGAGACACCGGATATAATCTGTGGTTGACACATAGATTTCTCCAAACTGCACACAGGCAAGCTGATCATAGAGAGCCAGTCTTGACTCATTCCCCCTGATGACAGGCAGATGTTTGGCAATGTTTTGTCCAGAATCCATGGGAACACAAGCATAAAGAGGAAGAGATGACTGTGTTTTCATTTGAGGCTAGCCACTGTAAATCAAACACTGTGGCATCTTTGGTCACCTATTCAGATCCTTACAGTCAATTCAGATCCTTACAGTCAATTCAGATCCTTACAGTCAATTCAGATCCTTACAGTCAATTCAGATTCTTACAGTCAATTCAGATTCTTACAGTCAATTCAGATCCTTACAGTCAATTCAGATTCTTACAGTCAATTCAGATTATTATAGTCATATCAGACTCTTAGTAGTTTATTCAGATTCTTATTGTCAATTCAGATTTGTATAGTCAATTCAGATTATTATAGTCATGTCAGATTCTTATAATCATGTCAGATTCTTATAGTCAGATCATATTCTTTTTTTGTATCTACTTTTTCTCCTCCTTTTTTCTGTATTTCTTTCCCATCCCAATTTAGTTGTTATGCCAATTCCCCCCTCCCCTTCCTGGTCGTTGCGTGCATTTTCCCCCCACTTGCCGGTCTAGGGAGCACTGAAGTCTATCATATGCTTCCTCCGATACATGTGGAGACAGCCAGCCGCCTCTTTCCACCCGACAGCGAGGACTCTCACTGGGGAAGTGTAACGCGTGGGAGGATCACACTACCTCCCCCAGTTCCCTCCCTCGCTGTGCAGGCGCCCTAACCGACCTGTAGGAGTCACTGTTTACAATGACCAGGATACACCCCACCGGCTTCCCACCCGCTGACACTGCCAATTGTGTCAGTATGGACGACCGGCCAAGTCGGAGGCACCGCTGTCAGCCGGATTCGATACCAGTGTCTCTGCGGTGGTAGACAGGCGCTTAGTCCGCTGCGCTACCCGGCCGCCCTAGTCAGATCAGATTCTTATAGTCAGATCAGATTCTTATAGTCAGATCAGATTCTTATAGCCAGTTCCGATTATTATAGTCATGTCAGATTATTATAGTCAGTTCTGATTATTATAGGCATGCCAGATTCTTATAGTCAGATCAGATTCTTTTTTTTATCTACTTTTTCTCCCCCCCTTTTTTCTGTATTTTTCTCCCATCCCAATTTAGTCGTTATGCCAATTCCCTTCCCTCCCTTCCTGGTCGTTGCGCGCATTTGCCATCATGTCAGATTCTTATAGTCATGTCAGATTCTTATAGTCAGATCAGATTCTTATAGTCAGATCATGTCAGATTCTTATAGTCAGATCAGATTCTTATAGTCAGATCAGATTCTTATAGTCATGTCAGATTCTTATAGTCAGATCAGATTCTTATAGTCATGTCAGATTCTTATAGTCAGATCAGATTCTTATAGTCAGATCATGTCAGATTCTTATAGTCAGATCATGTCAGATTCTTATAGTCAGATCAGATTCTTATAGTCAGATCAGATTCTTATAGTCAGATCAGATTCTTATAGTCATGTCAGATTCTTATAGTCAGATCAGATTCTTATAGTCGGATCATGTCAGATTCTTATAGTCAGATCAGATTCTTATAGTCATGTCAGATTCTTATAGTCGGATCAGATTTTTATAGTCAGATCAGATTCTTATAGTCAGATCAAGTCAGATTCTTATAGTCAGATCAGATTCTTATAGTCAGATCAGATTCTTATAGTCGGATCAGATTCTTATAGTCGGATCAGATTTTTATAGTCAGATCAGATTCTTATAGTCAGATCATGTCAGATTCTTATAGTCATGTCAGATTCTTATAGCCAGATCATGTCAGATTCTTATAGTCAGATCATGTCAGATTCTTATAGTCAAATCATGTCAGATTCTTATAGTCATGTCAGATTCTTATAGTCATGTCAGATTCTTATAGTCAGATCATGTCAGATTCTTATAGTCAGATCATGTCAGATTCTTATAGTCAGATCATGTCAGATTCTTATAGTCATGTCAGATTCTTATAGTCAGATCAGATTCTTATAGTCAGATCAGAGTCAGATCAGATTATTATAGTCAGATCAGATTCTTATAGGCATGTTAGATTCTTATAGTCAGATCAGATTCTTATAGTCAGATCAGATTCTTATAGTTAGCTGTGCATTGCTGATCCGTACTGAAGCAGTTGGATGACCAGTTAAATGCCTGCACTTTGTTTAAACTTTGTTTGAAATTGTTGCTTTGCTAAACAACATGAATGACTGCATTTAGAGTTGTGTTTGTCGTCCATGTGTGTGTGTGTGTGTGTCGAGGGGTGTGTCCTCCATGAACATGGACAATAAAGTGACCTTTTCCTCTTAGATTGTGACGGTGAATTGCGCCCGTCTGATCAAGACCGACCAGCACGCCACCAACGGAATCGTGCATGTGGTGGACCGCGTCATCACCGCCATCTCCAACAACGTGCACACCTTCATCGACACAGACGATGACCTCGAGACTCTGCGTGTAAGTCACTCAAATCAATCAATCAATCACAGTGTGCACTCAATGGAAATGTGTTCTTTTACATGTTTGTTCACAAAAAATGTATCCAAGGCCAGGTTAAGAAAAAGTCTTTCTTTCAGTAAACATTGAAAACAGGTCCTACAGACCCGAACACCCAAGGGTTAAAGAGTTAACTAAACACATTGCCATTTTGCTGCCCTTCTGGTTAATATTCTCTCCCGGCTGCACACTCTCCCCCGCCCCCTATTGGTGATGTCAGAGTACCTCTTCGGGGTTACTATCAAAGTCTGCCTGGGAAGAAAAATAATCACCAATTGGGGGCGAGGTAGAGTGTGCAGTGGGGTGAAGATATCGACCACTAGGGCAGCAAAATTATCTTGTGTTGAGCTATTCTTTAACCCTTTGTCGTGTGGCAGTGAAAGGGTTAACCTTCTGTATTGTCGCAGTGAAAGGGTTAACCCTTTGGTAGTGTGGTAGTGAAAGGGTTAAAAACAGACGTTACAAAAGAGAGAGGATTACCACAGATTTGCCCCGAGACACACCCGAGACGCACCTGAGAATTCTACTAGTCTGACTTCGGCGCGTGTGTCTGATTTCGTTTCTGTTTGGTTTTTCCAGACGGCCATTGCTGCGGCCGGCCTGACCACCATGCTGGAAAGTGAAGGCACCTACACCGTCTTCGCCCCGACTAACGAGGCCTTCGAGAAGATACCCCAGGAGACACTCAACAGGATTCTGGGAGACCCCGTGGCTCTCAAAGGTCAATTATGAACGGAAGGAAATGTCTGCATCCCAAATGTAACTTCCCCGGGGCTGAAAGGAGAATGCCACATATTTCACAGAGTCCAGTCAATATTTCATGAAACACACTTTAACCCATTCACTACCACACCACAGAAGGTTAACCTTTCACTACCACACTACAGACGGTTAAGTGAAAGGGTTAACCTTATGTAGTGTGGTTGTGAAAGAGTTAACCTTCTGTATTGTCGCAGTGAAAGGGGTTAACCCTTTGGTAGAGTGGTAGTGAAAGGGCTAAATGAATGAATGAAGTTTTTTATTTTACGGTTTACAGACAAATCAAGCTCACACACAAAATCCAAAATCAACGACTGAAAAAAAGGAATAGGCTGAAGCATGAATGAATGAATGAATGATCTTTATTGTCTTTGTCACAAGAATGGTAAAATGACATTTTAAATCGGAGAGAGAACCCTCAAGTTTGTTAAGGCGCCTGGATGTGAAATTTGGGATTGCTCTTTAGACAATGAATGGGGCACTGACTTTGTGGAGCCAAACTGACTTTTTACACCCAAATGATTTGCTAACAGTTCTGAACCACAATACTTTGTTTGCTTGTTTATTTACTTGTTGCCATTTTCAGACTTGTTAAACGACTACATCCTGATGAAAACCCAGTGTGTTGCGGAGTCTATCTCAGCACTATTACTGCAAAATACTACTAAACTATCTCATGACTATCGCCGCTACTGCTACCGTAGTTCACTATCCCCGGGCCGTCACTGTATCACTGTGGTAAAAACGCTCTCCTCTCCCCCGCCATCCCCCTCAGACCTGCTGAACTACCACATCCTGAAGCACATGCAGTGCGCCGAGTCCATCGTGGCCGGCACCCCCATGGAGACGCTGCAGGGCACGGTGCTGGAGGTGGGCTGCGAGGGCGACCAGATGACCCTGAACGGCAGGGCCATCATCACCATGAAGGACCAGCTGGGCACCAACGGAGTCGTCCACTACATCAACGAGCTGCTCATCCCCGACTCCGGTACGAGACATTAGTACTGTTAAAGGAACACGGCGGCAACTTTTTGGGGAAATAAGACCATGATTGTTTTTCAAAAATCAACTGGGCTCTTTTGAGGTGATGAAATCACTGCGCCCAGGCAGCAGTGGTTCGGCAAAAAATAGTTCCGAGTATATATCTGCTTAGAAAATGGATTTTTTTATTTTATTTATTTATCCACGTGGTAAATACACAGGTCACAACATGTTTACAGGAACGTTTTGGAGTTGTATTTGGAGTGTATTTCGTGACTGTTAGGAACTAGGCTACACTGGCACACCTACTTCCAGTGAATGACGCTAAGCTAGGCTAACGGTGCGGCTGTTCCCTAAGCCTAATGCATGCACACAGAGAAGAAAAGGGTATGTATCTGCTTGTCTAACTCCAGGATAGATGGCAAATAAGCAAATTTCCCAAAAATCGGCGTGTTCCTTTTAACACCGGGGCTAGGAAGTACTGGGCTTGATAACAATGCGTCACTATATAAATGGTAAATGGCTGCATTTATCTAGCAGCTTTTATCCAAAGCGCTTTACAATTTGTGCCTCACATTTTACCCATTCACTCACACATTCACACACTCATCGGGAGCAATTAGGGGTTAAGTGTCTTGCTCAAGGAGAGAAGCGGGAATCTAACCGGGAACCTCCGGATTACCAGACGACTGCTCTACCTCCCGAGTCACTATCATACCCATAATTACAGTGACCTGGGTGGTATCGCTATAAAACGTTCACGTTGTGTTCAAAAGTAATACGAAAAGTGGCGCTCCAGTAGCACACCATATAGCGCACTGAGTCGCGAAGCGGTTGTCCCGGGTTCGCTTCCCACACCCGGTAACCATTTGCCGCATGTCTTCCCCTCTTTTCCTCCCATTCTCCCCTTCCTCTATCGGTCCTGCGTGACCAGGAAAAAGCGGTAAAAATGCTAAAAGATAAAAAGAAAAAAAGTTATACGAAAAGTGTAGTCCCGAGCACGGACGTTTTGAAAAAATGACACTGTCTTTTTAAGAGTGCACTATTTTGCCCAGGTATGGTATAGATTCCGTACTATGTACTACTGCATACTGCATACAAAGTCCTACGGCTATTAGTCGACTAAGAATACATTTTGTCAAGCCCTACCGCAAAGTAGTCACACTGAACAGAGAAGTAGGTCGAGCGTTGCAATGTCACCCTCCCTGACCTCTTCCCCCAAGCAACCTTGCCAAACTTCTTCCACATTAAAGGTCCCCACTAGGACTATTATGATCAAAAGGACGTCACTGTGTCTCTGTGAGTCGGCACAAACACTCAGGAGCCTGTAGTCGTGTTTATGTTCACGTTTCTTGTTTACAACCGCAGCAGTGGAGGAAAGAGATGAGGGATTATGTGGGTTTTCACATGACGAGAAACCAATGATGTGAGAGGACTGTGAGAAACATCTCGATCTGCGTTTTGACACGTTGTTAACTAATAATGAGAGGACAGTGTGTGAGAAACATCTCGATCTGCGTTTTGACACGTTGTTAACTAATAATGAGAGGACAGTGTGTGAGAAACATCTATATCTGCGTTTTGACACGTTGTTAACTAATAATGAGAGGACAGTGTGTGAGAAACATCTATATCTGCGTTTTGACACGTTGTTAACTAATAATGAGACAGTGTGTGAGAAGAATCTATATCTGCGTTTTACACATTATTAATTAATAATGTGTGAGGACAGTGTGAGAAGAATCTCTATCTGTGTTTTGACACGTTGTTAACTAATAATGAGACAGTGTGTGAGAAGAATCTATATCTGCGTTTTACACATTGTTAACTAATAATGTGTGAGGACAGTGTGAGAAGAATCTCTATCTGCGTTTTTGACACGTTAACTAATAATGCGAGGACAGTGTGTGAGAAGAATCTATCTGCGTTTTGACTCATCCTTAACTCTTGTGTTTTACCACTTCTGCTTTCCCACAGCAAAGACCCTGTTGGAGCTTGCCGAGGGTTCCACCGTCACCACGGCGACCAAGATGTTTGTTGACGCTGGCCTGAGCTCCCATCTTACGGGCTCCGAGTCCCTGACCCTGCTAGCCCCCCAGGATGATGCATTCAAGGGTGAGACCACTGGGTGTCTGTGTGAGGGGGTGGGCGCATAGTTGTGTGTGTGTGTGTGTGTGTGTGTGTGTGTGTGTGTGTGTGTGTGTGTGTGTGTGTGTGTGTGTGTGTGTGTGTGTGTGTGTGTGTGTGTGTGTGTGTGTGTGTGTGTGTGTGTGTGTGTGTGTGTGTGTGTGTGTGTGTGTGTGTGTGTGTGTGTGTGTGTGTGTGTGTGTGTGTGTGCGCGTGTGTGTGTGTGTGTGTGTGTGTGTGTGTGTGCGTGTGTGTGTGTGTAATGTCAGATTCTCTACGTCTGGCTGTCTGTCTGTCTGTCTATCTACCTGCTGTATTCTTCTGTACCTGCTTTAACCTGGGGTTCTCTATATTTATCTATCTATCTATCTATCTATCTATCTATCTATCTATCTATCTATCTATCTATCTATCTATCTATCTATCTATCTATCTATCTATCTATCTATCTATCTATCTATCTATCTGTCTGTGTCGTTAACAGGTAGCTTGGCCATGACCGATGAGATGAGGAAGCTGATGGCGAACCACATCCTGAAGGAGCAGCTGTCGTCCAAGTCTCTGTACCACGGCCAGGAGCTGGAGACCCTGGGAGGAATCAAAGTCAGAGTCTTCGTCTACCGCAACGTATGTACTGTGTATAAAGGGTTTCAGTTCAGAGTGCTGAGCAGTAGGCTGTCTGTTCACCCCGGAATCACACTGGAAGCGGAGGCAGAGTGGCATTAACATGGGCACCAAGGTGAAGCGGGGTCACACTTTTGCTTCCAGTGTGGTTTAGGCGTTAGGAAAAGGGTTTGGCCAACATTCAGTGCTAATTAGTTAAAATGTATAATAATAATAGTAATAATAATACACATTTTAAAGTACAACAAAGTACATCATTGACAATAACAGTACATTTGAAACATTTGAAAGACCCACACCAAGCTGGTGTTAAATGTACTTTTATAGAGTCAAATACACACTGAGCTGGTGTTAAATGTACTTTTATAGAGTCAAATACACACTGAGCTGGTGTTAAATGTATTCTTACAGAGTCAAATACACACTGAGCTGGTGTTAAATGTATTCTTGCAGAGTCAAATACACACTGAGCTGGTGTTAAATGTATTCTTACAGAGTCAAATACACACTGAGCTGGTGTTAAATGTATTCTTACAGAGTCAAATACACACTGAGCTGGTGTTAAATGTATTCTTACAGAGTCAAATACACACTGAGCTGGTGTTAAATGTACTTTTATAGAGTCAAATACACACTGAGCTGGTGTTAAATGTATTCTTACAGAGTCAAATACACACTGAGCTGGTGTTAAATGTATTCTTACAGAGTCAAATACACACTGAGCTGGTGATAAATGTACTCTTACAGAGTCAAATACACACTGAGCTGGTGATAAATGTACTCTTACAGAGTCAAATACACACTGAGCTGGTGATAAATGTACTCTTACAGAGTCAAATACACACTGAGCTGGTGTTAAATGTATTCTTACAGAGTCAAATACACACTGAGCTGGTGTTAAATGTATTCTTACAGAGTCAAATACACACTGAGCTGGTGTTAAATGTATTCTTACAGAGTCAAATACACACTGAGCTGGTGATAAATGTACTCTTACAGAGTCAAATACACACTGAGCTGGTGATAAATGTACTCTTACAGAGTCAAATACACACTGAGCTGGTGATAAATGTACTCTTACAGAGTCAAATACACACTGAGCTGGTGTTAAATGTATTCTTACAGAGTCAAATACACACTGAGCTGGTGTTAAATGTATTCTTACAGAGTCAAATACACACTGAGCTGGTGTTAAATGCACCCTTATAGAGTCATATACACACTGAGCTGGTGTTAAATGTACCCTTATAGAGTCATATACACACTGAGCTGGTGTTAAATGTACCCTTGTAGAGTCATATACACACTGAGCTGGTGTTAAATGTACCCTTGTAGAGTCATATACACACTGAGCTGGTGATAAATGTACTCTTACAGAGTCAAATACACACTGAGCTGGTGATAAATGTACTCTTACAGAGTCAAATACACACTGAGCTGGTGATACATGTATTCTTACAGAGTCAAATACACACTGAGCTGGTGTTAAATGTACTATTAGAGTTGAATCCATGGCCATGACCGATAAAAGGAGGAAGCTGATGGCCAACCACATCCTGAAGGAGCAGCTGTCCTTGAGCAGTTGGAAATGTGACAAAGGCTTAAAGGGAACATTGGACATTAAGTTGTATGAAATACTGTCCAGTAGTGTAGTTGATACAAAGCTATCAGCTTACTTACTGAGTCAGATGGTGGGAGTTCTGCCCGGGTTATAAGCGAACTGGAAAGCAAGTGGGGGTGCGAAACCAAAAGGTTATAAATCCACAGCACAATATTACGTATTTCTAACACAAAACCACGGCCCTCCAGCATTTCAGATTCTGCCATCACTTGCCACTATTCTGTTTCTTGAGAAAAGCCTACATGCTGGAGCCGGATCACAGGAAAATCAGCTGTTTCAAAATACTGGAGGACCGTGGTTTAGTGTCGGAAATGGGTAACCCTTTGCTTGCATGTTGTGGTGTGGGTTTATTTGGTTTTGTGACACCCCAAATCTCTGTTTGCTGCCGCCCGTCTAAAACGTCCCGGTTCACTGGGAACCCGGCCAGGACTCCGACCGCGGGACTTGGTAAGTAAGCTAACAGCTTTGCATCGACTACACTATACTGGCAAGTATTCCATACAGCCGAACTGTCCCTTTCGAAGAAAGCGTTGGGAACTGCCCACACTATGTTGTGGCTGCATGCATGGGTTCAAATCCGGCTTCTCCAGGCCCGCAGTTTCCTTAAACAACCCTCTGCCAAAATCTCAGCATGATGACGTCATTTCCTCTCAGGAAACTATTGTCGCTGGACCTTTTTGCCGCTCATTTCCTCTAAATACTTACTTCTGAGCAGTGATTGGAGGGATATTGTCTCTACAAAGCTCAGGACAGAGAGATTCCCCTAAGATGAGCGTCTGCTAAACACTGAGTATAATTGCCTTTTTCCCTTGGACTTTGTCGTTCTACTAGGGGACAGATAGTCAAAATGCACAGTAAACACTAAACAGGATGGGCGTCGAAGGTCAAACACCCTCAGCTCTCCTCACCCCCTTTTTCAGGGGTACAATCTTGTAATGTGAGATAGAATTCTACCAAAACACCAGAAATGCTTAATAGTGATTTCATGGTAAAGAAGATGTAGATGTACTGGCTCAACCACCAGTATCCTAGATGTACTGGCTACAATCAATCTAGACATCATATACTGTTAATATTTGCCATTTACCTCTGCTAGATCACATTTATCAATAAAAGTGCTATTTGTTTTGTGTGATAACATTTGATTATAAAACTTATATCATAATAAAAGTCATGAATGGAATATACGTTTGACTTCAATAAATATGAATGAAACAAGGTAGAAGCAGACACTGAAGGTACACAGTGAACCTTTTTTGTTTCATATTTACCATGTTTACTTGTTTTCACCTACAATTTCCACACTTTGTGCTCCAGTGGGCCCGAACACCACGTATGTAATATAAACGTGTAGGTGGTGCAAAGCGTGTCCAGTGTGTGCACAGTGTGTTATATGTCCTTCACATAAAATGAACCGAGGCCAATGAGTCTCAGGTTAAAAACAATAGTTCATTGTATCATTTCTCTTTTTAGTAAACACTGAAAACGGGTCCCACAGACCCGAACACCACGCAAGGGTTAAAACCGCGGTTTGCAAACAGATGTTTGTGTGTCACTTAGAGACACGTTTCTCACAGAAGAGCTTTACAGTTTGGTTTCCTGTCGGTTTCCTACTGAATCACAGGTTTTCACATCCCCCCCTCCCCCCACCACCACCACCCCACCCGACAACTTAAATTTATAGTGGCTAGTATAGAAGACACATTTACCAGCATTTGGCCGGTGCTTTATGTATTTATGTACATTTGAAGTATGTACATAACTCCTACGGTTTTGCTCTTGAATCACTAAACGGTGTGGAGAACGCTCACAGCATGGAAAGCTCAGCGGCGCGGTGCTTAATGGAGACGTGGAAAACTAAACATGCGGAGGAGCGCCGGGTTTACTTAACCGAGTGAGCGACGCGTCCACTTTTCTAAAAAGGCTGTTTGAAGTGTCGGTCGGGATAAAACAAAACACACCTCTCACTAATTCAAATCTCCAAAACACAGAGTTAAACATATTTCTGCTCCGGTAGGGTTTTTTCAACAGTGTGGAAGGCCTTCCTGGAGCAGTTCACTAAAGAGCCGGTATTCAGTGTGTTTCCTATAGGACAGGTCGGTGCTTTATGTCTCATGGTGCTGGTTCTAAATCTTCCATCCGTGGCCATGTTCTCCTGGGTGGCTAGCAGAGGGTTCAGTAATGAACTCTGCAGACCACAAGAAGTCAGCCCCCCCCCCCCCCCCCAGCCCTCCCCTTACCCCCAACCACCACCATGATGGGTAAATCTTTCCAGACAGCACTTGTAGGCCCTTAAGAGTCTGTGTGTAGAGTGTGTGTGTATGTGCGGGTGCCTGTGTGTGTGTATGTGTGTACCATATTTCCAGAAAAGGACAGAAAGATTTGCAAAAATCCACCAGGACATTTTGTTCAGTTCTACCTTTGAAACAGGACCTTTAGTGATAGGGGTTATGTGTAGGATTAGAAGGAGGGCTTAGTTTAGTTTAGTGATAGGAGCTATGTGTAGGATTAGAAGGAGGGTTTAGTGATAGGGGTTATGTGTAGGATTAGAAGGAGGGCTTAGTTTAGTTTAGTGATAGGAGCTATGTGTAGGATTAGAAGGAGGGTTTAGTGATAGGGGTTATGTGTAGGATTAGAAGGAGGGCTTAGTTTAGTGATAGGAGTTATTTGTACAGTATGATTAGAAGGAGGATTTCATTTAGTTTAGTGATGGGGGTTAGGTGTAGGGTTAGAAGGAGGGTTTAGTTTAGTGATAGGGGTTAGAAGGAGGGTAGGTACCATGGTAGTGGTGAAGGCGAGAATACGGAGAGAGGGAATGAATGTAGTCAATGGAATGTGGTCAAATAGCTCACACAAGTCTAGTTACTGTGTGTACACACTCTTACTGTGTGTGTGTGTGTGTGTGTGTGTGTGTGTGTGTGTGTGTGTGTGTGTGTGTGTGTGTGTGTGTGTGTGTGTGTGTGTGTGTGGGGGGGGTGCGTGTGTGTGTGTGTGTGTGGGGGGGGTGCCATCTGCACCAGGTGTGTGTGCGTGTGTGTGTGTGTGGGGGGGGGTGCCATCTGCACCAGGTGTGTGTGTGTGTGTGTGTGTGTGTGTGTTGTGGAGAGTAGGGAGGGGTCACAGTGGAAGAGAGGTCACGGAACACACGCAGTACCAAGAAGAAGCTCACTAAAGCCTCCATGTCCCCCGTACGGAAACCAATTAGAGCTCATTCACACTACAGAGATGCACCACACAGTAATACTGCGGTTCACCATAATCCTTCTGTAGTGGAATATTATACACATTTGTGGTGAGTCACTGTAGTATTCAGAATCTCTTTATTCGCTAAATGTATAATGTACACAGGAATTTGACTTGGTGCTGCAGTGCAATACAAATAAATGTACAATTTAAAAGATAACAAGTTAAGAGTTCAGTGCACAGAATAAATATATAGCCACATGTTACACGGTCTTGGCAGGACGGGTGGGTCCATAGTGTAGGTGCATGTGTGTCTGGTCAGGTGCCTGGTGGTCCTGCTGCTAATGGAGCAGAACCTGCGGTCTGAGGGGAGTTCCTGTGGTCTTTTTTATTTTTTTATACACACTAAATAGACTTAACATAGAAATACCACGTCTATGGTTTACCACAAGCTATAGCTTTAGTTTGAGCTTTTTGTCGTTCATTTTCATATGGGGAAGGGATTGATACTGTGGTAGATACACACACTGGGCACTGGGTCCAAACATGTGGCAACATCTCGAGCCTGAATGCTCTTTGAGAGGTGTGTTGGAGTGTTGGAGCAAGAAGTGAACACAGAGTGCACTCTGACACACAAAAAAAGGTTCTATATGGAACCATTTGCAGAGTACAGTAGGTTTTCTAAGAGTGTGGTATAGCGAAAGCCATCATAAAAGTCAACCATCATTAATTTATTCTAGCACTGGAGCCTGAGAAAGGTTTTCACACGAAGGTTGTGTCTCTTGTCACCAGGTTACCAGATCACCAGATCACACTCTTTAACGGGTGTTGTCACTATCTGACCACATACGAGTGTGTTGAAAAGCAACACGTGTTTCCGTGCGTATGTGTTCATTTAGGGGACGAAACAAACCGTGTTATTTTTCGACACGTCTTTTAAGAGTACATCGATACATACTGTACATTGAACTCTCTCCATCTCTGTGTGTCTTTGTTGCCCTCTCTAGAACCTGTGTATCGAGAACGCCTGCATCGCTGCCCACGACAAGACTGGCCGCTTTGCCACCATGTTCACCGTGAGCAAGGTCCTCACCCCTCCCATGGGCACCATCATGGACCTCCTCAAGGCAGACGATCGCTTCAGGTAAAAAGACCAGATAAAATAGCATACTGTGAGATGTGATATGACAAGATGGGATGGCATTTGTTGACTCATGTTGATTAAAACTTGGAACTTGAAAAAGATCTGTTTAAGGTAGATCATTTTCTTTTTTTAAAGAAACGATTAATTTGCGATTAATCGCAAGTTGACTATGGACAATCATGCGATTAATCAGATTAAATATCTTAATCGATTGACAGCACTAGATGAATCAGATTAAATATATATTGTTTTTGTATTCTCTTTTTCCCCCTCCTTTTTCCATTTTTCTCCCATCCCAATGTTAGTCGTTATGCCAATTCCCAATCCCCTTCCTGGTCGTTGCGCACTCTACCCCCTACCGTCGGTCTGGGAGGGCGGAGACTATCACATGCTTCCTCCGACATATGTGTACCCAGCCCACCGCTTCTTTTCACCTGGCAGCGCGGACTCTCACTGGGGGAGTGTAACGTGTGGAAGGTCACACTACCTCCCCCAGATCCTTCCCTCGCTGTGCAGGCGCCCGACCGAACTGTAGGAGTCGCTGTTTACAACGACCAGGACCCACCCCACCGGCTTTCCCACCCGCTGACACTGCCAATTGTGTCAGTATGGACGGCCGACCAAGCCGGAGGTACCGCGGCAGCTGGATTCGATCCCACTGTCTCTGTGGTGGTAGACAGACGCTTAGTCCGCTGCGCTACCTGGCCGCCCGCAGATTAAATATATTAATCGATTGACAGCACTAATAATATAACATAAGATAACATACCATAAGAAGATAACATAACATACTATAACATAACACACTATAAGATAACATAACATAACATACTATAAGATCAGATAAGACAAAAGAAGACAAGATAACATAAGATCAGATAAGACAAGATAAGATTCTGTTCTGCATCATCGGTGAATGAACAGAGCTATTATCCTCATATAAAAAGTCGGATGCCTCTGTCCTCGAAACACCAGCACATCCTAGTTCACCACATGCATTCTTACCTCACAGCGAGAAGCTCCTGGGTGCCAACTCGACAGGGGTTCTTTCTGTTTGAGTTCTGCACATTCTCCCTGTGTGTTTGCATAGGTTTCCTCCAGGTACTGACATGCATGCTCGGTACATACTCCCGCCATTGCCCTTGACCACGGAACACGGCATTAGAACTGGAGTTGGTCCCCAGGTGCTACGCTGTGGCCTCCCACTGCTCCTGAGTGGTTAGGATGGGTCAAATGCAGACGAATCGTTTATTGATTTAAAAGAACACGCCAACATTTTGGGGGAATTAGCTTACCGTCTTCTCGAGTTGGACGTGACCGGTTAGCCTAGGCATTGTTCAACTAACACCTCTCCCGAAGGCTAACCGGTCATGTCCGCCTCCATTCATTGTGCTAGGCTAACATGCAGCCAGATAGCTTTCTACTGAACGCACAGAGAGGAAACTGGTATCTATCTTCTTGTCTCTCTCTGGAGAAGACGGTAAGCTAATTTCCCAAAATGTTGGCGTATTCCTCCAAGTATAACTTAACTTAAAGGATACGGCCAGTGTAATTAAAATGTGTTCTTCAACATAGCTTGTGAATAATACCAAAACCTTCTAATCTCAATACTCTCTCCTACACTTAGGAGCTCACAACCAGGAAGCCATATGTCCCCATTGTCTGCTTAAATCATTAAATACAGCTTGCAAACACATATATCCAGTTTTAAATATTAAATATCGTAATGTATTGTCAGGAAAAACAGGGGCATTGTAGTTATTTCAAAATGTACTTCAAAATGCAACATCTATCAATGTGCAGTAGTGAACAGAACAGTGTGGCACACTGCTCACTACACTCAAGTCCAGGAAAAAGTACAATGCCCGTATTCATGGTAACAATGAATGCTGCTGACCAAAGCAACAGTACAGCTCTGGGACTAGTTTTAACCATTTTCTTTTTTTCTTTTCTTACAATAATGGAGGTTTTATGACTTCTGGAAATGAGCTACATCTGGTGTGTGGGCTAGTTGGACAGTCATTGTAAGTAGGAGAGATGCACTGTAGGTTTTTGGTTAACATTAAGACACAAAAAAAAAATAAAGAAACTCACACCGGCCTCATCCTTATAAAAGATTTGTTCTGAGAATGCAAATGAGGCTTTTGGGGGAACGCATGTCGACTTTTATTGCGTCACAAATGAACGAGTAGAACAGATGATTCCGGATCAGAGTACACTACCACAGCAGTTGACAGAAGGAGGAACAGTTCCTTATGCTCACGCACAAAACAGATCAAAGTTCAGTGTTGTCATCCTTTCAAGGTTTTTCCAGCGAGAGATTTAGACGTTTTTATGCCATGCGATCTCAGTAAATACCCCTCCTATAAACCTGTAATGATCTTACCAGACACAGCTATTACTTTCATTCTCTTCCGCCGCTGGACTCCTTCCCGTCCCGCTTCCTCCTCCTGTTATGTTAGGCTAAAAGTCTGTCCTCCGTGATGAGTTCTGCTATAATTCTGACTTGTCTAATAAACACACATCGTCTGTGATTTACTCTGTAGGAAATTATTTTGTCAGAGTTCGTGCCAAGTGTCTGTTCCTTGAAGGATCTGTGCGTGCGTGTGCGTGCATGTTTTTGTGTTTGTGCTTTGATGTTGGGTCTTCCTGTGTCTAGACTCCAGCAGACAGAATCCTTAATTTCAGGATGGAATCTAATCAGCAAAAGATTTTGTACATACAAATTTCAAAATGTGTCCTTTCTCAGTCTTCAGTCACCTTCCCTCGACTTTGTCTTATTCTGGTTTAATCGTTAGATGATGACTGACTCGTTATAAATACCTTTTAGACTGGTGAGTAACCTTGTTGATACTTAGATAGGTGGGTTTTTCCTTCGGTGGTTCAGTGGGATGAGGTGCATACCATGTACTCTTGATGTTGTAGGTTTGAATACGACTTGTGACGTTTGTCACATGAGACCCCCCCCCACCACCTCTGTTTCTCCCACCATTCCTGTCTTTTTACACTATGTAGAAGCATAAATGATCATTCACAAATTAAGCCTTTTGAATGTATCTCTGCTGATGGAATCCCACCAGAGCCTCTGTCACACTGTCTCCTCTACTCCCTCTCAATAAAGAACCTTCTCTCCTGTCTCTTCCCTACTGTCTCCCTCTCAGCCTTCCTACTGTCTCAATAAAAAACCTTCTTTCCTCTCTCTTCCCTACTGTCTCCCTCTCAGCCTTCCTACTGTCTCAATAAAAAACCTTCTCTCCTGTCTCTTCCCTACTGTCTCCCTCTCAGCCTTCCTACTGTCTCAATAAAAAACCTTCTTTCCTCTCTCTTCCCTACTGTCTCCCTCTCAGCCTTCCTACTGTCTCAATAAAAAACCTTCTCTCCTCTCTCTTCCCTACTGTCTCTCCTCTCAGCCGTCATATTGTCTCAATAAAGAACCTTCTCTCCTGTCTCTTCCTACTGTCTCAACAAAGAAACATACTAAGAAAACCGCCTATGCTCCTTTAAAATGTAACCCTTGCAGGTGTACCACCCCACCCCCCCTAAGAAAAGAAACATTAGATCTGTGTTCTGTGGGCTGGACTTGTGGAACAGTCTGGAGTTAGAGCTAAAACAGAGTACAAACATACATCAGTTTAAAAATATGTACAAAAAATCTTTCATAAATAGGTATCTGGAAGAGGAGGTATTTATTTAGTATATATATTATATATTTATATGTATATTTATATAAATGTATTTATAATATATATTAATGTATTGGATTATATAGAGATACAGCGTTTATAAATATAATTAACAATAGCATACAATTATATAATTTGTGATGAATAATTAAAAAGGGGTAGGAATAAAAAATAAAGTGTATACTTCTTCCTACTCCTTTCTCGAACAGGGTACACTATGATTTGTTTATCTGTTTCTCTTTTTGTTGTCTTTTTTATATATATATACTGTATGTCAAATGAACAGATATTTTTTTGTTTTTTTTTATACTTGTTTGAAAATAAAAAATCATTCATTCCTGTGTGTCCCCAGCCTGCTTGTGGGAGCCATCCAGACGGCTGGCATGACGGAGCAGATGAACCAACAGGGCTCTCATGTCACCATCTTCGCTCCCACCAACACCGCCTTCAACGCCATGCCCAAGCCGGAGCTCAACAAACTCATGCGTAAGTCCTTCCTACAGCGGACACCTTTTTCACCATGCGAGGGGTGTGGCTTTCTTTAGGGGGCAAATGGGTGAGAGGCAGGGATGTGTGTGCGTGTGTGTGTGTGCGTGTGTGTGTGTGTGTGTGTGTGTCTGTGTGTGTGAGTGAGTGAGTGAGTGCATATGTTAGCAGCCTGCTGAGTTACAGTAAAAGACAGTAGGAAGTTCAGTATGTGTGCATGCATGCGTTTGTGCATGTCTGTGTATGTGTGTGTGTGTGTGTGTGTGTGTGTGTGTGTGTGTGTGTGTGTGTGTGCATGTGTGTGTACGTACTAGGGTTGAATACCGGAATTCCCCAGTGAATATGCAATTTATCAAAATGAGATATGGTAATAGTAAGGTAGTTGGAGCACTTTAGCAGCCAAAAGCACAGACAGATGTGATCCACATGCAACGGGCTGTTTACATTGGATTTAACAGAGCACTTCCCAGGAGGGACACAAAATGGCAGCTGATAATGAGTGCAAAGGATCACATGAAAACAAAGGATCATGTCATACACATTTGTGCAATATACCTTTATGGTTGGTTTCCCATTGCTTTCTAGAAAGGTACTGACTTCTAATAGCGACATAACTATTCTCGTGTTCCGTATTGCATGAAAGATAGGCGGCTCAATCATATAATATTGAGATACGCGGTATTGTATTGCGTACTGTAGTATTTATGGTTCTGTCTCTGAGCCAAAAGACATACAACACGGCTCCCCTTAACGTGATGCTGCATTTCCACCTGCCATCTGTATATTATGATAATGTCTCTGAGTGGAGAGAAACACAGCCTAGCTTGTGGAACTCACACACAGAGAGGCACTTAATTCTCAACAGCAGCCCATATTTATTGATGATAGACACCTGAGGATTTTGGACGTGGACTATTTGCATGAGTTCCCTCCTTTCTACCGCAAGCATTTTTTGCATGCATTGCAAAAGTAATTCTCTCTTTTAACGTGAGCCTATAATGTTCAGGAACACGCAACATTATGGGAAATGCTCTTACTGTCTTCTCCATAGTCAGACAAAAAGATAGATACCAATTTCCTCCCTGTGTGCTCAGTTGAAAGCTATCCAGCTGCGAGCTAGCCTAGCTTAGCACAAACAACTAGGATAGCGTAAAACTCTGGGAGACGTGTTTTTGGCCAAGAGCTAGGGTAGCTGGTCCGTATCCGCTTCCATTCATTTGTGCTAAGCTAGGCTAACTTGCAGCCGGATCGTTTTCTACTGAACACAGAAGAAATTGGTATCTATCTTCTTGTCTGACTCTGCAAAAGCACATTTCCCATAATATTGGCTTGATCCTTAATAACGAGGGGAAGGATATGCTCATGTGGGGCCACTGCCTCAGTACAATTGGACTCCAAGGCGTTTCTCATGACAACTGACATTGTCTTGACATAAATCGGACCACTCCTCTCCTCTCAAGATGATGTCATGAGAAAATCCCACAAAAATAAGTTCAGATCTTTTTTTCATTGGAGTTCTTTTGCAGTGGTAAGATACAGATATTTCATTCCTATCCTATCGATGACGTTGCCCTGACAACAATGTGGGAAGTTCGGCGTCAACAGGATTAGCACTGGGACCAGGGCTCCGACAGAGTGACCTGCTGGTTTATCCTTTTAGAGTTGTGTACTTCTGCGTTTGTTGACTAAACCTTCAACATAAAGAAATCTTGTCTACACACCCAAGAAATTATTACATACCGGTGGTGGAATGCAAGTTGGATTCTCTCTCTCTCTCTCTCTCTCTCTCTCTCTCTCTCTCTCTCTCTCTCTCGGACGCACGACTGCCAAACAGCTGACTTTAAGTGGTTCCAGTCCCTACTGTTGACCGTGTCCTCATTAGTTAGAATTGATTCTCTATAGGCATCGACTACAGTCCGACTTGGACAAAGGAATAGTCTGATTCACTTTTAGATTGTGCTCCAAGAGGGGAGACACTGCGCTGCCTAGAGATAAATATCTTGTCGAAGAAGCAAATGAGGTGTGAACTCACAAACTCACTCGCTCACACGTTCGCTCATTTAGTCGCGGTTATAGCCGGAGGCAGGAAGCGCAGCTACGCCGTCTCTGTCAGAGATGCCCCGGACACATGCTGTCTCCACTTTTGAGGCTGTTTATGTCTTTGCGGGATAAATCAACTCTTCGGTTTATAAAAGGTGAGACCACATTCGAATCCATTGTTGCCCAGCCAGGCCTGGTTCCAGTAAATACCACTAGAAGCTGAAGGCCTCCAAGTAGCTCTTCTGTTTATAATAATAATAATTCATTTTATTTGTATAGCGCTTTTCAATGACCCAAAGTCGCTGACAATAGGCAAAACAAAGAACAGAGAAACATAGAACCACAGGGAAACAGGGAACAGTATGAATACACAAGAACATAAAACCACAAGTAACAAACAACAAATACAGAAGCCAGTAAGGGAGACAATCTGGGAAGTAAGTAAGGGGGGGGGGGGTAACCGAGGGGAGGGAGGGGCGGTGTGTGTGGGAGGGGCAGGAGACGGAGAGAAGGTAGGGAAGGGGAAAGGGAGGTGGTAGGTTGAAGGAGGGTGGTTATGGGTAGGGAAGGTTGAATGCTTGGGAGAACAGGTAGGTTTTGAGTCGGGATTATGAAAGTGAGAGGCTGCCCAACTGCTTGCTGATACCAACACGAGTTGGTGAACGATTTATTTTTAATGCAAACACTTAATCACCTTGTTTCCCCTCTGCCCTGGCAAAGCAAGGTCAGTCTTGTCATACAATGTGCATCAACTACAAAAGCCTAATGCGTGCAACGGTATCCCTTGTTTCAATGGTTTGTTTTCACATAATTCCTTCTTACAGTCTTACTAATTAAATTGAATTAAATTAAATTGAATTACGGTAAATTAAATTAAAAAAACCATGCTTAGAAGGGACACAAAATGGCTGCCACAAAGTAAATACAGAGGGGCATTGTGACATGTGAGAACAAAGGGTAGAGCGATACAGAACAGACACAGGAAGACAAAGGGGGGGGGGGGGTCTATACATAGCCCTACATAGCCCTAGTGTTTATATGTCTGAGTACATTGACCGTTTTTAGACGCAAAGCACCTCATAGACCAGTAAAGTCACTAGTCAGTCACTTTCAGTCAGTCGCTCACTCACTCATTCCCCAGTGGTACTCTGCCCCTAGTGGCATTTTGAGTAAGACCAGTTCAATCCATGCAACACTGCTTCCCACACACGCTGTGTGTCCTTGTTTGCAAATAAAGTGATTCTATAGAATACAATGGAATAGAAATACTTTATTTATCCCGAGGGAAATTCGGCGAATTCGGAAATTCTGATGCTCGAATTCCATTTCAGTGCTGAGGTTCGGAAACACTTTTATTTTGATAGTCCATTATAGACTCTACATATTGTAATGTCTCCTGATGAGTCGGGACAAAAGGTAATGTCAGGAACGGTTTATTAACCAAAACAACGTTAACAGTCTAATCAGTTGACTGTCAACGGCAAATCAAGACTTGTTGGCCAAATTGCAAAGCTGTAACTCATCATAGTTTTCACCTAGAAAGTTGTTTATAACCCTATCCTTTACCTTAACCTTAACCATTCCCTTAACACATTAATTGCCAAACACGAGTTAACTCGTTATAGCCCGCCAATCGAATAACACCAACAACGAGTAAACTCGTTATTGGATCGTTATTTCTTTTATTCACTATTTCCATTCATAATGGGTGGCACTCTGTCTGAGACCGCAGCGGTCCGCTACCGCCACCTAACGCCTTGCGGCCGCTATTGCACCCCATTTGAAACGATGTGGTTTGTTTTCTGGGCCGAGCTGAGCCGTGCAGGCGGGGTCTAAACACTCCGGCAAGACAAGCGCTTATATCGATGCATCGACTAGGCCCCCCCCCCCCCCCCCCCCGTTGTGCAATGCTGGATAACGCTGCACACGGACACGACCAGTATTTGGAATGGCGATCAGATAATTGGATTATTCTTTTTGCAGTACATCATAGACAAGGTAAGGACTATAATTATGTTATTAGTGCTGTCAGGCGATTAAAAAAATTATCTAATTAATTACAGGATTTGTAATTAATTAATCTAATTAATCGCATAACCATTTTAGGCCTGATATTTTATATTCTATAATCATATTTCAAATAGCATGTGTCCGGATGGCAGAATTCAGTACTGTATCTACAAAACATTCTGTTTAATCATCTTCCCTTTATTAATTTGCTTAGATTTTTCAGGTCTGGTCAATTTTAGCATGGTGTTTTTCAGAGTAAAAAAATAAAAAAGAATTAAAATAATTGAATTGGTTCATTACAATTTACTCAAGCCTAGTAACAGACACAGTATTTCTTACACTGGGAATACATTCCCTGAGATCCATAGATGTCCCTAGAATCAGATACCAAGAACATGCAAATGGGCCTTTAAAAAAAAAAAAGTCTGTAAATGTTTATTCTACGTTCTTATGTAATGAATGAGATTTAAAAAAAAAATTAATACAAAATGTATTAAAAATAAAATAAAAACTATTTAAATTTATTTTGTTAATTTTCATAACACGATAATTTGCTGTGTAATTAATTTATCTAATTAACGCGATAAACTGACAGCCCTATATGTTATCAATCTTGCGTTGATCCGATAATTCTTTCCCCGCGATCGAAGCGTGTCTGTGTGGTGTGTGTAGGTGTTTGTAGCGATCAAAAGCACAGATGGGCCCCGTCTCCCTTTCACGCGTGCATGATGAAACATAATACCGATAATCTAGCGTTGATTTCAGATTGATTGTTGATCCAAGCGAGGAATGGCAACGTGTTTAGTGAATTTCACTATAACGCTGTTTTCGCGTCTTTTCCTGGGATTACTCAGAATCACTCAAATTATATTCATATTCACCACGGTATAAAACGGAAATGTACGGATGAAAAAATTATCGTTTTTTTTTATGTTGACCGGAAGAAACTCACTGACAATCGACAATGTTATTAGATCCATAGCTATAATATTTAATAGTGTTTTAGTGTTTGCAAACACCGGCATTATCCCCATTGAACAAATCGCTGGCTTAAACGGCCTAACGCCCATAGCGACCTCTGGCGTCCAATGTGTTAACTACAAATTCTAAATAAATTGTTTGTTTTGATACTATCGAGTCAACCTGCACGCAACGTTTGCTAAATATGACAGCTGACAGGAAATAAACCGGGGGCCAAGCTGTTGCCCTAGCGACGGAATAGCAATGGAATTCTTCTGAAAAGGTGTGTTGATAGGATGCAGACGGTGACCCAGCGTGACCTAAGGTTCTATCCGGGTTCTAACCCAGTCTGCCCGTCTCTCTGTCTGTGACCCAGCGTGACCTAAGGTTCTGTCCGGGTTCTAACCCAGTCTCTCTGTCTGCACCGCAGGGAGCCGCCAGGAGCTGACCACCTTGCTGAAGTACCACATGGGCGACGGCATGTTGGTCAGTGGAGGAGTGTCCTCTTCCACCAGAGTCCAGCCCCTGCTGGGGGATAAACTGGAGCTGGGAACGGTAGGTAGAGGAGGAGGAAGAGGGTGATGAGGAGGATGAGGAGGAGGAGGATGATGATGATGATAACGATGATGATGATGATGATGACGATGATGACGATGATGATGATTATGATGACGATGCACTAATAACCAATGTAATAATTTCTCAATCTCATTAATCAATCTCTTTGTTTTTTTTTGTTTTCTCTCTCTCTCTCTCTCTCTCTCTCTCTCTCTCTCTCTCTCTCTCTCTCGCTCTCTCTCTTTCTCTCATTCAGCGTAACTACACAATATACGTGAACAGGGTGCCAGTGGTGGACGCTGACCTGATGGCTACCAATGGAGTGGTCCATGCCGTCAACGCAATCATAAAGCCAATGCGTGAGTCAGACACAATCATAAAGCCACTGTGTGAGTCAGACACAATCATAAAGCCAATGCGTGAGTCAGACACAATCATAAAGCCAATGCGTGAGTCAGACACAATCATAAAGCCACTGTGTGAGTCAGACACAATCATAAAGCCAATGCGTGAGTCAGACACAATCATAAAGTCAAAGCGTGAGTCGGACACAATCATAAAGCCAATGCGTGAGTCAGTCACAATAATAAAGTCAATGCGTGAGTCAGACACAATCATAAAGCCAATGCGTGAGTCAGACACAATCATAAAGCCGATGCGTGAGTCAGACACAATCATAAAGCCACTGCGTGAGTCAGACACAATCATAAAGCCACTGCGTGAGTCATACACAATCATAAAGCCACTGCGTGAGTCAGACACAATCATAAAGCCACTGCGTGAGTCATACACAATCATAAAGCCACTGCGTGAGTCAGACACAATCATAAAGCCACTGCGTGAGTCAGACACAATCATAAAGCCACTGCGTGAGTCAGACACAATCATAAAGCCACTGCGTGAGTCAGACACAATCATAAAGCCACTGCGTGAGTCATACACAATCATAAAGCCACTGCGTGAGTCAGACACAATCATAAAGCCACTGCGTGAGTCAGACACAATCATAAAGCCACTGCGTGAGTCAGCCACAATCATAAAGCCACTGCGTGAGTCAGACACAATCATAAAGCCACTGCGTGAGTCAGACACCCCCAGCTCACCATTACAATGACTCAATCACTGAAAGAGGAACTGCTAAAATCATATCTCTAATTAAAATTATAACTTAAAATAAATAAAATTGTCTGTATTATGTATCTCTGTTATATGTCAGTTAGTAGGTAGGTGTGTAAACCTACCCACGTTGTATTGTTTTGTTTTGTTTTTTGTTATTGTTCTGTTGTTTATATTCTGTTTGTATCTGTGCTCAGGCTCCCTCCAAAAGCTTTAAATAGCTTCTTGGGAGACCTGGCACATGCACACAATTTGCGACATTGTTATCACATGAGGATACTCGCATGTAAAATGTATCGTGTGTGTGTGTGAATAAATTCATTCATTCATTCATTCATTCATTCATTCCTCAGCTGTGTCCATGCATTGTCACCAGTGGTGGGAAGTAACTTGTGTATTTTGTACTCAAGTACTGCACTTGAGTAGACTTTTGAGCTACTTGTACTTAGTATTAGGGAATGTTCACTCCATGTACATTTCAAAGGAAATAATGTTTGTTTTTTCACTGCATTTTATCTGAATCCATCCGTTACAAGTTACTTTGAAGAAAATGGTTTTGCATAGAAAACATGGCAAAAATGTATGAAGTTGATGTACTTTAAAATGTGAAGCCTGACAACTTCAATATACTGTAGCTGAACTACCATAACTGGACCACATACCACTTTAACAGAACCAATGGATTGAGGTTTGAATTCTTCCAAGCACTGGAATACACCAACATTGTGTAGAATGCATACTACTTTTAGTTGAGTAGAATTTTTTATTGCACTATGGACCTATAGCCCCATGCAGCTACAATCAGGGTTCATACTACGGCTGAAGAATAAATCCAGAAGTCAGCAAATTATCTCTTGCAAATAATTATTTACATTTCAGAAGAAAATCAAAAGCATATATATATATAATATTTTTTTCAAAATCATTGTACATTCTACATCATACTACATACGTTCTACAATCTACATCATACTACCCTACTACCATACTACTATGATTATATGCTTTTGACCCCCCCCCCCCCCCCCCCTCTCCGAAATGTTGATAAAAGGCAAGTGAATGATGTGTAACAGAGTGCAGATAGCCCGGTGATGCTGAATGGTGTGTAACAGAGTGCAGATAGCCCGGTGATGCTGAATGATGTATAACAGAGTGCAGATAGCCCGGGCGGTGATGCTGAATGATGTGTAACAGAGTGCAGACAGTCCGGGTGGTCATGCTGAATGATGTGTAACAGAGTGCAGATAGCCCGGTCATGCTGAATGATGTGTAACAGAGTGCAGATAGCCCGATGATGCTGAATGATGTGTAACAGAGTGCAGATAGCCCGGTCGCTTGAAGCCTTTTTACAACGCATCGCCGTTTCCGGGTTCCCGTTTTGCGCTCTGATTAGCCAGGTCATGTGACATGAGCGCCAATCGTGGGACGGCAAGTTTCTACACTGGTTAAGCTTAGGCATTCTTCGAAGTTGGTTAAGGTTAGAGTTTGTCTTAGAGCATGGCGATAGAACGCCAGGTAGTTTGCAGGCTGTTCGACGCGGAAATGGGCAAACACGCTATTGGGCGCACATGTCACATGACCTGGCCAATCAGAGCGCCGGAAACGCGGATGCGTTGTAACAAGGCTACACGCAGCCCGGTCATGCTGAATGAGTTATATATCCTGGATGCACTTCCTCTGCGCAACACAACTTTTATCCGTCAATTAAATCAGCTAATCACATAGTCGACAATGTCCCACGATCGTCAGCCGAGGGTAGAGTCGTGTTGAGACGAGGACAGCCGAGGGTAGAGTTGTGTTGAGACGAGGACAGCCGAGGGTAGAGTTGTGTTGAGACGAGGACAGCCGAGGGTAGAGTTGTGTTGAGACGAGGACAGCCGAGGGTAGAGTTGTGTTGAGACGAGGACAGCCAAGGGTAGAGTTGTGTTGAGACGAGGACAGCCGAGGGTAGAGTTGTGTTGAGACGAGGACAGCCGAGGGTAGAGTTGTGTTTAAGACGAGGACAGCCGAGGGTAGAGTTGTGTTTTTTTTTTTTTTTTTTTTTTTTTATCTTTCTTCCCCTCCTTTTTCCCGATTTTTCTCCCATCCCACCCTTCCTGGTTGTTGCGTACTTTCCCCTACTGTTGGTCCGGGAGACCGGAGACTGTCACATGCTTTCCTCCGACGCATGTGCAGCCTGGGGCAGGCCAACCTGGCCGCGCAGGTTCTCACCGGGGAGAGTGTAGCGTGTAGGAAGCCACACTATCTCTCCTCAGTTCCAACCCTCTCTGAGCAGGCGCCCCGACCGAACTGTAGGGGTCGCTGTCCACAACGCCCAGGACCCACCCTTCAGCTTTCCCACCCCCTGATACAGCCAATTGTATCAGTGTGAGAGGCCAGCCAAGCTGATAGCAACGCCGGGAGCTGGATTCGAACAGGCGAATCCTAGTGTCTCCCGGTGTTGGTGACGAACGTAATCTCCGTGCGCCACCTGCCCCCCCCCGTAGAGTTGTGTTTAAGACGAGGTCAGCCGAGGGTAGAGTCGTGTTGAGACGAGGACAGCCGTCGGCGCTACGCATGTCTGGAGAGACGACAAGGGATTTGGATCATTTTTAGTTCTTCAAAATGAAAGAAGAACTGTGGAGAAAGTCTGGAAACCCACCAGCACGCAGCACTCCGCTTCAGCCTTCTCTTCTCTGTCGCAGAATGACTACCACCAGCTGTCAAAGCAGTCCAAACACAGAGCTTTGGGGAAAGTACAGCGTTCTTTTAAATTAAAAAAGTATGTATGGACCCCGCGGAAGCAGAAGTAACCCACGGAGAAGCGGCTTCAGTTGCAGGAGCGCCATATGGTTTCAACTCCGTATTCATTCCACGATATTGGAATTACTACTATGATCACACACGCTATAATTCAGCCCAGCCTTTGTTATGAAACCCAGAGTTCAATTGATTTGTAGTCTGTTTAAAGGAAACAGTGCTCAGTGCAACTCGATACAAGCAGGGCTTCCCACGCTGCTGCGCGGTCGAGGCGCGGGGGGCAGCTTCGCATAAGAACCTCAGCGTCTTGATTCAGGAAGACCCCCCAAAAACCTACCGGAAGGAGCGTTAGAGAACATTAACTCTTCCAATTGTTTATTATACATTTTCGCTATTTATAAATATAATCTATGAAAGCATCTGTAGGCTACTAGGGCTGAAATATCTGAAATATATATATTTTTATATATATAAATAACCTTTTGACTATCCTCTATCATGCATTCTTCCTACTAAATATATTAATATGTCTTTACTACTATGCACTCAACACTGCAGCATACAAGTTTCAGCACTGTTTGATGAACATTGTTACTGTAAGAGTTGTACCCTTCCTGCTGACTTGTCGTACAGAACTTGTAAGTCGTTTTGGATACAAGCGTTCAGCTAAATGACTAAATTTAAATGTAATAGGGCTGCCACCTCAGTAAGTCATATTTTCAATTAGTCAAGTAACTTGTTGGTTTGGTCTTAGTCAACAAATTTGTCCCTAGATTTTTTGTCTTAGTCAAGCAAGTCAAACAATTTGTTGGTACATTTCTATGAATTTTCTTTTACAAGCTGGATGAGGAAATAAAATGGAAAACACCTCTCCGGTAAGCACTAGATTTAAAGAGATCCCTCTGTATTATTGCATGTGGGAAACTCAAATTGTACAGATTTGTCGATTGAACCACCAAATCAATTTGTTGACAAATCCTATGACTATTAATGGACTACGGATTTCTTCAGTCTAAGAAAATCCTAACCACCCCCCCAACCCCCCCCCCCCCCCCCACACACACACACACACACATACACACACACACACACAGATACAGTATACATACACACACACACACACACGCACGCACGCACGCACACACACACACACACACACACACACACACACACGCACACACACACACACACAGACACAGACACACACACACAGAGCCAGTAGCACCTTGATGAGAAAATGTCCTGCAGGAAACCATGAAAGACAATAAAATGTACAGGCAACCATAAAGTCTAGATTGCCTGTGCAGTTACATTGAGTTACAGTCCCTATGGCCTGATGGCTGAGAGGAGGTGGTAGAGGAGGTAGTAATGGAGGTGGTAGAGGCGGTGGTAGAGGAGGTGGTAGAGGGGGTGGTAGAGGAGGTGGTAGAGGAGGTGGTAATGGAGGTGGTAGAGGAGGTGGTAATGGAGGTGGTAGAGGGGGTGGCAGAGGAGGTGGTAATGGAGGTAGTAGAGGAGGTAGTAATGGAGGTGGTAGATGAGGTGGTAGAGGGGGTGGTAGAGGAGGTGGTAATGGAGGTGGTAGAGGAGGTGGTAATGGAGGTGGTAGATGAGGTGGTAGAGGAGGTGGTAATGGAGGTGGTAGAGGGGGTGGTAGAGGAGGTGGTAGAGGAGGTGGTAATGGAGGTGGTAGAGGCGGTGGTAGAGGAGGTGGTAATGGAGGTGGTAGAGGGGGTGGCAGAGGAGGTGGTAATGGAGGTAGTAGAGGAGGTGGTAATGGAGGTGGTAGAGGAGGTGGTAATGGAGGTGGTAATGGAGGTGGTAGAGGAGGTGGTAATGGAGGTGGTAGATGAGGTGGTAGAGGGGGTGGTAGAGGAGGTGGTAATGGAGGTGGTAGAGGAGGTGGTAATGGAGGTGGTAGATGAGGTGGTAGAGGGGGTGGTAGAGGAGGTGGTAATGGAGGTGGTAGAGGGGGTGGTAGAGGAGGTGGTAATGGAGGTGGTAGAGGAGGTGGTAGAGGAGGTAGTAGAGGAGGTAGTAATGGAGGTGGTAGATGAGGTGGTAGAGGGGGTGGTAGAGGAGGTGGTAATGGAGGTGGTAGAGGAGGTGGTAATGGAGGTGGTAGATGAGGTGGTAGATGAGGTGGTAATGGAGGTGGTAGAGGGGGTGGTAGAGGAGGTGGTAATGGAGGTGGTAGAGGAGGTGGTAATGGAGGTGGTAATGGAGGTGGTAATGGAGGTGGTAGAGGAGGTAGTAGATGAGGTGGTAGAGGAGGTGGTAATGGAGGTAGTAGAGGAGGTAGTAGGGGAGGTGGTAGAGGAGGTGGTAGGGGGGGTGGTAGAGGAGGTGGTAGAGGAGGTGGTAATGGAGGTGGTAGAGGAGGTGGTGGAGGAGGTGGTAGTAGAGGAGGTGGTAGAGGAGGTGGTAGAGGAGGTGGTAGAGGAGGTGGTAGAGGAGGTGGTAATGGAGGTGGTAGAGGAGGTGGTAGAGGAGGTGGTAGAGGAGGTGGTAGAGGAGGTGGTAGAGGAGGTGGTAATGGAGGTAGTAATGGAGGTGGTAGATGAGGTGGTAGAGGGGGTGGTAGAGGAGGTGGTAATGGAGGTGGTAGAGGAGGTGGTAGAGGAGGTGGTAATGGAGGTGGTAGAGGAGGTGGTAATGGAGGTGGTAATGGAGGTGGTAGAGGAGGTAGTAGATGAGGTGGTAGAGGAGGTGGTAGGGGGGGTGGTAGAGGAGGTACTAGAGGAGGTGGTAATGGAGGTGGTAGAGGAGGTGGTAATGGAGGTGGTAGAGGAGGTGGTGGAGGAGGTGGTAGTAGAGGAGGTGGTAGAGGAGGTGGTAGAGGAGGTGGTAGAGGAGGTGGTAGAGGAGGTGGTAATGGAGGTGGTAGAGGAGGTGGTAGAGGAGGTGGTAGAGGAGGTGGTAGAGGAGGTGGTAGAGGAGGTGGTAATGGAGGTGGTAGAGGAGGTGGTAGAGGGGGTGGTAGAGGAGGTGGTAATGGAGGTGGTAGAGGAGGTGGTAGAGGAGGTGGTAATGGAGGTACTAGAGGAGGTGGTAGAGGAGGTGGTAGAGGAGGTGGTAGAGGAGGTGGTAATGGAGGTGGTAGAGGAGGTGGTAATGGAGGTGGTAGAGGAGGTGGTAGAGGAGGTGGTAGAGGAGGTGGTAGAGGAGGTGGTAGAGGAGGTGGTAATGGAGGTGGTAATGGAGGTGGTAGAGGAGGTAGTAGAGGAGGTGGTAGAGGAGGTGGTAGAGGAGGTGGTAGAGGAGGTGGTAATGGAGGTGGTAGAGGAGGTGGTAGAGGAGGTGGTAGAGGAGGTGGTAATGGAGGTGGTAGAGGAGGTAGTAGAGGAGGTGGTAGAGGAGGTGGTAGAGGAGGTGGTAGAGGAGGTGGTAATGGAGGTGGTAATGGAGGTGGTAGAGGAGGTGGTAGAGGAGGTGGTAGAGGAGGTGGTAGAGGAAGTGGTAATGGAGGTGGTAGAGGAGGTGGTAGAGGAGGTGGTAGAGGAGGTGGTAGAGGAGGTGGTAGAGGAGGTGGTAATGGAGGTGGTAGAGGAGGTGGTAGAGGAGGTGGTAATGGAGGTGGTAGAGGAGGTGGTAGAGGAGGTGGTAGAGGAGGTGGTAATGGAGGTGGTAGAGGAGGTGGTAGAGGAGGTAGTAGAGGAGGTGGTAGAGGAGGTGGTAGAGGAGGTGGTAGAGGAGGTAGTAGAGGAGGTGGTAGAGGAGGTGGTAGAGGAGGTGGTAGAGGAGGTGGTAGAGGAGGTGGTAGAGGAGGTGGTAATGGAGGTGGTAGAGGAGGTGGTAGAGGAGGTGGTAGAGGAGGTGGTAGAGGAGGTGGTAGAGGAGGTGGTAGAGGAGGTGGTAGAGGAGGTGGTAGAGGAGGTGGTAGAGGAGGTACTAGAGGAGGTGGTAGAGGAGGTGGTAGAGGAGGTGGTAGAGGAGGTAGTAATGGAGGTAGTAGAGGAGGTGGTAGAGGAGGTGGTAGAGGAGGTGGTAGAGGAGGTGGTAGAGGAGGTGGTAATGGAGGTGGTAATGGAGGTAGTAGAGGAGGTGGTAGAGGAGGTGGTAGAGGAGGTGGTAGAGGAGGTGGTAATGGAGGTGGTAGAGGAGGTGGTAGAGGAGGTGGTAGAGGAGGTGGTAGAGGAGGTAGTAGAGGAGGTGGTAGAGGAGGTGGTAATGGAGGTGGTAGAGGAGGTAGTAGAGGAGGTGGTAGAGGAGGTGGTAATGGAGGTGGTAGAGGAGGTGGTAGAGGAGGTGGTAGAGGAGGTGGTAATGGAGGTGGTAGAGGAGGTGGTAGAGGAGGTGGTAATGGAGGTGGTAGAGGAGGTAGTAGTGTTCGATTGGTTTTTTATTCTTCTCAGCCTGAACTGAGTACTAGAGTGGAGGGTAAGAAACTCTTAAAGGGGAATGCCACCCATTTTAAGAAATCACTATACGTTCCTCCTGTGCCCCAGGACAGTTCAGCCAGTATCTGTGAACACGCACCACTCTCTCCTAGAGCTAGAGCAGCCCCAGATGTTACATCCCAGTGACATCACCGATTGTAGGGCTCTCTCTAGCTTCAGGAGAGAGTGGTGCGTGTTCACAAATACTGACTGAACTGTCCTGAGACACAGGAGGAACGTCATGTGAATTCTTAAAATGGGTAGCATTCCCCTTCGAGGTTGGGATGGTCACAATTTAAGACTGATCTTTGTCTCTCCCCCCTGCAGCTCCCAAGGTGGACAGGGAACAGGCTGACGGACCTGCCAGAACAGTCTCATCAATGGTAAGAAACCCCATTGCATTAACACAGAAAGTAACAAATCACAATTACCAGAGGTGGAAAGTAGCTAATTAGAGTTACCACAGGTGGGACGTAGCTCATTAGAGTTACCAGAGTTGGAAAGTAGCTAATTAGAGTTACCAGAGGTGGAAAGTAACTAATCACAATTACCAGAGGTGGAAAGTAGCTAATTAGAGTTACCAGAGGTGGAAAGTAGCTAATTAGAGTTACCAGAGGTGGAAAGTAGCTAATTAGAGTTACCACAGGTGGGACGTAGCTAATTAGAGTTACCAGAGGTGGAAAGTAGCTACTTAGAGTTACCAGAGGTGGAAAGTAGCTAATTAGAGTTACCAGAGGTGGAAAGTAACTAATCACAATTACCAGAGGTGGAAAGTAGCTAATTAGAGTTACCAGAGGTGGAAAGTAACTTATTAGAGTTACCAGAGGTGGGAAGTAGCTCATTAGAGTTACCAGAGTTGGAAAGTAACTAATTACAGTTACCAGAGATAGAAAACAACTAATATACTTGAGTACTGTACTCAAAGTACAGATGTATTTGAGAATTTCCATTTGAGGAAACTTCTGACTTTTACTCCACTACATTTCAAAATAAATATTCTAGTTTTTAGGCTAGACCATTCATCTGAACCATACAGACTTTGTGGAAAAGGTTTTGTATAATATATAAATCGTATATATAACATAATAAAAGTTTCAAAGTTCAAGCCTGCAACTCAGATCTTTCAATCTTCAGCTAGTGTTGAAATGATTTAGTTTGAAATGAAAATGTTTTTCGAGTCCATATAATAGCCAGACCCTCTGTTTCGCCAAGCTTCATGGAGGTTCTGGGGAACATCTCGTCAAAACAACTGGGTTAACGAGACAGTGGAAATCCTGAGGCAGCCATTTTATAAGAGCTAAGGCCTCTGGATTTACACGCTCGCTCAAGGCTGTGAGTTTGAAAAACGTCCGTCTCCAGAAACGGCAACTCTGGTTAGTTTCCTGAGTGCCGGTGGCACGCTCCGCTCCCATTGGTTTGTAGCAGGACATTAGTAGTATTACAACAGGCCACTGTGTCTTTTTTTTTAACCCACCTTTGCGCTCAATGTTCCCCAGACCTGAAGCGTGATGGAATGGAGGTCTGGCCACGTGAGATTAATATAGCAGAGGAATAATGTGAAAGTAGACCTTACATTAGATCATGTGCATACTGTATCATACCCACCACAGTTAGGACAGCCGAAACCCGTCCAATCTTTCACCGTCGACTAAAGACGCACTTCATCAATGATTATCTAAAAAAATAATAATACAAAACTCTAACCCTAACTAACCTTACTGTCATGCACTTGTCCTAATATACTAACCTACACTGTAGCACTCAACACTTTGATGAACATTGTTACTCAGCTGATAGAGTTGTACCCTTCCTGCTGTCTTGTTGTCAAAGCTTTGGATAAAAGCGTCAGCTAAATGACAAAATGTAAATGTATCTGGTGGCTATTCTTTAAACATGTCCTTCCTTCTCTTCCACAGTCCAACTCTCAGGGCTTCAGAAATGGTGAGTCTTTACTTTCCTTAACATGACATTCACGTGACATGACATGTTTTTACATACGTATATTTCTATGTAAAAACACTAACTAAACCCAGCCTATCCTACTGGACAAATGTGTCCAAAAGATCATACTGATTACTTTTTTTTTTTTGTCTTTTTTTTTTTTTTGCTTCGATTTCTAGCAGGTTATACATTTGTCGGTATCAGATTTGAGTATTGGGGAAATTCTCTTGATACCGATATGCAATACCGGTATCAGTGTATCCCTGGTTGATAGCAGTGGGTAGTGACCAGGGGTGTAAAGTACTTGAGTAATTGTACTTCGTTACAATACTTAAGTGCTGTTTTGGGGGATTTGTACTTTACTCGAGTATTATTAGGTTTGTATACTTGTACTTTTACTCAATTACATTTCAGAGAAAAAAAACATACTTTTTACTCCTTACATTTAAAATGCAGGCCTACAAAGTACAAATCACGCAGGTCCAAAACATTTTATTAGTATATTTGTTTCTCTGGCCGAACTAACGTTAACGTTATTAATCCTGTGGCCGCACTTTATTTAAAAACAGCCAATCAAATCCCCATCAATGGAAAATTAACCCGCCCATTCCCATGCTGATTAGTCCTTGTGCAAGACTAGAAAGCGGGGATCTTTGATTAAACACCATGCTATCAGAAGAATAGACAGTCCGAAAAAAAGTTTGTAGAAACTTTTTGACTTTTACTCTAGTGTGGTTTTAGCCAGATACTCTGACTTTTACTTTGAGACGGTACCCATACTTTCCCTTAAGTATAATTTCTGGGTACTTTTTACACCCCTGGTAGTGACTAGTGTGATATTTCCGTTGTAGGCTCTGGGTCGCAGGCAGAGGTGTTCCACTCACCACGCTGTCTGTGTTTGTTTTTCAGAGGACCTCTTCCAGAAGGTCATGAAGAGCCATTCCAGTAGAACGATGACCCGCCAGTAAAACCAAAGAAGAAGAACCTGGATGAATCTCCCACCTTTAATTCACAGACCAATCCGAAGAATAATTCCTTTTGCTGGAGGAATGCGTTCTTCCAGCGGCAGCCGTCAAAGACCTGCATCTATCCATGCGTTAACCCTTTCACTACCAAAAGGTTAACCCTTTCACCGTGACAATACAAAAGGTTAACCCTTTCACTGCCACACGGCAAATGGTTAACCCTTTCACTACCACA
This sequence comes from Notolepis coatsorum, assembly GCF_963971535.1. Lineage (NCBI taxonomy): Eukaryota > Metazoa > Chordata > Actinopteri > Aulopiformes > Paralepididae > Notolepis > Notolepis coatsorum. The sequence goes on from NC_140180.1 coordinate 90,072,184, forward strand.
CTGCATACGGTTAACCCTTTCACTACCGCACTACAGACGGTTAACCGTATGTAGTGTGGTAGTGAAAGGGTTAACCGTCTGTAGTGTGGTAGTGAAAGGGTTAACGCTGCAGTGACCACTGTAGGGAATTCTCCTTTTTTTAAACGTTACACAAGCAAAACAAATGTAGAATGAATGTTACAGAAGAAAAGTGAGTCAATTGTAGCTCAGAAACCAGTGCCTTTTCACATGGTGGATTGCCAGGCCATTACGTGTGTCTTTCTCTCAGCTGAATAGAAACCACCGCGTTTGAATCCAAACAAGTACAACAATAATGCAGCAAGCTTGCAGTAAAAAGTAGGCCCCTATGATGGCTACGCCTGTACCTTGAACTCTCAAAAGGGTGATCAATTGTCATTTTCTCAAAGACTGCCATCTTGAATAAGCCAGCACTAGGTGATACATGAGATAGTTATTGTTGTGGTTGTACAATTGCTTTCATATACCTTTACCAGAAACAGTGTTTTGTCATATCAGAACCCCCCCCAAAAAAACAAGAACAATCAAGCTATGACCAAATATAGCGCTTTAGTGAACTTTTGAATTATTCACTTTTGGAACTTACATTTTTCTCTTGTCAAAGTGAGGTGTTCTTGAGAAGCGTATACTGTGCTTTGTTTTTGATGTTCATCATGTAGCATGTTTGCATGGTTTGAGCTGGAGCAGGTGAATAAAACCTTTCAGATGCAGAAAAAATGGAAGAACGGAGGTCGAATTCACCTCCGGGGATGTTGTTATCACAGATTAATTTTCTTTGTTTGTTTGTTTGTTTTTGTTTTACTTATTTTGTTTGTTTGTTTAAATCTTTTTGTCTTTTTTTTCAATAAACCTGTAAAGGCGCTCCAATATTTGAACACACACATCCATTCCAACTGTAACATACTGTAGCAATATTTTGTGTGTGTGTGTGGAAACCAAAGAACAATGTCTGCATACATTTCTAAAATGAAATAAAACAGTCATTTTGTAGCCGCAGAGTTTGAGGTGGGTTCATTGAAAGTGTCTCCACGTTGCTTGCTTTAAAAGAAAAAAAGAAAAGAAAAATCTGGTGTTGGGTTCGCTGGCACGTTACAATAGGCATATTGTGTTATTATTATATCATATGTGCACACAATATAAACCTTCTGTTTGAATTGCTCCTGAGGTCTGACTCCCGCTGAAACCAGCAAGCCCTCCAAATATGACCGGATGACCCTATCGGTGTGTAATACCTTGAGAGCCGAATTTCAGATATATTAAACAGTAATCTTATTCATGTGATGTCAATAACGGCCCCGTCCAAGACCAATATCTGCAGCCTTCACAACCCCGAAATGAGTAAAATTTTAACTCTAAAACACCTTTGAAGTTTCTTTTTTCTTTTTCTTTTTTACGATGGAGCTTATTATGTAAAAAGCTCCTTTTATTGTGTGTTTTCTCTGGAGAGGTACAGGGGGAATGGTTGTGGAAAGAATGTGGTGAAGGTTGGTCGGGACCGTCTCTGAGTTACAGCGTCCTGAGAAACAACCCCCTGGGATAGAAAACCACTCACACAGAGAAGCAATGGAGGAGAGGAAGGAAGCAGATGTGCGTGTGTGTGTATGTGCATAAGCACGTTTGTGTGTATGTGCATATGCACGTTTGTGTGTATGTGCATATGCACATTTGCGTGTGTATGCACGTTTGTGTGTATGTGCAATTGTGCATATGCACGTATGTGTGTGCATATGCATGTTTGTGTGTGTATGTGCATATGCACGTTTATGTGTGTGTATGTGCATATGCTTGTGTGTGTGCATGTTTGATGTATGTTTTGAACGTGTGTCATTTACTATATGGGAAGAGGCAGGTGTGTGTGTGTGCCTACAGTCTGTGCGTACGTCTACACCCATTGGGAGTTTAAAAGGACAGATATATATGTGGTCAGTTCAGTGTGTGTGTGTGGCAGCCTACTGGGGGATGAAGGGTAGATTTATGTGTTCGGTATCCAGCTCCCAGTTGGACAAACCTCTAGAAGGAGGATCTGGAACAGTGAGGCTGAAACATTCCAACATTGTTCTACACAGTTAACAGCCAGACACTGTGGGGCGAACGGGCAGCGCTACGGGGAGCAAACCATGGAGGAACAAATAGAGTGTTTTTACATTGAGTCTTGAAGACTGCACTGTGGAAGAGCGGCGCCCCCACGGGCTGCGTGCCAGAGGCGCTTGGGCTCAACACGGGGCGATAAGGCCACTTTGGGAACCATTTTATATTCCATGCTGTAGAAATCAGACCGTAGCCGTGTCGTGTGCGACCCAGAAGGGCTCGTGTTGGACCCAGAAGGGCTCGTGTTGGACCCAGAAGGGCTCGTGTTGGACCCAGAAGGGCTCATGTTGGACCCAGAAGGGCTCATGTTGGACCTAGAAGGGCTCATGTTGGACCCAGAAGGGCTCGTGTTGGACCTAGAAGGGCTCATGTTGGACCTAGAAGGGCTCGTGTTGGACCTAGAAGGGCTCGTGTTGGACCTAGAAGGGCTTGTGTTGGACCCAGAAGGGCTCATGTTGGACCCAGAAGGGCTCGTGTTGGACCCAGAAGGGCTCATGTTGGACCTAGAAGGGCTCGTGTTGGACCTAGAAGGGCTCATGTTGGACCTAGAAGGGCTCATGTTGGACCTAGAAGGGCTCGTGTTGGACCTAGAAGGGCTCATGTTGGACCTAGAAGGGCTCATGTTGGACCTAGAAGGGCTCATGTTGGACCTAGAAGGGCTCATGTTGGACCCAGAAGGGCTCGTGTTGGACCTAGAAGGGCTCATGTTGGACCCAGAAGGGCTCGTGTTGGACCCAGAAGGGCTCGTGTTGGACCCAGAAGGGCTCGTGTTGGACCCAGTAGGGCTCATGTTGGACCCAGAAGGGCTCATGTTGGACCCAGTAGGGCTCGTGTTGGACCCAGAAGGGCTCATGTTGTCGTGTTGGACCCAGAAGGGCTCATGTTGGACCCAGAAGGGCTCATGTTGGACCTAGAAGGGCTCATGTTGGACCTAGAAGGGCTCATGTTGGACCCAGAAGGGCTCATGTTGGACCTAGAAGGGCTCATGTTGGACCTAGAAGGGCTCATGTTGGACCCAGAAGGGCTCGTGTTGGACCCAGAAGGGCTCGTGTTGGACCTAGAAGGGCTCATCTTGGACCCAGAAGGGCTCGTGTTGGACCCAGAAGGGCTCGTGTTGGACCTAGAAGGGCTCATGTTGGACCCAGAAGGGCTCATGTTGGACCTAGAAGGGCTTGTGTTGGACCCAGAAGGGCTCGTGTTGGACCTAGAAGGGCTCGTGTTGGACCTAGAAGGGCTCATGTTGGACCTAGAAGGGCTCATGTTGGACCTAGAAGGGCTCGTGTTGGACCCAGAAGGGCTCGTGTTGGACCTAGAAGGGCTCATGTTGGACCCAGAAGGGCTCGTGTTGGACCTAGAAGGGCTCATGTTGGACCCAGAAGGGCTCGTGTTGGACCCAGAAGGGCTCGTGTTGGACCTAGAAGGGCTCATGTTGGACCTAGAAGGGCTCATGTTGGACCTAGAAGGGCTCATGTTGGACCTAGAAGGGCTCATGTTGGACCCAGAAGGGCTCGTGTTGGACCCAGAAGGGCTCGTGTTGGACCTAGAAGGGCTCGTGTTGGACCCAGAAGGGCTCGTGTTGGACCCAGAAGGGCTCATGTTGGACCCAGAAGGGCTCGTGTTGGACCCAGAAGGGCTCGTGTTGGACCCAGTAGGGCTCATGTTGGACCCAGAAGGGCTCGTGTTGGACCCAGAAGGGCTCATGTTGGACCTAGAAGGGCTCGTGTTGGACCTAGAAGGGCTCATGTTGGACCCAGAAGGGCTCATGTTGGACCCAGTAGGGCTCGTGTTGGACCCAGAAGGGCTCATGTTGTCGTGTTGGACCCAGAAGGGCTCATGTTGGACCCAGAAGGGCTCATGTTGGACCTAGAAGGGCTCATGTTGGACCCAGAAGGGCTCATGTTGGACCTAGAAGGGCTCATGTTGGACCTAGAAGGGCTCATGTTGGACCTAGAAGGGCTCATGTTGGACCCAGAAGGGCTCGTGTTGGACCCAGAAGGGCTCGTGTTGGACCTAGAAGGGCTCATGTTGGACCTAGAAGGGCTCATGTTGGACCCAGAAGGGCTCATGTTGGACCTAGAAGGGCTCATGTTGGACCTAGAAGGGCTCATCTTGGACCCAGAAGGGCTCGTGTTGGACCCAGTACGGCTCATGTTGGACCCAGAAGGGCTCGTGTTGGACCCAGTAGGGCTCGTGTTGTCGTGTTGGACCCAGAAGGGCTCGTGTTGGACCCAGAACGGCTCATGTTGGACCCAGAAGGGCTTGTGTTGGACCCAGAAGGGCTCATGTTGGACCTAGAAGGGCTCATGTTGGACCTAGAAGGGCTCGTGTTGGACCCAGAAGGGCTCGTGTTGGACCCAGAAGGGCTCATGTTGGACCTAGAAGGGCTCATGTTGGACCCAGAAGGGCTCGTGTTGGACCCAGAAGGGCTCGTGTTGGACCCAGAAGGGCTCGTGTTGTCGTGTTGGACCCAGAAGGGCTCGTGTTGGACCCAGAAGGGCTCGTGTTGGACCCAGTAGGGCTCATGTTGGACCCAGAAGGGCTCATGTTGGACCCAGTAGGGCTCGTGTTGGACCCAGAAGGGCTCATGTTGTCGTGTTGGACCCAGAAGGGCTCATGTTGGACCTAGAAGGGCTCATGTTGGACCTAGAAGGGCTCATGTTGGACCTAGAAGGGCTCATGTTGGACCCAGAAGGGCTCGTGTTGGACCCAGAAGGGCTCGTGTTGGACCTAGAAGGGCTCATCTTGGACCCAGAAGGGCTTGTGTTGGACCCAGAAGGGCTCGTGTTGGACCCAGTACGGCTCATGTTGGACCCAGAAGGGCTCGTGTTGGACCCAGTAGGGCTTGTGTTGTCGTGTTGGACCTAGAAGGGCTCGTGTTGGACCCAGAAGGGCTCGTGTTGGACCCAGAAGGGCTCGTGTTGGACCTAGAAGGGCTCATGTTGGATCCAGTAGGGCTCATGTTGGACCTAGAAGGGCTCATGTTGGACCCAGAAGGGCTCATGTTGGACCTAGAAGGGCTCATGTTGGACCCAGAAGGGCTCATGTTGGACCTAGAAGGGCTCATGTTGGACCCAGAAGGGCTCGTGTTGGACCTAGAAGGGCTCATGTTGGACCCAGAAGGGCTCGTGTTGGACCTAGAAGGGCTCATGTTGGACCCAGAAGGGCTCGTGTTGGACCCAGAAGGGCTCGTGTTGGACCCAGAAGGGCTTGTGTTGTCGTGTTGGACCCAGAAGGGCTCGTGTTGGACCCAGAAGGGCTCATGTTGGACCCAGAACGGCTCATGTTGGACCTAGAAGGGCTCGTGTTGGACCCAGAAGGGCTCGTGTTGGACCTAGAAGGGCTCACCCAGAAGGGCTCATGTTGGACCTAGAAGGGCTCGTGTTGGACCCACTAGGGCTCATGTTGGCCCCAGAAGGGCTCATGTTGGACCCAGAAGGGCTCATGTTGGACCTAGAACGGCTCGTGTTAGACCCAGAAGGGCTCATGTTGGACCTAGAAGGGCTCATGTTGGACCTAGATGGGCTTGTGTTGTCGTGTTGGACCCAGAAGGGCTCGTGTTGGACCAAGAAGGGCTCGTGTTGGACCTAGAAGGGCTCATGTAGGGCAAATTTACCTCTGGTTCAGTCCAACCTGCCCCAACTCCGTGATTTGGATAGCTATAATCTATTTATTTTTTCATAGAAAAGTTACATAACACAGATTTAAAATCGTATTTTCAATAAAGAAAATAATAATAATAAAAATAATAATATAATATACGGTAAATAATAATAATAAATCTGCCAATGGGGGTAGAAAATGTAATTTACTCCAACTGACAGTTGTCCCTCACGACAGTTGTGATTGGAGGATCACGAAAAGAGGGCAGTGTTGTGAGATCGGTCAATTAAACTGAACTTGTTTTTATGAAACGTCTTCTTTAATATCTTAAGATATGAGGCAGGTCACACAGAAAAACAAGGCATGTCACCGTTTCACTATCATTCTGCTTGTTTTGAGAGAATCTTTGGAACCAGCTCATTTGTATTATAGACAACAACAACTCTCCATCAGCAAGGACCTTCTCCTGAAGGACACAGTGATGAGTGTTGTATCTATCATCCGTGATTCATCTGAGGGCAGAGTGATCAATTACATCACCATAGTCCAGGACTGAGAAGAAAACTGCTTCGACAATACTCTTCCTACTAATCAAAGGAAAGCTGGTTCTGTTTCTGTATAGGAAGCCAATTTGCTGTTTGGAGGCAAGGTTGTCTACATGGAATTTTTATGTAAATTTCTCATCAAGCCACACACCAACATATTCAGTGACTCTCTCAATGATAGAACCTCTTACGGTAGATATGTGTAAACCATCATATTCAATGTTTCTGGGCAGATTTCCAGACACTAGGAAATATTACTATTGAGATAGAAAGATTTTTTTTAAAACATGCGTCAATTGCTCTGTAATTAAAGGAGCAGACCGTTTTAGAAAGAAATTGTCCAAATTATCCTCACCAGTAGAGGTCCTGGGATCTATGGATTGGAGAGTGTCGAATACTTCATCATGTGAAAAGGGACTAAAGAAGAATTGAGGGGTGTGATCCACGGAACTCACACAATCAGTGTCTATATCAACATTAAGATCAACAGGAAAAAGACCAATTGTGTTTTGGCTGGAAATAACACAATTGTCAACACTAATATGAGCGGGTAGTGAATTAGAGGTCTTGTTTTTCTTTAAGTTAACTGCCTTCCAAAACTGAGCCGTGTTTGTGTAGGAACTTATTAACTAGGAACTAATTAGGAACTAATTAAATCTAAGTAGTAATCTGATTTTGACTTTCTCATAGCATGTGGTACATCTGTTTCTGAGCTGTTTAAAGGCAAACCAGTGTTGTGGATCACCTGAGTGTCTAGCATGTGACCAGGCCTTATTCCGGTCATTAAGCAGAGTTGACAACTCATGCAAGAACCAGGGTGCTATTCTATCTTTAATTCTGAGTCTCTTGAGGGGAGCATGTTTATTGATTAGAGAAATAAGAGTATTGTGAAGAGGTCAAGGGTCACTTAAAATCTCCCACCACCAATAGTTCATAATCAGAACGATTTTAAATGAGGTTTTCTAGAATGTCTACAGTTTCTGTGCCCGCAGCTGGGGGTCTATACACACCGATTACACCCATTGAGGAGGCCCCCAACTGTGTATGCTGTGGAGTGGGACCTGTACAGATACAGATAGAGAGAGATATGCAGATAGAGAGAGATGCAGATAGAGAGAGAGATGCAGATAGATAGAGAGAGAGACAGATAGAGAGAAAGACAGATACACACACACTAGTGCTGTCAGGCGATTAAAAAAATTAATCTAATTAATTACAGGATTTGTAATTAATTAATCTAATTAATCACATTTTAATCGCATAACCATTTTATGCCTGATATTCTATATTCTATAATCATATTTCAAATTGCAAAATGTGTCCGGATGGCAGAATTCAGTACTGTATCTACAAAACCTTCTGTTTAATCATCTTCCATCTATTAATTTGCTTAGATTTTTCAGGTCTGGTCAATTTGAGCATGGTGTTATTCACAGTCAAAGATTAAAAAAAATTATTGATATTCTCATTTGGTTCATTACAATTTACTCAAAATAATATTTTCATTCAATCAATCACCGCGCAGATTGATTGATTGAATGAAAATGTTATTAACAGATTGCAGAATGGGTACAATACAGTACGGCTCAATACACACAATTGTTTTTTTTTATCCACTTTTTCTCCCATTTTCTATATTTTCTCCCATCCCAATTTCGTATCATCCAATTCAACCCTCCCCTGTCACGAACGCTGTTTCTTGCCTCCCACAAGCCGGCTGCAATGTGGACTAAGTCATACATAGCACAAGTCCCCTCCGGTACTTGAGGTAACAGCAGTCGCATCTTTTCACCTGCGCAGCTCGATCTCTCAGTGGCGAGGAGTAACGAGTAGGAGGCTCACGCTGCCCCCGACACTTCCTGATTCTACTGCGCAGGCGCACCAACCGACCTGTAGGAGTCGCTGTCCACAACGCCCGATCCCCACCCATCAGTTTCCCACCCCCTAATACGGCCAATGTGTATTAGTACGGACGACCAGCTAAACTGAAAGCAAATGTGGAGAGCGGGGCTCGAACAGGCGAGCCCAGCGTCTCCAGATTTCATGGAGAGCGCCTTGCCCACTACGCCACGTAGCCGCCCAATACACACAATTGTTAAGGGGATGCAGAGAAAGACTTTCGTCTTGTTTACATCAGGGTCCCCCATTTTCAATTCATAATGAATTGTAAGGGTGCAACTTATACCGTGCAATCCATTCTTTGTGGATCTAGCCCACAGTATTTCTGACACTGGGAATACATTCCCTGAGATGTCCCTAGAATCAGATACCAAGAACATGCAAATGGACCATATTAAAAAAAATCTGTAAATGTGTATTCTACATTATTATGGAATGAATGAGATACAAAGAAAATATTATAAAAAAAAATTCATAACGCGATAATTTGCTGTGTAATTAATTAATCTAATTAACGCGATAAACTGACAGCTAAACTAATATATATATATTAGGGATGTCCGATATTATAGTAAAATGTGATATCGAAAAATATCGGTATCGAGAAAAAAAAAAAGAAAAAAAAACGATTATTATTATTATTTTTTTTTTACATTTATTTAACATTTATTTACCCAGGCAAGCAAGTAAGAACCAATTCTTATTTTATTTATTGTCAAAAGTATGCATGTTGGTTTAATTCAACAACAAGATATATGTAATGTTAATTTTTACTTTTTTAATGATCATATTTTGCACAGATAATGCTTACATTTAGAAAGCCTTTTGAATGCATCCAGTGAAATTATTAGTTACCTGAAATTATTCAGTTTTTTTGGGGGGAAACCCTGCATATATCGGTATCTGTTGATATCGGTATCGGTATCGGAAATTAAGAGTTGGACAATATCGGAATATCGGTATCGGTAAAAAAGCCAATATCGAGCATCCCTAATATATATATATATGTGTATATCTATAGAAAGATCTATAGAAAAGAAAGAGAGAAAGGGAGAGAGAGATATACAGATAGAGAAAGAGAGAGGGAGCCAGATACAGAGAGAGATATACAGAGAGCGAGAGAGATACAGAGAGAGACAGATACAGAGAGAGACAGATACAGAGAGAGACATACAGAGAGATACAGAGAGAGATATAAAGAGAGAGATAAAGAGAGAGAGATACAGAAAGAGTGAGAGAAATAGAGAGAGAGACAGATAGAGAGAGAAAGACAGATACAGAAAGAGAGATATATAGAGAGAAAGAGAGATACAGAAAGAGAGACCAATAGAGAGAGAGAGATAGAAAGACAGAGAAAGAGACAGATATATAGAGAGAGACAGAGAAATAGAGAGAGAGACAGATAGAGAGAGAGACAGATACAAAAGAGAGAGACACATGTTGACAGAGTCACTTATGGGGCGACAATAACTTTGTCATGACGACTAGGTCCTCTCACTTCAGCCCTTAATCGGCGTGGTTTATTATCACATTGCACATTAGTACATGAGACCTTCTCTCTGTGAGAGGTAGGTGGGAAGAGACAGAGAGGGAGGGAACATTCCCTTAAATACCCTCTTAGGGCCCGCGTCCACCTAGCGCATATTTAGGACCGCACGCGTCTGTTTTCAATGTATTACAATGGGGAGGGAGCGCATGCGGCCGCCTCTAGGAAATGCGCTGCCGTCGGCGTCTTTTCTCAGCGTTTTTGTGCGGACGAAAGTTGAAACTTTCTGAACTTTCAGAGCGAGGCGCTGAGCGCATTTTCAGACAACCAATCACAGCCATTCATCTACCACTCTGTTTGTAACCTGACACCGGAGCTGCCTGCCTGTCTGGCTGTCTCCACACAGACCATTGAGATTCGCGACAAAACTAATAATAATAACTACACGAATACACTACTAAAAAGCTAATAAAAAGCAAAGGGCGAACTGTGGTGTCAGGCAATAACTATATATATAATTAATATACAATAAAGTTATTCAAATATGCTATAATATGTGCAAAACCGCGGCATGGCTGTAGATTTCTTTCTGTCATCTACAAGATGCGCGTCAAGCCAGCGCTGCCGGCGCACTCCCAGCATGTTTCACGGAGAAATATGCGCTAGGTGGACGCGGGCCCTTACCTGGCGCCAGTGTCAATAGCTCTGCCTATAGCGCCCTCTAGTGGAAACAGTAAGACAGTTACATGCAATCGTATACATCACATAACTTTAACACTCCCACTTACGGCTGTCTTGTATACTGTACAACTTTTTCAAAAACATCTTTCAAAGAAAATAGTACAGCTCAGAGCATCAAAAAGAATATGGCAGTCAATACTACATAACAGGCAATATTTACACACCAAACATGACCTCTGCAAATCTTCTCAATTTCAGTTTGGAAACAGGCTTCGTCATAGCGTCTGCAACCATGTCGTCTGTCGGACAATAAACAAGTGTCATCCTTTCTTCCCTGATGACAGATCTGATGAAATTATATTTTATATCCACATGTTTACACCTCTGTCGGCACACAGGGTTTCTCGCATTTGCAATGGTTCCCTGGTTGTCTTCATAAACCAGTGGCGGCTGGCCACTAAGGGCGCTCGGGCGCCGCCCTCCCTGGTTAACCCTGGTTAAAAGAAAGAAGAAGATTTTTTATTTTTTTTTATAGCCCTATAAATAATAATAAACATGTTTAAAATGAATAATATTTACTCATTTTAAGTATGTTTGTGTTTCTAATGCACAATATAACGTTAATATATCAAATATAAATAATCGTTTTCCTGAACAGGAAGTGACTCTGTCTGATAGACTCGAGAATACGTTCCGTTACCGTAGCCGCATTTCCCCCAACCGCATTTCTCTCGGGCTAGACGCAATAGCGCTTACAGTGGGCGTGCACGCCGTGCACTGGTTTCATTGCTGTATCCGTCGCAGCCAATCAGTGCGTAACGCGCTGTGCGTTGAAATATGATGTATTATGATGGAAGCCGGGCGCGATTTGAAGCGGTCTAAGCAGCAGCGTCTATAATTTCCGTAGCCGCATTTCTCGGAGACGCTCTCTGATTGGCCAACTCCAGTTTTTTCCGTAGCCGCATTTCGCGGAGACGCTCTATCTGATTGGCCGACGACTACTAGCTGTTGTGTTGTTGTGATGCATGCAGTCACACTTTGCGTTCTTTCGACGGTTAAGCTTAGGCACTCTTTCAAAGTTGGTTACGGTTAGAGTTTGTCTTAGAGCATGGCGATAGAACGCCAGGTAGTTTGCAGGCTGTTCGACGCGGAAATGGGCAAAGACAGACTCATTCATTCATTCATAACAGTACTGTTGTGTTGTGCTAACAAGCTAATAGCTGGATGCAGTCTGGACAGAGTGGATATACATCAACAGTCTGGGGACAACAGTGGACATAATTATACACTTTATCAAGCCCTCCTCGACCACATAAACAGTGAGTTAATTCGGTCTCTCTCGCTCTCGCTCTCTCTCTCGCTCTCTCTCTCTCTCTCTCTCTCTCTCTCTCTCTCTCTCTCGCTCTCGCTCTCTTTATGCTGTGTTTTTGTTGAACTAAGTCATTAATTTCGTCGCGGGTGGATCATAATCAACCAGACAATGAATGGTAACTTGTTTAAAATGACAAGTTATACAAATGTGTTTATTATTGTATTGATCAGAGAGAGAGTGGAGTTTCTTTTGGATTGAAAATAAGTGGATTATGGCTTGTTCAATATCGTCTATGTTTGAATGAATGAATGAATGAATGAAAACTTTATTTAACAGATTGCAGAATGGGTACAATACAGTATTGATTGATTGATTGATTGAAAACTTTATTAACAGATTGCAGAATGGGTACAATACAGTACAGCTCAATACACACAATTGTTAAGGGGATGCAGACCAGAGAAAGACTTTCGTCTTGTTTCCACCAGGGTCCCCCATTTTCAATTCATCAGGACATATATGACATACATGACATACAGATAGTCAGTACTGCTACATCTATACATTTATGACATACCAGATTTGCAAATACAGTACTGTTTGTGATACAGAAGGAGTCAAGAAAAGGGAGTATATACATTTGACGTAGAAACTGTACATTGGAGGAGGTTGGGTGGGGGGGGTTGGGTACACTGGGATATTGACAACCATACTGGGTAATTTACATTGGAGGTGGTTGGGGGGGGGGGGCACACTGTATAAGCAAGCAAAACTGTACATTGAGGGGGGGGAGACTCTGTACAAACAAACAAAATTGTACATTGGACTATTGACAAAACCATACTAGGTAAATGACTGTACATTGGAGGGGGTTGGGTTAGGATATTTACAGGGGCCAGTGTTGAATTGCAGTCTCCCGTAGGTGTCTCTTGAGAGAGGTTTTGAAAGTGGGTAGTGATCCACATTCCTTTACAGCTTTGGGTAGGGCGTTCCACATTGATGTGGCATAATTGCGAAACGTGTTTAGTCCCTTATTTGAGCCGAATCTGGGTTTAACATGATTTGTGGAGCTCCCTCTGGTGTTGTGATCGTGGTATTCACTGACCTTTGGGAAGTATTTTGCCATGTACATGGGTACCTTGGTCGTGTAGTGTATCTTGTAGACCAGGCCCATTGCAAGTTGCTGTACTCTGTCATCTACTCTAAGCCATCCTAGGTTGTCAAAGTGGGCAGGGGTGAGGTGGGTTCTAGGAGTAAGGTCAAGCAGTAGTCTGACCAGTTTGTTTTGAGATGTTTGTAATTTTGTTTTTAGCGCCTTTGAGGTGCTTTGGTACCATGAGGTGCAAGCATAGTCGTAGTACCCCTGAATGAGTGCTCCTGCCAGAGTCTTCAGGGTATTCTTGTTTACCAGAGAGGAGATCCGGTACAAGAATCGAGTTCGTTGGTTGACTTTTTTTATTACATTGGATGCCATTTTGTCACAGGAGAGATTAGCCTCTAGGATGGAACCCAGGTAGGTAATTTCATCTTTCCTTGTGACAATATTGTCACCCACTGTAACTGAGAAGCCGTCGGTCTTGCTGAGTTTGTTATTTGAACCGAAGAGAATGGACTCTGTTTTGCCCATGTGTAATGATAGTTTGTTATCAGCGAGCCATATGCAGATTCTGCCTAGTTCCGAGCTGAGGGTTTTTTCAACCTGTAACTTGTTCTTGTCAGAGACCAGCAGGGCTGAGTCGTCCGCAAACAGGAACAAGTTGCAGTCACAAGCTGACGACATGTCATTTGCATAAATTAGGAACAGTAGCGGTCCTAGTATGCTTCCTTGTGGAACACCACAGCTCACTGTGAGGGGGGGGGATAGGGTACCGTTTACCTCCACCATCTGTTCCCTCCCCTCAAGGTAGGATTGCATCCACGGCTCAATACATACAATTGTTAAGGGGATGCAGACCAGAGAAAGACGTTTGTCTTGTTTACATCAGGGTCCCCCGTTTTCGATTCATATCGATAGTTTAATAGCTAGCCTTGGCTCGTTTAACAATATGCAAAATATGTGTACAGCCCTGTACTCATACTGAAGTTATTCTTGGTATATAATACTACACATACTAGGTCTGATTGTGTAACGAATCGATTCCACGTCGCGCTGTGTGTGAGAGAGAGAAAGAGAGAGAAGGAGAGATAGAGGGGGATACTAATTAATTCCGCCCCCCCCCGTGAAGAATTCACGAGAATCCGGGGCCATAATAAGATACAGGACAAGTGGAGGGGCGGCTAGGTGGTGTAGTGGTCTAAGGCACTCGCCACCAGTGTGGAGACGCTAGGATTCGCGTGTTCGAATCCAGCTCTCCACATTGTTTTTCAGTTTGGCTGGTCGTCCGCAGTAATACACATTGGCCGTATTACGGGGAGGGAAAAACTGAAGGGTGGGGATCGAACGTTGTGAACAAGCGACTCCTACAAGTCGGTTGGTGCGCCTGCGCAGTAGAATCAGGAAGTGTCGGGGGCAGCGTGAGCCTCCCACGCGTTACTCCTCGAACACTGAGAGATCGAGCTGCGCAGGTGAAAAGATGCGACTGCTGTTACCTCAAGTACCGGAGGGGACTTGTGCTATGTATGACTTAGTCCTCACTGCAGCCGGCTTGTGGGAGGCAAGAAACAGCGTTCGTGACAGGGGAGGGTTGAATTGGATGATACGAAATTGGGATGGGAGAAAATATAGAAAATGGGAGAAAAAGTGGATCAAAAAAAAGATACAGGACAAGTGGGAGCCTACGTCGTATGTGGTGGTTAAGCAGAGCCACGAAGGGACGCCCGTGTTCACGGTCAGGCCCGAAGCAGGGGGTCCAGAAAGGACCGTGCATCGAGACCAGCTCAAGACCTGTCCCTTCCCGGCTTCTGACCCCGGAAGTGCGGGCGAGAGCCCCTCGACAGATCCCGGTGGCATCGCGGAGCTCGTCCGAATCAGACATCGGAGGTGCTTTCTGGCACCGGCGGGAAACGCATCCTAGGGCGTGTAACCACCCCGGGCCCCTGCGGGACGCCCCTGAAGAGGCCGAGAGCGCAGAGTCAGAGGTGGAGTCGACCCCCTCAGGAGAGGATGGGGAAGACGGCGGAGACGGAGTCGAAGAGGAGGCCGCTGGCGGTCCACCGATGGCCCCGGAGGGCGAGGCGGTGGTCCATGACCCGCCAACGGGCACGGAAGAATCCGACACGGAGTCGGAGGTGGGGGAAGTGGAACCCCCCCGAGTGGAACCCACCCGGCCCCAGAGGAGCACCAGAGGTCGGCTACCCGCTCGGTATCGCCAGGACTACGTGCTCAAGAGTGTGTTTGTTGAACAGTGTGTCCAACTCATGAAGGAGTGTGTGAAACTGTTAGCATAATGTGTGATTGTCGATCTATGTGTGAAACTGTGGTCTCAGGACCGTTTTCATGCATGCGTTGGTTGGTGTTTCATTGAGTTAACTTGCAGAGGACTTAGCAAGTTCAAAGTGGGGGGAAATGTAGCATCCTGAAAATATGGCTATTATTCAGAAGTGCTGACTTGCCTTTTTATCTCCCCTGGTGCACCAAGACATTCTAATTAGTTTCCATTAATATTCCCTCGAACAATGACGCAGGCTCCTCCTTGTTCTACTCGCTGGAATATGGATTATGAACAGGATTACTGGATCATACTCTACCATTCTTTTCCCTGTGTGACTAGTTGGCGGTACCAGCAGGGGGCGGTGGCAGGCAGAGAGTGTCCGAGAGAGATGGGAAGGAGGCAAGGATGGAGACGGAAGGGGAAAGAACGAGTCTCTTCGAGTTGGGACTTTGTTGTGAACAGACGTGTCTCGGAGGGTGTGAAGCACGGGCGGACGAACTGAACTTGAGTATGTGACGGGTTATCCTATAAAAGTAATCGTAGTGGAGCATTGCATGTTTCCCCCACTGAATAACCCTAGTGATATACAACGAGTTATCCTAGAAGAAAGGCGGTATAGCCAACTGTGGCTTAAGTTAAAGATATCCCCTCTAGTGCGGTGCCCCGCCAGCGTGGCGTGAAGAGGACCGGTGTTTAGAGACACCCTGCGTTATTATATAGCACGGCTAGCAGGAGGGCTGTTGGGACCCAGAGTGTAGCTGCAGTGTCAGTGAGGGCAAGGTATGGATGCGCGTCGACTCCGCACCAGCAGTCTACAACCAGTCTACACCGGCATCAACGTCGGCGCTGCACCGGCTGTCTTCAACAGAGGTCGCCATCACCCAGCACACGCTCTCAGCCAGCTTCTGCCTCCCCTCTCCAGCCCCGCTTGCTAGCGCCCGTGCCGAGAACGTTCGACGCCATCTTGCTATCCGGACGGTGGTGGCGTGGCGAGGCCGCCATCTTGGTTGAGTATAAGGTATTGAGTTACAAATTGGGTAATAGTAAGATTTCCTTCTATTCGACCCAGTGCTTTTAACTCTTTGTAACTGACCAGTATAATTATCATTAAAGAATTAGATGGGAGTTCTGTGTGCGTGTCCATTCATGAGCCGTTTAACAACTCTTTTGGTGTGGGTAACGTTAATACAACTAACCCCTTCCTATTCCACCTTTCCCTTTTTATTGTAAGGTTTCTAGTGTCAATGAGGGAGGGTACTGTTTGCGGGGGGAACCAAGTTATTTATTTACAATTCAGTCACTAGGTGTGGGAGGGTTACAGGAGTAATTGGGGGAAGTGGGAGCGTGTTGGGGAGTACTGCTGACCGCCCTGCTGCAGGGGAGGAAGACCAGAGTACCAGACCAGGTTGGTAAATCATTATAGTGGGTGACTATTGTCATCAGGCCCGAAGCAGGGGGTCCAGAAAGGACCGTGCATCGAGACCAGCTCAAGACCTGTCCCTTCCCGGCTTCTGACCCCGGAAGTGCGGGCGAGAGCCCCTCGACAGATCCCGGTGGCATCGCGGAGCTCGTCCGAATCAGACATCGGAGGTGCTTTCTGGCACCGGCGGGAAACGCATCCTAGGGCGTGTAACCACCCCGGGCCCCTGCGGGACGCCCCTGAAGAGGCCGAGAGCGCAGAGTCAGAGGTGGAGTCGACCCCCTCAGGAGAGGATGGGGAAGACCAGGTTGGTAAATCCCGGGCCGCATCCACTCAAACTGCCAGCCTCCAGTTGAAGCTCCAGACTCAAAGACGGAGGTGCAGTCAGACAGAGCTCTACTGTGTCTCGCTACCCAGTGATTGTGCCCAACCGTTCCCACGAAGCAGAGATAATCCACCCTGCTACATTTTCATGTCCCTATAACGGTTCATCTCCTTTTACATATGTATTCTCTATGTGTTAATAATTTACATGTGCCCCTTTAAGGCTTATCCCTTTTCACATGTTTTTATTGGTGTTAACTCTTTTACATATGTATTTGCTAAGTGTTAATACTTTACATGTGTCCCTTTAAGGCTTATCCCTTTCACATGTTTTTGTTAGTGTTAACTCTTTTACATATGTATTTGCTAAGTGTTAATACTTTACATGTGTCCCTTTAAGGCTTTCCCTTTGCACTTGTTTTTATTGGTGTTAACATCTTTACATATCTTCCTTAAGGATTGTTTCTTTTAGATATTCCTTTACACTTGTTTTTATCAATGATGTGAGTTGTTTTTACTATCCTGTGTTCCTCAGCCATGGCCTGTTGCCAGCTGGCACTTGTTAGTAATCACAGGTCAGTATATAGACCTGCCAGTTCCCCTCATTGATTGTCGCACCATTGCCCTGTTTCAGTGTATTGTTATCACAGTTAGTTTCGGTCACTTACTCACCTTTGTCACCGTATTCCCCGTGAGTCCGTTCCTCTCTTAGTTCTTATTTTTCCAGCATTGCTGAGTATTGTTTTCGGGTTTGCAGTTCGCTTTTGTTTAGTAACCTTTTATACCATTTGTAATCATTGTTGCTTGCTGACTGCTTAGTAAAAGCCTGTTCACTTCAGTACGTCGTCTCAGTCTCTTCTCTCTCTGCTCGGGTTACCTGCATTTGGGATCTCCTCTCCTAACCCACACCGAAACCATCTCAGAGAGAGCACATTAGTCCAGTCTTAGCTGCTCTACACTGGCGTCCTGTAACATTTAGAATTGACCTCAAGGTCCTTCTCCTTACATACAAAGCTCTAAATGGACAGGGACCTAGCTACATCGCCAACACTCTAATAAATTACAGGCCAGCAAGAACACTGCGATCATCAGCTGCTGGACTACTAGAGAGTAGAGGCTCCCAGAAACAGTCAAAAGAGGATCGGTGATGCAGCCTTTATCAACTACGCGCCAAAACTATGGAACAAACTGCCCAAAAACATCAGGGAAGCCAACTCGCTAGACATCTTCAAAAGACAGCTTAAAACCTATTTATTTGCTCAGGCATTTAAATGAAACATCAGGGACATCCTAACACAAATTGTATTTTACCTGCACTTTTCTTACCCTGCCTACTTTTATACACTTCCTATCAAATTCATGTGTTGGTTCTATGCACATTTTATCTCACTACCTCCTATGCACTGTAATTTTAAGAACGCTGCTCTGTTGTAATTCAAAACTGATGCACTGCTCTGTTGAATGTTAGATACTCCGCTACTGTTCCTAATTTATGCAAATGACATGTCGTCAGCTTGTGACTGCAACTTGTTCTTGTTCGCGGACGACTCAGCCTTGCTGGTCTCTGACAAGAACAAGTTACAGGTTGAAAAAACCCTCAGCTCATAACTCGGCAGAATCTGCACCAGGCTCGCTGATAACAAATGATTACACCTGGGTAAAACAGAGTCCATTCTCTTCGGATCAAATAACAAACTCAGCAAGACCGACGGCTTCTCAGTTACAGTGGGTGACTATTGTCACAAGGAAAGATGAAATGACATACCTAGGTTCCATCCTAGAGGCAAATCTTTCCTGTGACAAAATGGCATCCAAGGTAATAAAAAAAGTCAATCAACAAACTAGATTCTTGTACCGGATCTTCTCTGGTAAACAAGAATACCCTGAAGACTGGCAGGAGCACTCATTCAAGGGTACTCCGACTATGCTTGCACCTCATGGTACCAAAGCACCTCAAAGGCACTAAAAACAAGATCACAAACATCACAAAACAAACTGGTCAGACTACTACTTGACCTTACTCCTAGAACCCACCTCACCCCTGCCCACTTTGACTACCTAGGATGGCTTAGGGGGCTTTCTCACTGCCATTCGGGGTCGAACCAGCTCCGCTCCGTCCTCGCTCCGTCCTTGGGTTTGAACTTCCCCCCTCCCTCTCCCCCCTCTAGTTTGTGTACACACTGCAGTCTTGGTGCGCTCCCGGTTTTGTTTACGGTTTGCGTTTTGAGCGTGTAAGCTTGCCGTAGGCAATGATGTCACGCTCGAACGTCAACACAGGAAGAGTTTTAACACACGGCGGTGGAAACTGGATGCTGATATAAAGAAAAAAATAACCAATAAATATGAAGTTATATTTGAACCTCTGTTGTCAAACCTTGTCAATATAACCCACCCCCGTTTCTCACGAATGGAACTGGTGTCGTGGTGTCCGCTTTGAGAGTTTTCCAGGGTTAACGCTAAGCTAATGCTAGTTAGCTTAGCCTATTTATTACTAGTTAGCAGCTAACATTAGCCCATTGCTCGCATCAATTATATTGTATGTCATTGATCTACCAGTCGATCACGGCCGACTGGTTGGGCACCACTGGTCTATAGAAATAAATGCATTCGAACAAGAAACCAATGTATAGTAGACATAGCAATGGCAAAAAAAGTTGCCAGGCCTAATGCAAGCCAGGGAAGTCTTTAGCCCCTTCCGTGACTGCGATGTGCAAGCCAGGGGCTTTATATCTGATATATTTCGGACCTACCCTGAGCTTTTAAGCAGTGTTTGGTGGTCCAAATTAGCCTGGCTACTATGGAGCTGCGAGTGACTGCGTATTCAAAAGCCCCTGGCTTGCACATCGCAGTCACGGAAGGGGCTAGGAAGTCTTGTGCTTGTAACGTGGCTTCAGGTTTTCATCCACTGAGCCGTGAGGCTCAACATGCTTGTTTGGTTGAGGTCTGAACTCGCCAAATTTCCCATAAATATAGTTTTTGTGGGTACTATTGTCCAGTTGTTGCTGTATGTTTTTATCTTGCAATGGGCCTGGTCTACAAGATACACTATACGACTAAGGTACCCATGTACATGTCAAAATACTTCCCAAAGGTCAGTGAATACCATGACCACAACACCAGAGGAAGCTCAACAAATCATGTTAAACCCAGATTCGGCTCAAACAAGGGACTAAACACGTTTCGCAATCATGCCACATCAATGTGGAACGCCCTACCCAAAGCTGTAAAGGAATGTGAATCCCTACCCACATTCAAAACCGCTCTAAAAGAGCACCTACGGGAGGCTGCAATTCGAAACTGGCCACCGTAAATGTCCAAACCCCCCCACCCCCTCCTAATAGACAGTCTCCTCCCCACCGTATGTATATATTCTCTCCCCACCGTATGTGGTGCAGAAGGGGAACAGCGGATATAGCTGGGACGAACTGTGACAATTCCAGGCGGAGGACCCTGAACTGGGACCGATGTGGCGGGCAGTGACCCGTGGGACCCCACCCACTAAAGCATTGTTGCAGGAAGTAAACCCATGCCTCCGCAAGTTATACGGGCAGTGGGAGCGTTTCCGTCTACGCAACCAAGTACTGTTTCGACGCGTTAGTGACCCCCGAGACGGGGAAGAGGTCCTGCAACTGGTGGTGCCGATGGCACTGCGGCAACACATATATGAGACCCAACACGACTATGGGGGACACTTTGGTAGCCGGGGGACCATGGACCTGATGAGGCAAAGTTACTTCTGGATAGGGATGGCCGCAGAGGTGAATGGCTGGGTGCAACAGTGCAAACGGTGTGCGCTTGCCCGGGACGTGTTCCCTAAGTCCCAGGCCCGATGACCTGCACCAACGTGACTGCGCCCATGGAAGTTCTAGCTATGGACTTTACCGTGTTAGAGATGTCAACGGGCGGCTATGAGAACGTCCTGGTGTTGACCGATATGTTCACCCGATTCACTATCGCCATCCAGACCAAAGACCAGACCGCCAAGACCACTGCCGCCGCACTCATCCGGCATTGGTTTGTGTACTATGGCTGCCCCGCTCGACTTCACGCCAACCAAGGTCGAAACTTTGAATCTGGCGTCATCAAGGAACTCTGTAAATTGTACGGGATCTCGTTCCTGAATATTCTAGAATGTTCGGCTACAGTGATGCCGGTAACGCGTTACTAAGTAACGCGTTATTGTAATCTGATTACTTTCCCCCGAAAATAGTAATCTAACGCGTTAATCTTTAAAAGCCAGTAATCTGATTGCAGTTACTTGTCCAAGTGGCTGTGCATTACTATTTCGTTACTATCTCATCATAAATTCATAATGCAGGCGGAATGCAGTATTTTATTTCGTTTTCGACAGTCAAAAATACATTTTGAGCTGTTTTTCTTTTGGGAGTGACGTAGTGTGGCAGTGAAAGGGTTACACAAGAATGTGTCCCGCGGGCCGCGGCGTGACTGGACACTCTGTCTGTGAGTGACTCTGCTTTGGTACAATCACATTCCCCATCCACAGTCTGCGAATCAGAGGCAGAGTAGGGCGGGTCTTCACAGCACGTCATGTGACATATGCGCCAATCGTGTGACAGCAGGGCTCCGTCGTCGGAGAATTCCACCCCAAAACGCTTGGCAAAATTAAAAGTGAGTTTCTGTTCAGACTTCCATCCCAAAACGCTTGTCAGTCACTACTTCACGTTCATATGCGGAGGAAACAAAATACTGTCTACCGCTAAAAACAGCACATCCAATTGCATTGAAAGCATCTGGAATCACAACACTAGCCGACGCTTCGACTAGTAGGTACAGGAGGACTCGGAGGCCAGCCAAACAGCAAAAGAGAGAGATTGTTTCTTTCCCTTTTGATTAATGTATATTTGATGGTGGCAGAGCAAAAGCTCTTATTTGCCAGATTTACAGTTAATTTACATGTTAAAGAGAGACTGATTGTATGTTTATAGAGAGACATTTATAAAAACAATTTAATAGTTACAGTTGATATAATTGAATAGTTCAGCCTGCATTTGTTAGATGTGAATGGATACACTGGTTTTGTAAAACCACTGGCTGGCTGCTATAATGCTGTGAGCATCATAGACTGTTGCTTTACCATACTTGATGGTACAGAAGCTGAAGCACTAGTTTAACAATTTACGTTATGTGCAGAGAAACAAGTTAAAAACAATTTATGCACTTTCAATAAAGCGTTTAAAAAAAACGGTTGGTGGAACGACGACGACTTCGTAACCTAGTTACTTTCAAAGTAACTAAGTTACTCTGATAATCAAGTAATCAGTAAAGTAACTTGGATTACTTTTTAAAGGAGTAATCAATAATCAGTAATCGGATTACTTTTACAAGTAATCTGTGGCATCACTGTTCGGCTATGAGATCATCACAAATGTTCCAGAATGTTCGATGTTCTAGAATGTTCGGCTATGACATCACCACAAATGTTCCAGAATGTTCGATCTGGTCTGGTATAAATACAAGCCGTGTTCCCCTTCTCCCACCACCTTCACACTAACTGACTCAACTGTCGCTTCACGGTCAACTAGAGACTTTAGCGAGGAGGAAAAAAAAAGAAAATGGCAGACCAACTTTGTAAACTGTTTGTTGGTGGACTGAACGTGGACACGGACGACGGCGGCCTGCGCAAACATTTCAAGCAATTCGGTAGTTTAACCGACTGCGTGGTCGTCGTGAACAAGCAGCTGCAGAGGTCCCGCTGCTTCGGCTTCGTCACCTACACCTCGGGCGACGAGGCCGACGCGGCAATGGCGGCCAGGCCGCATGTCGTCGACGGCACCACCGTGAAGCTGAAGTGGGCCGTGGCGTGGGAGGACGCCAACAAGCCTGAGGCGCTCGCCAAGGTGAAGAAAATATTCGTCGGCGGCTTGAAGGACGACATCGAGGAGGAGGACCTCAAGGAGTATTTCGCGCAGTTCGGCGAGATCGAAAAGAGCGAGGTGATCTCCGAGAAGGAGAGCATGAGGAAGCGAGGCTTCGGCTTTGTCCACTTCACCGACAACGACTCGGCCGACAAGTCGGTGGTGGTGAAGTACCACACCATCAAGGGCCACAAGGTGGAGGTGAAGAAGGCCCTCACCAAGCAGGAGATGCAGGCGTCGGGTCGCAGCGGCGGCATGATGATGAGGGGGGGAAGGGGAGGAGGAGGAGGAGGAGGAGGGATGAGGGGCATGCGAGGGAATCAAAATGGCTTCGGCGGTGGCGGCAGAGGAGGCTACAACAGCTATGATGGCGGCTACGGCGGCGGCGGGTACGGTGGCGGAGGAGGATACGGCGGAGGCGCGAGCTACGGAGGAAACGGTGAAGGCGCGAGCTATGGTGGTGGCGGTGGATACGGAGGAGGCACGAGCTACGGAGGCGGCGGCTACGGTGGCGAGCAGATAGCGGCAGGCTATGGCGGCGGAAACGGCTACAGCGGCAGTGACTTTGGCAGCGGTTACGGCGCGCAGCCTAGCGGCTACGGCCCCATGAAGAGCGCCACGCCTAGCAGCGGTTACGGCGCGCAGAGGAGCGCCACGCCCTACACCCGGGGTGGCGGAGGAGGCGGCGGCTACCAGAGAGGTGGCGGCTACAGCGGCGGTTACTAAAATCAAAATGGCGGTCACCATTTCGACGACCGTTAGCGAACAGCCACAACCTTCCGGAACATTCTAGAACATCGAACATCCTGGCATTACATCAAGATGTCTGATAGTGGCAGCCAGTCCAAGACGGTGGTGGAGGAGGAGACAACATCCGTGGCAGAGGGAGTTGGAAGAGGCGTGTAGCTGTCGTTTGTATTAAGAGTTGAATCTGCTTTTTATTTGCGTACATTCTAGTTTTTTTTGTTTTGTTTGAAACTAGTCCATGTAGGATTGTTTTTGTTTGAAACTATTCTCTATATATGATTATTTTTCCCTTTTGCATTTTAAGCAAGTAGTAAAGAATTTTTTTTCCTTAAGTAAGATTGATGTGTTTTACTTTTATGGGGATGAGGAACGCATGTGCTATGGATTTCAATTTTTATCTTAGAGCTATGTCTTCACTGATTACATACGTTTGTATAAGTATCCATAGGTCTTTAGTAAAGGCAGGAGAGATGCTGCGGGATTAAAGCAGTTTCATTGTTCCTTCCCACGTGTTATGTACAAATCAACGTCAGTAATTTCCCCTCCCCCACCACAAGTACACATAGTGTCTTCATCAGCCTAAATATTGTTCATTTTTTCATTTACTTACAGCAATCTCATGTATTGTATACTTTAATAATGTCTGAAGATCAAAACTTACAATTGTTCAAAAGCATTTTGGTATGCATATGTATGTTCATTTTAAATAAAACGTTATTCAAACTTAGTTATTACTTAGTTATTTTACTCATTTAACCAGGTTGCCTTCAGTTGTTCCCACAGGTCTTAAAGTGATTTATGACTCCTCATCTTCTCTAGTTGGCATCCTTACCCTTGTTTAACCCCTTTCTCAGGTGGGTGAAATGGTTACAGAACCGGATGTAGTCTACCCACAGCCAATGCATGTAGGCTTTGGAGGGTTTGCCTTGTTTTTTTTAATCAAAGTAATTGTGGTTTCTAGTCCTTTTGTACATCTCTTAATAACCCTGGCTTTTTTTTTTTTTACATATTCACATATTGTGGACTTTGAGGCCTGCTCATTATCTTTGATTATTCCTACATTTAAGTGTTCTTACTCTTATCCCAGTAGGCTATCCCAGCCAAAATAGCCGTAGCAGTTTGTTTGTAGGCTACACTACAGGACCCTGTTGAGTTACCTGGGGTCGATTGTAATAGGAGTCTGAAATATCTCTTTAGGATATCCACATCCAGCAAACTAGGTATGTAAATCAACCTGTCTTCACTATGTGTTGGTCAACCATGTATGGCATTTAATTATTTTGTGATGGTACACAAGTGTACTGTGACATTTTATCTTTACAAAAGTCTTGCTTTTATTTATAGTTGCTCATTCATAGATTTTTCAATGCGTCTCAATATCTAACTAATATTTAAACAAAAAGGGGGGTGGTTCGGTCCTTGATCATTAATTTAAAGGGGTGGAGGGATACCCAACGTCTGTTCCTTCATTGTAAGTGAAATACTGGAATGGTACATTGGCGTCTCCCTCCAGGCAACCTTCACCTGCCCAGTGTCTCATTCTGTTCCTTCTTCCTGTTTCTCCTCCAGGTTGCTATGGTAACCTGGGTGCCAGGGCATCACCCCGCTAAGGACGGGTGTGTGACTCCATGCCGTCCGGGGTGACCAGAGAGGTGGTCATAAGCCCACACCCTCCTCCTCAGGTGATGTCAGATTCCAGGAAGGATTCACCCGTTTGTTCGTTGTGATGTCGAAAAGTTTTTAATGCAGTGTCTGAATGCTCATGCATAAATGGCACATGACACTTGTCTAATGTTTGTAATGCAACTTAAAGTGTCTTTATTAAGTAAGATATTAAGTGAACTTTAATTCACTTAATAATTTCTCACCTAAAGCATTAAATGTGAGTTTATTTGTATCCCTTCCAGTATACAGCAATCTCAATCCCCGCCCTCTTTTCTTGATCCTCCAATCACAACTGTTTCCTTCCTCAGACAAACAGTTTGAAGAAGGCAACAGTTGTGATTGGAGCATCAATAAATGGGGGAGGGGCTTGTAAATGGTAATGAGTTGTATCCCTGTTGCCTAAACCCGAATGTAGTGGGAAGGTCAATAACTTGGTCATGACGACAAGGTCCTCTCTTTAGCCTTTGGCGTGGTTTATTATTTCACATATCATTATGCACCATGAGACGTTCTCTCTGTGAGAGGCGACGGAGGAAGAGACAGAGGGGGAGGTAACATTCCCTTATATACCTCTTACCTGACGTCAGCTCCAATAGCTACATCTCCTTGCGCCTATAGCGCCCTCTTGTGGAAACAGTTAAGCAGTTACATGCAATCATATATAACTCATAAACTCAACACTCCCACTTATGGCTGACGTGTATACTGTACAACTTTTCCAAAAACAACTTTCAAAGAAAATAATACAGTTCAGAACATCAAAAAGAATATGGCAGTCAATATTACATAACAGGCAATATTTTACACACCAAACATGACCTCTGCAAATCTTCTCAATTTCAGTTTGGAGACAGGCTTGGTCATAGCATCTGCAACCATGTCGTCTGTAGGACAA
Source organism: Notolepis coatsorum (assembly GCF_963971535.1). NCBI lineage: Eukaryota > Metazoa > Chordata > Actinopteri > Aulopiformes > Paralepididae > Notolepis > Notolepis coatsorum. The sequence continues at coordinate 90,098,111 of NC_140180.1, forward strand.
TAAACAAGTGTCATCCTTTCTTCTCTGATGACAGATCTGATGAAGTGATATTTTATATCCACATGTTTACACCTCTGTCGGCACACAGGGTTTCTAGAGAGTGCAATGGTTCCCTGGTTGTCTTCATAAACAACAGTTTTCTTATATACATAGGTATCCATTCCTTCGAGCAGTTGTTCTAGATAAATACATTCCTGTATTGTCATAGCTAGAGCCATGTATTCGGCTTCACAAGTTGATAGTGCCACTGTGGGCTGCTTCTTTGTTTTCCACGAAACCAGTGAGCTGTTTGTGTTCAAACTCACACAATACGCCCAGTCTGCATCACTGTAGGCTTTAAGCCCTAAGCCCTCGCTGCTCTTTCTGAAACAAAGCTGTTTATCTGCTGTACCTTTGAGATAACGAAAAACAAGTTTTGCTGTAATCCAGTGCTCCTCTGTGGGGTCAGCAAAATGCTGTGACAATTTACTCACTACAAAACATAGGTCAGGGCGAGTACATGTTGTCAAATAAATGAGGCTACCTACAGCTTCTCTGTACATTTTTACATCTGTCAATTTCTGAGCATCCTCTTGGTAGTAGTTTTTGATCACATGGTGTTTCCCTTGTCCTACATTCTTGCATGTCAAAACGTTTCAGGATCTTTTCCACATATCTCTTCTGGGATATTTTTACACAACTGGCAGACTGTTCGAAGTCCATGCCTAGAAAATGCTTTAACCTGCCTAGGAATCTGGTGGAGAGCATACTTTTCACCTGCTCTAGGTTTCTAGTGTTGTCTGCTGCGATGATCAAATCATCCACTTCGGTATTTAAACATAGAATCCACTTCTGTATTTAAACATGGAATCCACTCCTGTATTTAAACATGGAATCCACTCCTTCTGTATTTAAACATGGAGTACTCTCCTCCTGTATTTAAACATGTAGCTACCCTCCTTCTGTATTTAAACATGTAGCTACCCTCCTTCTGTATTTAAACATGGAGTACCCTCCTGTATTTAAACATTTAGCTACAAACCTGGCTTTGTACTTGTCGTGGCCTTCAATACCCTCCTTGATTGAGTACACCCATTTTCCTCCCACTGTCTGTCTGCCCTCTGGTAACTTGGTTAGAGTAAAGGTGTGGTTGTCCTCTAGGGACCTCATCTCCTCATCCATTGCTCTTTCCCATTTCCTTGATTCAGGGGACACCATCGCCTCTTTAAAGGTCTGAGGTACTCCACTCACTACTCTGTAGCAGTAATCAATGCTGGTAAGTGTACTGTCATCCTCGTCACTTCCTCTCCGGGCATAGTCTTTCAGATACTTTGGGGGTTTGTGTTCCCGTGAGGGATACCTCCCACTGCATGAGGCACGTGACGTCACCCTCGGGTGCTCCTCGTCATCATCCTCTGGGGGTTGCTGACTGTCTGCACGACTGTGCTAAGTACACTAGGCTGAGGTGTCTCTATTTCTTCACACCTTTCTCTGGAGTCCAGCTCTGGCTCCTCTGTCTGTGTCTCGTTCTCACATGTCGTCTTTGTGACAAATTTGACTAGCCTGTGTTTTTGCACTTTCCCTTTACCGGGATAATAGACTAGGAAAGCGGGGCTTCCTTTGTCGTGCCCTACAAAGAGTCCTTTTTCACATCTGGACTCAAGCTTTCCTCTGTCCTGCTGGTAAGCATAACACACTGATCCAAATGCGTGCATTCTAGCTAGATTACATTTCTTTCCTGTCAGTGCTGTATACGGGGTGGTGCCCGTGTGCTTATTAAAACACCTGTTTCTGGTGTAAGCGGCTTCTTGCACTGCATAATGCCATAGACTCTTAGGTAAGTTACCAGCTATTAGCTTACACCTAGCCATTTCGAAAAGAGTACGTCCTTCCCTCTCTGCCACCCCGTTCTGGTGTGGGGAGTACGGACATGACGTCTCGTGTCTTATCTTGTTCCTTCTCAACAGTGATTGGAAAGTTCCGTTGTCGGACCTCAAGCATCTTGTTGCCATAAGGGGCTACGTCTGCCAGGAATTTATCCGTGGCCTGGAGTGTGTCACTCTTTGCTTTGAGAAAGTAAACAAACACTGCCCCTGTACACACATCTGTAAAAGACTGTACATATCTAAAGCCACCTATGGACTCGTTGCTTACTGAACCGGCTAGATCTGTGTTAACTAGCGCAAGTGGTACCTTTACTTTTTCTGTGGGACTTCTGTTTCTCGATTGAGTGAACTTCCCCTTTATGCACACTTCACATTCTTTGTCAGGTCTACGCTTTTCACCTTTAATGTGCATGCCTTCTGTCACTGCTTGCAGTTTCAGTAAATCCTCGTAATTACAATGACCCATGATCTCATGCCATGTCTGAATATCATGACTGACAGTCACATTACACATATCATTATTATTACACTTGTCGTTGTCATTACACTCTGTTTGTAGATAATACATTCTCTTGTACACCTCTATGTTAAATCGCATACCGTCAGGCTCTACAAAAACATATTTACCTTCATTGAAGAACACTTTGGCACCGTTCGCAGTAGCAGATTTTACAGAGAATAGTTCTTGTGGGAACGAGGGTATGTAGAGAGCGTTCTTTAACACTCCCTTGCGCCAACCCGTAAGTGCGCTTCCCGTCTGCCAGCTCCATGCTGTGTCTCTCCGGCTCGAATGTGTTCTCAAAGTTCTTGAATCGATTCCTGTCGTTGATGATGTGGGACGACGCACCTGTGTCCCTTCAGTCCCTTCCTTTGGGCCTGCTGCTGCTGCGTTGGCTGGGTGACGTACGCTGTCTGCGCCTCGAAGATGAAGTCCTCTCGTCTCGCTACTCTCCGGGCGTCGTCTCGACTTGTCTCAAGTCCACCGTCGTCGCCATCTTGTCCACAGCCGCCATCTTGTCCACAGCCGCCATCTTGTCCATGCGCGTACCGTGCGCTCTGGTCGCGTTTCTTTCTACACACTTTGTCTGTGTGCCCTGTGGATTTGCAGAAGCTACACCAAACAGTCTTTGTGCAGTTATCTTTCCGGTGCCCTTTTTCTCTGCATCGCCAACCACTTCGGTGCCCTTTTTCTCCGTCGTGGGCCTGGTCTTCTCTCTCGGTGCCGCCCGGGCCTTCAGCACCCTCTCTCCCGCCTCCGCGGCGACTGGGTGGGTGTCTTCTGAGGCCTCAAAGTTCTGCAACATGGCCTTGAACTCTCCCAGCGACATGTCCGCTGAACCGTGTGTCACCACTAGTGTGAGCGGTTTGTACAGCTCCGGTAGTCCTCTCATAACCATCGCCATTAGTCCATCGCTTGGTGCTTCTCCTGCACTCTTAAGCGCCGTAATGATCTGCTCAGCTCTGATGACGTATTCGGTCACAGTCTCGGTGTGCGCCTTCTTCAGCGCGGTTAGTGTTATGTAGAGGGATACGATTCGGGGTCTTCCCCGTCCGATATAATGTTCTCTCAACACTTTCAGGCTCTCTCTGCCTTTGTCCTTAGTGTCACGGAATATCAGCCCCAAGCTTGAGTCGTCTAGCAGTGGTGCTAACTCACAGTATGCGTCGGCATTTTGCTTGGTGTCCAGGGCTAGCGCTTCCGCCGTTAGTGGTCCTGTGGGGGCCGTCAAGATCGCTGTCTTCAGTCCCACACTGTGCATGCAGCACAACATTCGCTCTTCCCAGAGCTCATAGTCCTCTGCTCTTCCGTTGAACGAGGGCCATTTGCTCTTCCCTTTGGTCGCCATCCTCTTTTGATGGTAGGCGTAGCTTTAGCTCCCATTAGCTTAGCTTTAGCCACACGGTGCTCCCGGTGCTAAACTAGCCTATACTTTAGCTAAACTTGCTACCCTTATTATTTTGCCCCTGCGTGATCTGGGCCCATAACCTGTTGACAAAGTCACTTATGGGGCGACAATAACTTGGTCATGACAACAAGGTCCTCTCACTTCAGCCCTTAATCGGCGTGGTTTATTATCACATTGCACATTAGTACATGAGACCTTCTCTCTGTGAGAGGTAGGTGGGAAGAGACAGAGAGGGAGGGAACATTCCCTTAAATACCCTCTTACCTGGCGCCAGCGTCAATAGCTCCGCCTATAGCGCCCTCTAGTGGAAACAGTTAGACAGTTACATGCAATCGTATACATCACATAACTTTAACAACACATGTCCCTGATCTTAGAACGGGTTACAGGTCCCACTCCACAGCACTCTCTCTTTGCCATAAAATGTTCTAGAGGCACTTCACCAAAAAACACATTATCCCAAATCCCAGACAGTTATTGGGTGTTTGAACATGTCCTCCATGCCTCATTTACTATTTCATTGCGTTAAGTTAAGTTGTACTTTATTGTCCCCATGGGGAGATTTGTCCTCTGCATTTGACCCATCGTAACGGCTCACAGTGAGCGGCCCCCGCGCAGCACCGGGCAACCAGCTCCAGTTGTAATGCTCGGTCAATTGAGCTTTAATTAGGATAGCATCACTATTGATTGATTGATTGATTGATTGATTGATTGATTGATTGATTGATTGATTTCATTTCATTTTAATATGCAACAACAAACAAACAACAAGTACAGATATAGCCTTAAGCCATTCAAATAATAAATGTATAGAATAACTCAAAAACTAAAAACACAAAAGCCAAACAATTATTTTTTGTCATTACATATTTGAGTTCGAAGAAGTATGCACTTATTTAATCCCACCCCTTTTACTCAAATCATACTTTACTAATTCATAACTACCTGTTCTCTTTATTGTCAGACTTATAATGAAAAAATGAACTTAGTTAACACTTTTTTTTTATGAATTCCTTATTATTATTTGCCAAAACTGTAGGTTTCTCTAGCCGTTTTATATACATATATACAACTAAATAATACCTACATATGCACATATATACATACATACACATACATAGGCCTACACATATACATTATAGCATTAGTATAAGGATTCAGTGTCACTGGAGGAAATATATATGTGTATGTATGTATGTATATATGTGCATATGTAGGTATTATTTAGTTGTATATATGTATATAAAACGGCTAGAGAAACCTACATAATATATTCATATATGCTCAATAACTGTCAAGCTAAATGAATGTGTGAAAACTGTTTTGGGATATGCCAATGCGTGAGATTATGTGCATAATAAATCAGTATGGTTTTAGTTTCTTAAACAAGTTTTTTCTTTAAGCTGAGTTCTTGCACCCAAATGAGGTGTATGTTTTATTGCTAACAGGTCTGAACCAAAAGTGTAATCTCATGTGGGTACTCACACAAACATTCTATGTCACAAAGTCAGCACCCCATTTGTTGTGTATGGAACAGAATGTTTTCTAGCTTTTGTGCATGTTCACAAATACCGCCTGTACTGCCCTGGGGGTAGTAGTAACATCTGTGAATCCTTTCAAATGGCTGGCATTCCCCTTTAAATGGATGTAGGAGTTTCTGGTCCGACGGAATAATTTATTATTAGCAGGAATAAGGAAAAGCCTTAACCTTAGTTAACTAAAACCTCTGGGAGGTAATTGTGGGAAAATGACTAAATAAAATTGACTACTGACTACCAAATTTGATCCTCTTGTTAAATGGGATTTGGGGAGAAATGTGGTAGGGAAAAAGCATACATTTACCTGTATGCCTTCCCAGCCCCCTTATTAAAGCTGAACAAACCACCCCACTGTTCACAGAGCATTCTATAATCTTAGTCATCCCTTTGTTGAGGTTCTCCTCCTTGAGGTCTATTGAGAAACAATAATACCTTTCACTACCACACTACAGAAGGTCCTTTCACTAAAGGGTTAACCTTCTGTAGTGTGTTTGTGAAAGGGTTAACCCTTTGTCGTGTGGCAGTGAAAGGGTTAAACCTTCTGTATTGTCGTAGTGAAATGGTTAACCCTTTGGTAGTGTGGCAGTGAAAGGGTTAATACCTTTTCCTAACATGGAACATGTGTGTGGTGCCGGTAGCACGATAATACCACACAGCTTCTGTAGAAGCCTTTTGATGGCACGTATGTGTTTACCTTTTGTGCGAATGACTCAGAACAGTTGATTAGAGACACATGGCCCCCCTTTTATGTTTGACTCTTTGATATTATAGTCCCTTTTGTTAGCGGGCCAAAGAATACTTTTCATCCCACACGGCTTTTGTCCACATCGATGAAATTCGGGCATACATTTCATCAACATTAGAAACCATAATAAAGCAATTGCCGGTAATTACATTTACTTAGTCTAGTGCGAAGACTACACTTCGGCATTTCCCTTTAAGAACACCCCCCACCATTCAGAACTTGAACATAACGCAACTCTGTTGGCCTTGGATCTGCAAGAGCTTTCTCTCCCGTATCTCCGCTACTCTGTTTCTCTCTCCTACTGTCTCGATAAAGACAAAATACTAAAGAAATATATACGCCCACTCTCCTTGAAAAAATACAGATAAATAGGAAAAATTGTCTGCTGGTTCCGTAACACTAATCCCCTCTTGACAGGCTGAGACAGATGTCTGTCCTCTGAACGGAAAGCTGCTGCAGCAGGCATGACCCCGGGTTCATCTGTTGGCCCCTGGCTCTCCACGGCCCATTAACATGTGGGGCCCTACAACGGCTCGGTTATGTCGGCACCAGAACACCCAAGATGAGGGGGGGGAGCTCTACAGGGAGGGGGGGGGGGGGGGGGGGGGGGGTTGGCGGCGGTTGGGGGGAGTGGGGGGCTGGCTATCACACCTATATCAGGAAGAGTGCCTTCAGGAAAACGGACACTGACGATGGCCTCTAGGGCTGAAAGGTCTGTCATTTCCCTGACATGGAATGGTCTGGCACAGGAACAGCTCCTTCCCCTCAGCATCAGTCATTGCGCTGGACTCAGCATTCACCACTCTCTCTCTCTCACTCTCTCTCTGTCTCTCTATCGCTCTCTCTCATGCTCTCTCTCTCTCTATCACTCTCTCTCTTGCTCTCTCTCTCTATCGCTCTCTCTCTCTTGCTCTCTCTCTCTATCGCTCTCTCTCAATCTCTCTCTCTGTCTCTCTCTCTATCGCTCTCTCTCTCAATCTCTCTCTCTCTTGCTCTCTCTCTCTATCGCTCTCTCTCTCTCTCTCTCAATCTCTCTCTCTCCCACTTGCTCTCTCTCTATCACTCTCTCTCTCTCAATCTCTCTCTCTCTCTCTCACACACACACTCTCTCCATACCGTATAAACTCTGAACTCGGCTGCCTATATTCAAGGCTTTGTTGCCTATACTCAACCTATACCGTATGAACTCTGAACTCTGATGCCTACTCAATCCATACATGTCTACTGCCTACAACTGTCTTTACACTGTACTCATAAGTACCTACCTCATCATACTCATAACTGCGTAACCTCAATGTATAGCCTAACCGTACAACAGGATAGCAATGTACATTAACTCTGTATACACCGTATACATGTATCTATATGTCTAGCACCTGTGTAGTGTACCACTGTTTGGTGGTTGGTTTGGTGTGCCCTGGGCATGGTGTTCAGCTGTACTACAGTGCTTGGTAGCAGGTCTGTGACTAGATAAAGTGCAGAGATTTGAATCGTGGACAGGTTCTGTGATGTTAGTAAAAACAGGAAGGGAGTAGACTTTGTTCTTTCACTGGGAAATTTAAGACAAAGCACACCATTTTTGTCTCCCAATGTCCAATTACATTGACCTATTATTATACCTTGTGCCCCTGACGTTAGTGGAAAAATACATTTTAAACAAATGTTCCCACCAATGACCATCACATAAAACATATCAACCAACCATATCATAGTTTAATATGTTGAACAGCAGGAACAAATAATGCATGGCATAATGTATGAGCATGAATGGTTTCTCAGCTACCAGGAATTCCACTCAAGAATACTTTATCTATGAACCTAGTGTGCCCTCTCCTGGCAACAGGAAGACACACAGACAATTACAAAGCATGGAAAATATTCAAAGCTATCAATTTAGACACACACACACGCGCACACACACACACACACACACACACACACACACACACACACACACACACACACACACACACACACACACACACACACACACACACACACACACACACACACACACACACACACACACACACACACACACACACACACACACACACACATAATGGGCCTGGTCTGCAAGATACACTACACCACTAAGGTACCCACGTACATGTCGAAATACTTCCCAAAGGTCTGCATCCCCTTAACAATTGTGTGTATTGAGCCATACTGTATTGTACCCATTCTTCAATCTGTTAATAAAATGTTCAATCAATCAATCAATCAATCAATCAATCAATCAATCAATCAATCACATACACACACAATATCGAAAAAATAAATATCATATTGTGATTACTTTGGCAGGTGTTACGATCGTTGTTAATGGAGCAACTCCAGACTTTATATATTTGATGATATCACACATTTTCTTAGATCTCTGGTTTCTGGTTTTTGGAGAGTAGTTCAAGTGCACAGATAATGATTGAACTTTCTTAGGCCATGGAAATAACATATTGGAATTCTTGATTTGGGGTAGTGTCCCTTCATGCCAGCGTGATTTTTTTCCGTAGCCTATGTTTGCGAAGACGCTCTCTGATTGGCTAGCCGCGTACAGCGAAGACCCTCTCTGATTGGTTCTCTTCCGCATATTCAACAACAATTGATATGTTGTTCCCTAACCCTAACCTTAACCCTAACCCTAACCTTAACCCTAACCTTAACCCTAACCCTAACCCTAACCTTAACCTTAACCTTAACCCTAACCCTAACCCTAACCCTAACCCTAACCTTAACCTTAACCTTAACCCTAACTCTAAGCATAACCCACTTCGAAAGAGGGCCCAAAGGTCACGATCAGGGCTCGAGCCTGCCAGATGAGTAGCAATCAGCGCGGCTGCAAGGGATTACCTGATCAAGAGGCTCCTATATCAACTGGCAGATCCTGTCATCCGGTGTCGCAGTGTTAAACTGCCTTCCCAGGTACGACGTCTCGACCTGAAGCCCTGCTACCCGCTCTTGTTGTTATTCCCTGTTCTAACCTCCCTCTCTTGTGCCCAAGGACCTCCGTTCCAGTGTGCCCGTCTGGACCCCTGGTGCTGGACTACGGAGTTCCTGTTCTCAACCCTGACACAGCCGGTGTCTACCTTCCTCCCGCACTGCACTAGGAGTGCACCTGCCCAAGGAACATTCTCTCATACTGCACAAGGAGTGCACCTGCTCAAGGACCATTCTCTCGTACTGCACAAGGAGTACCCCTGTGCTACCCCCCCAAGAACATTCATCCCCATATGTTGTACATTCCTGCATGTGATTCTTGTCTGCTTGGGGGAAACAATTAAAACACCCTAAACCGCTCCATTCTCTCTACTCCTGTGTTCGCTATTGGGCTCCACAAGAACCCCTATCCTCACATAACCACTTTAAAGCAGAGAAAATATGTACAAGGCGGAAGAGACCCTTCGGCGCTAAACCAATCAGAGAGGGTCTTCGCTGTACGCGGCTAGCCAATCAGAGAGCGTCTTCGCAAACATAGGCTACGGAAATTCATGCCACAGCCAAGTTGGACTTCCTGTGTTACATTAATATGTATCCCCCGCTAACACACGTTTGATCGTGTGTGTCTGTAACTTACCCGAAACGAGAAAGTCATGTATTCGTGTTTTAAAGCTAAGGTTGGGGAAGTATTATTGCCAGGAGATGTATTTTCTTTCGAAACACCCGAAACATTGTCGATAATCGAAACTGTTAAGCCGGATAAACTAATTTGTGGTCCGGGATTGAGGAGGAATGGAGACAAAGTAATTCTGTGCAAAAGTGGAATACTCCGACACAAACAGCCGAACATGTACTGGATAGATTCACAACAAAGACGGGTAAACATCATTTAACAACATACGTAGCAAGCAAACCAAACTTTCCAGTATTTTGTTTTACATGTGCACTAACTATGCTTTTGGAATAATAGAGGATCTTTCTGGCTTGCCAGAATACATAAAATATACATTAAATTGTATCCCTATGTATATTTTCACGACTGAATAAACGGATTTTGTGTCCCTGGAACATTTTTGTTTGAAGCTAAAGGACTAACGTTACTTTAGTGTTTTACTGTGGTTATTTAGATTAGATTAAATGTATTGCCATTGTAACTGAGGGGTACAATTCCCTGACTGTATTATATAAGTATGGTATCATTAAACCACTACTGTCTTATGTACATTACTACTGGCCATACAGTACACAGGTATATTAGATGAACACTTCCCACAATGACACGGTTCCACACAAAACTGGGTTTAAGAATATTTATTAGCAGCAATGATAGTATATAACAATACTTTACGTAGGGTTGCGCTTATAAGGCGAAAGAATGTGCGTGAGCAAATCAATAACGTAAGTCCATTATCATATTACGCAGGAGATAATGAATACCACCTGTATCTTAGGAGTTATATCTATGGTACACTAGTAAGGCAGCGGGAGATACTGGTAGGGTCCCTCCGGTTGTAAGCCAGCAAGGGGAGAGGATTTGTCGGTAGTAGAGTCTGGGTCAACGATGAATAGAGAGACTCCAAGTACAGGAGACGGTGCAATAATCTCTTGATCCGCAGACGAATAACAGCTGTTCTCCGTGGCATGCAGCTCCGCATGGAAGAAAGCTAGCCAGCCTCAGGCTTCTGAGAGGCGGGCTCGACGTTGCTCCTCACAGGGTAAATCCCACACAATTGTGGGTGTAGACGATTCTCCGCTCCATCAATTACAGGACCAAAGCAAATATAATCCAGCCGAAAAGGGCTATGTAGTCGTCGGGTAGGTTATCCAGTGTACATCTAGGGCTCCTCGGGTGAAGGCGCCAGGGTAAGCTGCCCAGCCTGGATAAGCACACTAGCTGGTACGAGGAAACGTTGGTGATGCTGGTCACTGTAGAACGGTAGCCGGTACGATACACTATACATAAATAGACTATTACTGAATTAATAGAATAGGTCGAACTCGACGGTACAGCGTTAAACTCTGATACTTCAGTTATTAATTCGCACGCGGTCTCAATGCTCTATTTGGGGCCAAACAGGCCATACTTCACCGCACGTTGTATCGTGGGTGAGGCTTCAACTTATTGGGTAACTTAACTTCTGTATTCACCTGCGCCGTATTTATACATTAGGTGAACAAACTAGTACCAGCCCTATTCCTGTCTCGTATCCTTGCGCAGAGCCGTTCATGCCTAGGCATGTCTTTGACGGTGACTTTGAACTAGACCCTGGGGGTATGGCAATGGCGCCTAAGGGACCGCTGTCCAATAGGAGAACGAAATATTATGGTCTGTACTAGGTTAAAGGGATATTCCGTGTATATGTACAAGGAATACACAAGGGATATCAAACGATATACAAATATTATGCAATATATATCAATCAATAAATATATATATTCGGTTTAATCTGATCCTTCGTAACAGCCACCTCCTAATTAGTCCCACCTAATTAGATAAGCAGAGACAGATTAACCGCACTGTCCACTACTCAATGTCTGTTGTGAGGGTAGGCAGTTCACAAAGTCAGGGGGTCATGGTCGTCATCAAGAGTGTCGGGGAGCCTTGGCAACTCTATCAGCCTCGCCACGGGCCGGGTGTATGTCCGCCCTTGGACGAGCACTTCTGCCGCTCTGACCTTTCCGTCGGCACCAGTGATCACTTTGCTTACGCGGCCGGCAGGCCACATAGCTCGGGGTAGTGACTGGTCGATAATCATGACGACTGTTCCTTCTGTCAAATTGTCTCTTTCTTTCACCCATTTCTGGCGGGTCTGTAGAGACGGTAGATAGTGGAGTAGGAAACTGTTCCAAAACTTGTCAGCCAATACTTGACTGTACCTCCACATTCTTCGGCCGTTCGCTTCTTCAGGCCTGTACACTGTCTGTGGTAGCGCGGGGTCCAGCCGCCCCATCAAGAGAGTGTTGGGGGTGACTGGGTCGACATCTGCTACATCACTTGAGACGTAACCGAGGGGCTTTGAGTTCAATACTCCCTCGATCTCCGTGAGGACTGTCGTGAGGACTTCTTCCGCCACGGTCTGGGCCCCAAGCACGGCGTACAGGGCTGTCTTTATTGAACGTACTTCTCGTTCCCAAGTTCCACCGAAGTGAGGTGCATTCGGGGGATTAAACTGGAAATCAATCTGATATGGAGCGAGGTGGGTCTTAAGTTCTGGGCCCATAGCTTGGAAGCTCTCTCTCAGCTCTCTTTCTCCGCCTTTGAAGTTTGTCCCATGATCAAACAATAATATAGACGGTTTCCCTTTCCGCGATGTGAATCTCCGGAAGGCCATAAGGAATGAGTCTGTGCTCATGGTTGGAAGGAGTTCTATGTGTATCGCTCGGGTGGTCATGCATTTGAATACAATACCACACCGCTTCTCAGTCCCTCTTCCTTTCTTTACATACAGCGGGCCGAAACAGTCCATACCGGTGGAGTGAAAAGGCTTGTCGCCGAGTCGGAGGCGACAGGGGGGTAGGTCAGCCATCCGGGGTATACTGGGCTGTGCTCGCCATTTACGACAGTCTAGACAAGTCCGCTGGAAGCGTCGTACTGCTTCTCTCCCTTGCAGTATCCAATAACGACGTCTGATCTCCGCGAAGACTCTCTCTGCCCCGGCGTGGTGCACGTCCTCGTCGTATTTCTTTATGATAAGCTCTGTGACCTTGTGTCGGCTGTTTAAGACTATCGGGTACTTGACGTCATCCGGTAAGTCTGGGGCTCTCCTCAGACGACCACCCACTCTGATGAGATTATGGGCGTCGCTCTCAGGGGCTAAGTGGAGCAATCTGCTGTCTGACGGGACTGGCTTTGATCCCTGTAGACAGTCTAGCTCGTCGGGGAACGAGTCTCTCTGGGCTCGCTGTAGCAGAAGGAGTTCTGCTTCTTCGTAGTTAGCTGCAGTAATGTCAGTAGTGGGCTGAACCTCTGGGTGGTGCCACAGGAATGTCTTTAGCTGCGCACTCTCAAGGGTGAGGCAGTCGTCTATGTTGGGGTCTGTGGGGACGAGTGTGTGTGTCAACCCACAGAACATAGATTTCTTCTTCTCTGCCTCCTCTTCACTCGCCTCCCGTGGGGTGGGTGTAGGCCACTCTTCTTCCGGGAGCTTGAGGAACTCGGGCCCGTCACTATATAGATTGTGACGGGTGAGGTCATCCAGGGACATTCCCCGGGTGATGACGACAGCTGGGTTGTGTTTTGTGTCCACATACCTCCAGTTTGCTGCTTCTGTTAAATCTTGGATCTCTGTGATTCTGACTCCCACGAAGACCTTGTATCTACACGAATCAGACTGGATCCATGTGAGTACGGTCATGGAGTCTGACCACAGGATTGTTCTTTGCACCGGAATGGTGAGTTCACGTTGGATTAACGTGGTGAGTTGCGCTCCTGCTAGGGCTGCGCAGAGCTCTAGACGCGGGATAGATTGTTGCTTGCGGGGGGCTATTCTTGAGCGAGCCAGGATGAAGGCAGTATGTATTTCTCCTCCCTCCTCTCGGGCACGCAAGTAGGCCACCGAGCCGTAGGCTACTTCGGAGGCGTCGCTGAAGACGTGCAGGTCCATCTGGCACGTCTCCGGCCTCACTGTGGGTGGGAAGTAGCTGCGGCGTATGTTGACACCTGGGAGTGAGCTGAGTTCTGTCTCCCACTCTCTCCATGTTGAGGCAAGGTGTTCGGGTATGGGGTCGTCCCAGCCCTGGTCCTTGTCCCATAACGCTCTTACAATCATCTTTGCCCTGGTGGTGTAAGGTAGAATACATCCCAACGGGTCATATTGTCTGGCGAGTGTTCTGTATACACTCCGTCTTGTGGTCGGTAGTGCAGTCGACCTTCCCTGCTCCTTGGTCAGGGGTGTGTGTTTATAATGGAGCGAGTCTGTTTTGAAGCGCCAGACTAGTCCTAATGTCATTTCTTGGGCTTCTCCTGGGATGGTCGCCATCCAGGTCTCGCTGCTTGCTGCCTTGTCCTCGGGGGAGAGGCTGCGCAATACTTGAGGGTCGCTGCTGGCCCACTGCCGGAGATCAAAGCCGCCTTTGATCAGGGAGGCGCGGAGCTTGAGTAGGAGGGCCTTGGCTTCTTCTGGCGTCGAGACGCTTTGCAGACAGTTGTCCACGTAGAAACTATTTCCTACACTTTGTCGGACCTCTTCATCAGCTGCTGAGTCCTCGGCGACGTGTTTTTGCAGTGCAAACGTAGCACAGCATGGGCTGCATGTGGTTCCGAAAGGGAGGACTTCCCATTGATAGATGGATGGTTGCTCGTCCCCGATCCTCTCTCTCCATAAGAACCGCAGCAGGGGCTTGTCCTCCTCCACTAGTCACACCTGCAGGAACATCCCTTTGATGTCGCCGCTGATGGCCACCTTGTCTTGGCGGAAACGTAGTAACACACCTAGTAGAGAGGGGCCGAGTGTTGGGCCGGGCAAGAGCTCTTTATTCAGATTTTGTGATCCGATCTGGTAGCTGCAGTTGAACACAATACGATCCTTGCCGTTGTGGTGGACTTTGTGGTGCGGCACGTACCATGATTCGGTCGTCTGATCGGCCTCTTTAATGTCAATTTTCTTTATGTGTCCCGCTGTGATTAGCTTGTCAATCTCAGCGCGGTACACAGTAGCTTGAGCGGGGTCTCTGGCTAGGCGCCGCTCTGTGTTCAATAGATACCGCTCCGTCGCTTCTTTTGGGGCGTGGAAGGTAGGCATACCCTCTCGCCTCAGGAGTGGAGTTGCGTATCTCATCACTCCGTTGACTTTGACTCTCTTTGTCCCCCGCTCGAGGAGGGCTATGGCATAAATGTCTTCCTTGGAACGAATGTGTTTCTTTTCGTTCTTAAAGGGCATTGTCTCTAGTGTCCATAGCCTCTCGACGTGCTGTAGGAGGGTGGTGTCTTCTTCTGTCACTCTGGAGTGGAGGCAGCTAGTGGCTGCTGTTCGGTTCGTAGACCTAGAGAGGGGGCCTTGTAGTGTCCATCCTAGGCGGGTCTCGACTGCTGCAGGACAGCCTCTGGGCCCAGTGTGGACCCGGTCCATCGGGACGATGAGGTGTGCATGGTCGGATCCTATCAGCAGGGTCGGGGTGGCACCGTCTATGAGCGGTATAGGTAGTTGACGCAGGTGCACATATTTATCCATCAGCTTGGCGATGGGGTAGGTGTACTGCGACAGGCCTATGTCTTGGCTGGTGAAAGCGTTAGTGATCCTATACCGTCTCTCTGGCTGCCCGCTTGCTGCGATAGTGAAGGAGACATTCTCGCCCTTTATCGCCTTCAGGTCTCTTCTTATTGTCCGAATCGTCATCGTTTCTTCGCTCCCCCGCAGCCCCAGCTGGGCCGCAGCGGACGCGAGGAGAAGGGTCTTCTCTGACCCGTCGTCAAGGACGGCGTAGGTGTCCATGACCTTGTCTTCGTAACTCAATGTTATTCGGACCACCTTCAAGAGCACCCGGGCGCCCCCGCTGCTGGCGGGGTCAATGTACATAACACTTGCCTTTGTGCTGCTTGAGGGTGCAGGCTTTCTTCTGTTACTGTCATGTAGGACGTCCAAGTGGGCTCCGTCACACCGACTACACCTCTTCTTTAAGCGGCAATCGGCTGCCATGTGACTGCGCGCACATCGGTAACAGCGTCGGTTGGACTTTATCCATTGACTCACCTCGTCGGCGGTCATCTTCTTGAACGTGTCACAGTGTGACAGCCAGTGTTCCTTTTCGCAGTACGGGCATACAATCTTCCACTTCTCTTTCATCGAGGGGGTACTGTGGTTCTTGTTGCTCGGTACTGATTCGGCTTGGTGCATGACGGTCACCAGCCTGCGGCCATCGTTTGCTCTCCTAGGTCCCTCTCTGGAGCTTGGGGTGCTCCGCACGAACGTATCCAACTGTAGGCTGTTGACTTCTCTCGCCAGGAAGTCGGCTAGGTCTAGGAGGGATGGCTCGGGACCGTTAGGATCACGGTGGTCTCTTTGCCACCTGAAGCGCTCTTGTCGGGCGGGCGGAAGCTTCTCTAAAATCCTCTCAACATTAGAGTTCGCGTACAGTTCGTGCATACCCTTTTCCTTTTGCACCCCCAGCATCCCTACCAGGGATTGTACCTTGATAGACAGGTCATCTAGTGAGCGATTGTCTGTGGCTGGGGGTAGACGGTCAATATTCCTTATCTCTTGTATTACGTAGTCCCATATGCGTCCATATCGTTGGTCGAGTGCTGCTAGAGCCGCGGTGTATGGGGTAGTAGAGGTGGAATATGCCAGTGCTATATTGTGCGCTCGGGGCACCTTGAGGTGCTTGAGTAGGATAGCATACTTGTACGGTTCATCAGTTACATCGGACATCATTGTCTCTAAGCACATTCGTAGCTCTGTGTACTGTGCTCTGTTCTCGTGTGTGAAGTCCGGGAACGTCGGTGTGCCAAGGTACGATGCCATGGATGGCTGGCACATCGGTGAGCGTTGGAGGAGAGGCCTCCTGGGCGAGTCTCCTCTTACGTGTCGTGATGGGCTGGTACCTGCCGGGTACCAAGGCCCGCGTACCCAGGTGCTGTTCCTCTGGGCTGGTCGTGCGTCAAGCTCACCCGTGAATTGAGTCGGGGGTCTGTAGCGCAGAGCCGCGGGGGTAAAGTCTGGGCTGTACTGGACCTCCTGGTCCTGTGGAGTACGGTGATGCTGTTGGGCTTGACTCTCCTCCTCTCCCTCTTCTTCTTCCTCTGGCAGGTCATCTAGGTCCTGTAGTCTTCTATTTAGCCTCTCCGCGGTATAGGCCGGTTCTTCCCTGTTGCTGGGTCTCGCTTGGACCGGTCGGGAAAGGGGTTCGGAGAGGGGTATAGGCTCTCTCTGTTGGCCGGGCTCAGGGTCGCTTGATCGGGTAGGGGATGGTGCCCTAGACCCTTGTCTTGACGAGGCCCTGGAGCCCCGTGCGGAGGGAGGGGGGGTTACCCTGGTAATCAACTGCTCCATTATCTGCGCTTGTAATCGGTCGCGCTCGGCTTCGCGCTTGGTGAGAGCGAGGTTGCGCTCTGCTTCGCGTTGGGCACCGACGGCGGCGCGCTGGGCTTCGGCGGCGGCGCGCTGGGCTTCGGCGCGGTCTCTTCCCATATTCTCTTCCGTCTGGAGGCGTCTAATCTCTAGGCGTATGCGGTCTTCGTCACTCCGTTGCTGCGCTTGAAGGCGTTCTCTTTCCATGGAAGAATGTTCGCGCTCGCTAAGCGTCTGTGCTTGGAGTCGATCGCGCTCGGTTGAGGCTGCCAGGCTGGCGATAAAGGCCTGCGCCAGCATCTTGTCCGCCTCGCTGGGGGAAGACGCTAGTTGAGGTGATCGGCTTCTGGTAGTACTCGTTGGAGATCCGTTCTCCTGTCGCGTACCGAGGAGATCCATCTCCTGGGTGCGTGTCTCTTCTTGTGGTGGGTCGGGTTCCATCCCTGGAGAGCTTTCTTTATCCTGGAGCTCTCCGGGGACTACCTCTTCGACGTTGGCGGGGGGTAAAGTCATGTCAGGTCCCTCCTGGTCCCCACCGTGAGCTTGGTCAGTTACGTTAGAACCCACTAGGGTCTCTACTGGCGGGGTAGCCTGGTCGGTAGGGTTGGACATAATTTTACTATCTACTTTTTCCGCGTTTAACGTCTGTAGAAAGCTAGGTAGTATACTGGCAACGTAATCCTCTAAGTACTGAGGTGTCTGCCGTCTACGCTGCGGGCGATCTATTTTAGGAGAACCGTTTTGTGGAGTGTTCATCATTGGCCATGTCAATATTAATACTACTATATTAATATTACGCTAGTTACCCTCCGGCTCGAAGGACCAATTGTAACTGAGGGGTACAATTCCCTGACTGTATTATATAAGTATGGTATCATTAAACCACTACTGTCTTATGTACATTACTACTGGCCATACAGTACACAGGTATATTAGATGAACACTTCCCACAATGACACGGTTCCACACAAAACTGGGTTTAAGAATATTTATTAGCAGCAATGATAGTATATAACAATACTTTACGTAGGGTTGCGCTTATAAGGCGAAATAATGTGCGTGAGCAAATCAATAACGTAAGTCCATTATCATATTACGCAGGAGATAATGAATACCACCTGTATCTTAGGAATTATATCTATGGTACACTAGTAAGGCAGCGGGAGATACTGGTAGGGTCCCTCCGGTTGTAAGCCAGCAAGGGGAGAGGATTTGTCGGTAGTAGAGTCTGGGTCAACGATGAATAGAGAGACTCCAAGTACAGGAGACGGTGCAATAATCTCTTGATCCGCAGACGAATAACAGCTGTTCTCCGTGGCATGCAGCTCCGCATGGAAGAAAGCTAGCCAGCCTCAGGCTTCTGAGAGGCGGGCTCGACGTTGCTCCTCACAGGGTAAATCCCACACAATTGTGGGTGTAGACGATTCTCCGCTCCATCAATTACAGGACCAAAGCAAATATAATCCAGCCGAAAAGGGCTATGTAGTCGTCGGGTAGGTTATCCAGTGTACATGTCCACACGGTCCTCGTCTAGGGCTCCTCGGGTGAAGGCGCCAGGGTAAGCTGCCCAGCCTGGATAAGCACACTAGCTGGTACGAGGAAACGTTGGTGATGCTGGTCACTGTAGAACGGTAGCCGGTACGATACACTATACATAAATAGACTATTACTGAATTAATAGAATAGGTCGAACTCGACGGTACAGCGTTAAACTCTGATACTTCAGTTATTAATTCGCACGCGGTCTCAATGCTCTATTTGGGGCCAAACAGGCCATACTTCACCGCACGTTGTATCGTGGGTGAGGCTTCAACTTATTGGGTAACTTAACTTCTGTATTCACCTGCGCCGTATTTATACGTTAGGTGAACAAACTAGTACCAGCCCTATTCCTGTCTCGTATCCTTGCGCAGAGCCGTTCATGCCTAGGCATGTCTTTGACGGTGACTTTGAACTAGACCCTGGGGGTATGGCAATGGCGCCTAAGGGACCGCTGTCCAATAGGAGAACGAAATATTATGGTCTGTACTAGGTTAAAGGGATATTCTGTGTATATGTACAAGGAATACACAAGGGATATCAAACGATATACAAATATTATGCAATATATATCAATCAATAAATATATATATTCGGTTTAATCTGATCCTTCGTAACAGCCATTGTACAAGGACAGAGAAATGAATTGCAAAAGACAGAGCAGTAAAGTGTGTTGCAGTATACAGTATGACATTATGTGAGTATGAGTCAATTATGCTAAGCTAGTTATGTATGTACAGTGTTCAGTATACAGTGTTACAAGTATGAATACACTGATAATAAACAAGTCTAGCCAGTGTTTTAAAGTAATAATCGTGTCACTCTATATTGCCAACTGATAATACAATAATGATTCTACCCAGTTCATTGATATTTTTAGATTTGTTAAAAAAACTCATCTGAAATTATGTGTGTTCTGTCATCAGCAGCATTTTTTTTATAATTTTTTTTAAGATGGAAAGCAATACAGTGCCAAAACTGTATAACATGATATATAATTAATTCTAAGAATTAGCCTACAACTGTCGTAAATATGTTTTGTAAACTAATTACAGGCTCTACAAATGTAAACAACCCCACCTCCCTTTTAATGTTGTGAGGATTCTGTGTCTTTGATGTAATGATGCTCTAAAGTGAGAGCATAGGCCAAGTAATAAGCTAGTCTGTTTCACCAAACGTGATCTGTAAGAATTGCACAGATTGGAAAGAGGAACTATATTTTCTTTCGTCTAGCATGGATTGGTTTCATAGCCACATGACTGTCCATTGAAAAAGGGTCAGTCAATACGAATGTGAGAAAGTCAGGAAAATGTGAGATCAAATTGTGATGTTCCTAAGTAAAGTTTTGAATGTAAAGGTGAATAATTCCCCAATGGCATGTGTTTTGGGTATAGTACCGAAAGAGATTAAACTACCTAAATACCAGGGAATGTGGTATAGAATGGCCATGCTATCAGGGTGTAGAATTGCCTCACGACATTGGAAATCACCCATTGATATTACTTTTAAAGAATGGATGGAACTAATGTTCCGGACAGCATCATATGAAAGGGTAACATATAGAGTTGCAGGGAGAGAGGATATCTTTGCTGAGGTATGGGACAGTTTTCTACACCTGACTGAACGGTCTGGGGACGAATGATTAAGGTGGGGTTTCAGTATTATCAAAGATGAATGTGAAAAATGGGATCTGACGTGATGGTACCTATACTTTATATTGTATTATATATGTATATGCATAGATTGTATGTCCGGATGGTGTATCTATGGAATGGCCACTTTCTCTATCACACTCTCACATGCGCATATCTAGCCGCATACGCATGTCTAGGACACACATACTCGTATGTGTACATAACTGAATTACACACACTCATATGCACAAGGCTGAGATATACATGCCAGAGGCACACATACACGCATATACTCACTTGTAGGGAACAGGCATACACACACGTACTTACACATATTTGAAGCATAAGCTCTCACTTACACATATAGGGGATATACACATACATAGGGGACACACACATACATAGCTGAGACGCACATGCATATACACACCTGAGATATACACTCACACAGGTGGCAGAGACGCACATGGATACGAGACACACACAGAAGGTAGGATTACAGTCACGTACCTGAGATGCACACACACACACGTATGAGACATACACACATACCTGCTCGCAGGTAGATCGGTCTATATGTAACGTATGTGCATCAGGGATATATATGCACAATGTATAGTAATGTTTTTTTAATTTCCATGTCAGTTGTTAATGTGTTTGTATGAGGCTTTTGTATGTTTTGTATGATGTTACGAAAAAGAAAAAGACAAATCTTGGATGTTGCATATTATGCTGTGGAAAGATGTCTTGTGAATATTGGAAAGATTTGTGCAAAAATATCAATAATAATTTAAAAAAAAAAAGGTCAGTCAGACCCTTTTTAAATCCATAACTCTCATGCAAATCCCTGACCCCATGAGAAAAAAAACTGAAACCTAAGTAACAGGAGCTGCTCAGCTCAGCCAATCTCTTAGTAATAAAACAATATTCTGAGCACTTTTTTTGTACCACTCCTGTAACAGAGTAGCCCTGTCTGAATCCTAGTAAGCCCAATATGTCCTTTTGTCTGAAGCCTAGTAAGCCCAATATGTCCCTTGGCCTGAACCTAGTAAGCCCAATATGTCCCACTATGGGGTTCCTTTAGGCTGAGTGGTAGATGGTTGGTTTCCCATGCAGGAGACTCTGAGGTGTGTTAACAGGTGGTTCTGAATAATAAACACAGAGAGCAGAAAAGCTTTAGTATGTTTTGTCATCCCTGACCGTACCGTGTGTCTCTCTCTCTCCTCACCAGTATGTCCCAGCTAAAGGTGAGAGTGTGATTGGCATAATAACTGCCAAATCAGGCGACATCTTCAAGGTGGATGTGGGCGGAAGTGAACAAGCGTCGCTGTCCTACCTGGCCTTCGAGGGAGCCACCAAGAGGAACAGACCCAACGTGCAGGTTGGTGTGATATCTGGCTTCTTAAGCTGTGGAGCTGAGGCCATGTGATCTCATCAACTTTTCACATGACACATTGAACTGATCTTATACAAAGTGCCATTGCCCGTGAGCTGCCACAAGGGGCAGAGTGGCTAACATTGCCGGTCTAGGTTCTTCACATCTATGTCTGTCAATGGACTCATTGTCATATTTCAATATTTTGTGTGTTCATTGTCATATTTCAATAGTGTGTGTGTGTGTGTGTGTGTGTGTGTGTGTGTGTGTGTGTGTGTGTGTGTGTGTGTGTGTGTGTGTGTGTGTGTGTGTGTGTGTGTGTGTGTGTGTGTGTGTGTGTGTGTGTGTGTGTGTGTGTGTGTGTGTGTGTGTGTGTGTGTGTGTGTGTGTGTGTGTGTGTGTGTGTGTGTGTGGTGTCTAATGAAGGTGGGGGACCTGGTTTACTCTCAGTTCATTATAGCCAATAAGGACATGGAACCAGAGCTGGCTTGTATTGACAGCTGTGGACGAGCCAACGGCATGGGCGTGTTTGGAGCCGGGGGGCTTCTCTTCAAGACCTGGGACTGGTGCGCAGGTATGTAATGTAGACAACTAGACATACCCAAGAGACTGGTCTCTGTCTCTAGTCTTCTGTAGTGTAGACATACCTAAGAGACTGGTAATGTGATTACAGTAATGTTGTTACTTTGTAACACATGTTCCACGTTGATGTACACTAAAAACCTTGTGGAAGTAATCTTCCCACCCCTGTTCACTATCCAGGCTGTTGGCACCCGTGAGATCATGAGGGACCTGGAGAAGCTGTTTCCCTCGGAGCTGGTTGTGGGCATGAATGGCCGGGTGTGGGTCAAGGCCAACAGCATCCAGCAGACTCTAATCGTGGCCAACCTCCTGGAGAGCTGTGAGAACATGACCGCCCAGCAACGACACGCCCTCTTTAGGAAGGTGTCCGACGGTTCACTGTAGATTTCACATTTGAAATGGACAATCTCTCTCTTCTTCTTTATCTTTTTTTCTACGTCCTATTGTGTTTTATTTTGTAATAAATCAAAATGACTTCATCTATCAGCCTATAATTGTTTTTTTATTCAACGTGCTGCTTGCCAGGGTGCCTGTCTGTCCACAGGTGCTGCAGCTGTTCTGCCTCACTCTCCGTGTGTTTTATCACATGAGTCTTCAAGTTACTTTTCTGAGAAAACGCTTTGTGACAAACTTGACACGCCCATTTCTCATGTGTGGGTCGTCGTGTGATGTTTAAAATTCCCCAACCGAGTGAACGCTTTGCCACAGACTTTGCAACAATAGGGTTTCTCTCCTGTATAGACGACTTTGCATTAAAGGAAACACTCCAACATTTTGGTAAAATACACTTATTATTATCCATCTTCCCCGGAGCCAGGCAAGAAGACTGATATCAGTTTAATCTCTGTGTTCATCCAATAGCCCCAGAGAGAGGTCAAGGAGCATACTAGCCTAGCTTAGCACAAGGACTGGGAGCAGCTAGCCTAGCTTAGCACACGGACTGGGAGCAGCTAGCCTAACTCCATCAAAAGTGAAGAAATACAATAGAGATCAAATTTATTTCAATGTTCTCATCTGACTCTGGGGATGGTGGCAAATACGTGTATTTCAAAAGATGTTGGGGTGACGTGTAACATGTATACTGCTACGACTTAAGGTGACCAAACAGAAAAATGTGTTTAAAGTCACATGTCCTTCTAAACATAAACACATTTTTTTATAATTTTTTTGACATGACATAAAACTAGACACACAAGCATTAACAGTGAATATCCACAATAAATCACAGGATTATACATTCCAGTATTTGAATCAATATAAATGTAGTTTACGAGATATATACATAATACTTGCAATACAATACAATACATACATGCTCTTGCTCGCTCTTCTTCCCCCCCCTCAGGACCCCCCTTGGATAATCCATCCATTATTTCGTTTCTAACCAAGGATTACAATTCATATGCTAACCTTTATTCTCTCCACCACTTCTAACCAGATTGCAATGCTGGCTTCATTGACACCTAAAATTCTTGCTGTAGATATCTCTAGATATATCACATCGAGATAGGTAAGAACCCATACCTTCAGGCACATTTTATCCAGTTGAATCCAGCGTGATGCTATCAACTTTTTAGCAGCCGTAAGACCGGACAAAATGTGTCTCTTTAGCTGTATAGAGGCTGCTAACTGAGAAACATCATTCAACAACAATATGAAGGCAGTACAGGTATGGTCAGAAAAAAAAATTCTGATAATTGCGTGGTTACTTCTTCCCAGAATATCTTAACAGGGGGGCATTCCCAGTAGGCCATACATATGTATAAATGTACCGATATCACCCCTTAGACACAAGGAGCATAGAGAGTCTTGTTTAAGCCCCATTCGGTTCAATCTTATAGGAGTCAGGTAAGTCCTATGAATATAATTAAGATTAATCTGTTGATGATCCGGGTTGCGTGACGCTAGTCGAACGTTTGCCCAGACTTCTTGCCAATCAAAGTCTACTTCCAAGTCTGGTATATCCCTCCTCCAGACTGAGTCTAAGGGGAGGATTCCATACGAAGACGTAAGTAAGTGATGATAAAAGTCTGATACGAAGCCTCTCGATGTCTCCCTTTCATAGAAGAATTTGTGATATCTGTGGTGCTCAAGTGGTATCTTTAATGGGACTCCATGAGCCTTCAAAGTTGCTAATAACTGTATATAGAAATAATAAGTGGAGCTGGTGAGGTTAAATTTGTTATGAATTTCATGATAGCTACAGAAACCCCGTTCGTTGAAGATATCTCCCAATGTATGTATGCCCTGCTTTTCCCATTTGGGATATCTGATAGGTCGTTGTGCAATAAGGAGTGCATTGTTATTGAATAGGGGAGAATGGCTATGCCATTTATGTTGGTTAGTAAATTTTTTCTGTGTGTCACGCCATATCCGAATCATATGTGTAATAAGAGGACCAAATTTCAAGTCGCATTGCTTAATTGATAATTTGGTGTATACTATATCCTGCAGTCTATGTGGTGCCACTATGTTTTCTTCTAATGTTCTCCAGGATACAGATGCTTGAGAATCAAACCAGGTGATCAGTGGTCTTAAAGAGAATGCTTTAAAATAGTGGTAGAAGTCTGGAAATGCTAAACCTCTGTCGGCTTTGTTTCTCTGTGCGGTGGATCTTTTTATTCGTGGAGGTTTGTTGTTCCAAATAAATTTATATGCGGTAGAGTGTAATTTTTTCCAGTAACCAGCAGGGGGGGGGGGGGGGGGGGGGGTAACGGTAACATTGAACTAAAGAAGTTGATTCTAGGTAAAACATCCATCTTAACTATTGATACTCGGGCCTGTACTGAGTTTTTAAGTTTTGACCACCTGTCAAAGTCATTTGTGATCCTATCTTGGAGTCTTGTATAATTATACTTCACCGTTTGGCATATAGTAGGGAATATTTCAACTCCAAGACATCTAAAGTGTTCTACCATTGGTATACTTCCTGGAAGGATTGTAGTCTTCGCAGAGACATTAAGTGGGAGGAAGGCCGACTTTGGCCAGTTTATCCTAAATCCTGATAGATTGCCAAAATCATCAATCAGCTTGAGAAGATGAGGCAGTGAGGTGGTAGGGTTTTGCATGAACAATATTACGTCGTCCGCATATAAACTAATATGATGCTGTGTGCCCTTAATTGAGATTGGCTCTATGGATTGGGATTGTCTTATATACTGTGCTAAAGGCTCTAAGGATAGAGCAAATAGTCAGTGACAAAGAGGGCAACCCTGTCTGGACGAGCGCAACACAGGAAAGAGTGAGGAGGTGAATTTACCTGTTATAATCATGGCCGATGGGTCTTTGTATAATACTTTTATCATATTAATGAATCCGTTTCCTAACCCCATCCTTCAGAGTACTGCCCATAAATAAGACCATTCCAACCTATCAAAAGCTTTCATCGCATCCAAGGATAATACAGCTGTAGGTGGAATGGCATCCTTGCTGGCGTCTAATACATGTAGTAACCGTCTTATATTATCCGTGATCAGGCGGCCTTTTATGAAACCAGTCTGATCAGGATGAACTAAAGATGTCATATGCTTTTGAAGTCTGATGGCTAGTACCTTAGCATACAGCTTGAGATCGGTTCCGAGGAGACGGGTCTATAACTACCACATTCGGTGGGTTCTTTGTCCTTTTTAAGGAGGACAGATATGAGTGCCATATTGACGTCCCTGGGGAAGTTCCCCTCTTTGATTGAGTATAAAATCATATCATGTAATAGGGGTCCAATTACATCCCAACATGAGAGGTACAGTTCTGGTGGGATATCCATCCCAACCAGGAGTCTTACCAATTTGCATTTCAGATATAGCCTCCCTAAGTCCCTCTAATGTAATAGGTGTATCTAACTGTTTAGCGTCTTCCACTGAGAGTTTAGGTAGGTTAATTTGATTAAGAAATGTATCCAGTTTATTTTGATCGAAAACCATTTCTGATTTGATAAGCAGGGTTTTGTGAGGCTGTGATGAGTGGACCTTGGACCCTCCACGTTCCAGACCTTATTTTTTACTTGAATTGAGAAAAGGACATTTATTTATTTATTATTAAAGGGGAACTATCTTATAAATGGCCTTTTTCAGTGTTTAGCATTGTTTCCTAGCTATGTGAACTTATATTAATATGATCTATGTCTCTAATTCTCATATTGGCGCATTCTTCCAATTCTCCTCTCACAATATTCACCCTCACTGAACTGAGTCATTTGAAAATGTGATGATTTGTGATGTCAGAGAGACACCGCTGCATGATAATGTGGCTGTGCGGCATCAGGTACATGATGAGCTGCACACAGTGGTTTGAGCCCAGGCTCAAAACGGCTCGAGATCTTGAGGTAGAAAAATGCTGTTTTTGAGGACTTGATTAGAAATACAAAACAATGCATTTTTTTGTAAAAAAAATTACAGAGGTGTTCCATAGACTCACAGGAATTGTGTAAAAGTGCCCAAATGGTGAAATAAATAGTAAAATAGTTCCCCTTTAAAGTAATTTAGTACCTCAAGTTCAATGTACTTGTCATTGTACTTTCTTTGATTATTTTATTTATTTATATTTTGGGCTTTTTTCTGTATTTTCACCCATCCCAATTCCCTTCCTGGTCGTTGCGCGCACCAACCTGACAGTGAGGAGTTTCACTGGGGGAAACGTAACGCTATTTCCCCCAGATACCCTCCCTGCTGAACGGGCGCCCCGACCGACCAGTAGGAGTCACAGTTTACAATGACCAGGAGACATACCCCACTCGCTAACACTGCCAATTGTGTTAGTAGGGATGACTGACCAAGTCGGAGGTACCGCTGACAGCTGGATTCGATCCCAGAGTCTCTGCGGTGGCAGGTGAGTGCTTAGTCCACTGCGGTACCCAGCCGCGCCCTCTTCGATTTGACAGTCGGTTGTTTTACTGCATACAGACATTGATATAACTACTATAATACAAGTGGCCTCTCCAGCCAGATATGCCCTGAATAGGATAAAAACACAAGAAAGCCCAAAGGCTTATTATCCATTAATATAATAATTCTGAATATGGTCATTTGTTTTTAAATGCTTGCTGGTATACTTGGTATTTAATTTATGTGGTAAATTAACCAACAGATTTTCATCAGGAAATTTTGAGTTGTCTTCCCCTTGTATTCAGGGTTCCTACACATCAATAAAAATAACTGTCATGACATACATGTCATGATGTCATGTATGTTGTGTATGTCATAAATGTTACTATGAATTGAAAATGGGGGACCCTGATGAGAGAAAATGGTGCTTTTTCAATGTATGTGATGTATAGATTGGGGGGAGTGACCACAGCTAAAACGGTGGTATCGAAATGTGCATGGTTCGCTTTAGAAAACGGTGATAGAAGAAGAGGCAGTAGCCAGCACAGCAGAATGTTTAGCAGCCAGCCCAATGTTTTGCATTCCTTAGCAGGAACAAACTGATAAGAGTGTACTGTAGGCCCAGGGCAGGAGGGAGAGAGGTTCATCTTAATGAAACGTGAGTTTATTAGTGTTAAAGGTTATGCAGTTGTCATGACAACACGTCGCATGACAACCAGAAGGCGGGGCCGTCGTTGCGACGACGAACATCTATAAATCGAACGGTGTTTCCGGGTGTAAGGCAGACTAGAATCTGACTCAGACTAGAATCTGACCGAGAGCGAGTAGGACTGAGATCACACAGAGGACCTTCTCTCCTCTCATCACGAGAGAGGGGGGGGGGGGGGGGGAGGAAGAATGCCACAACATCAGTAGCTTCGGCTACCACGAGGATGGTCTTAGGCTAACGAACAGGCCTGAACACTATTGGACTGAATCACAAAAGGACAATCTGAACACACCGAAAGATCATTAGAATAGACTCTTCAAGGACGATACAATTTGATAACATCTGATTATGAGGTTTCTGTTTAGAGAAATAAAACAACGCTTTTCCTCACAAGGTATCTCACGTTGTCGAAGTGTCGAATTCTTACGGAAGTGGAGGAGTATTATGGTTTATGGATTGCACTAATGGGGGAAGATAAGGATCTTATCTACCAGTATCGGAGACGTCAGGACCATTAAAAGTACACAACGCAGAGGAATTGGATGGAGAGCCAAACAGACGAAGACGTGATACTGGCCAGTTTGATCACAATCTAACAGATGATGCCGTTGGGACCCGGATTTGCAAGAGATTAAAACAACGGGAACAGTTGGTTGTTGATGACAGCCAGAAAGCAAGAGATAAGAACAACGGATAAAGACTTTTTCAATAATGGGGCGACAGTGGACAACAGTCATCAATGTGTGGGAGAATCATGATCGAAGCAAGGCCGGCCAGCCCTGGGAGAGCGGCGAGTCGAGCGGTCAGGAGGCAAGCCAGCGCTGTAGGGGAAACAGCGCTCCGATCAAAAATGTGAGTTCACTGTGCACACGGTTGTTTTGATTTTAAGCCAAATAAAAACGAACAGATAGTGAATCCGTAAACGTAAACATTTCTAGTTTGACACAGAGAGAGAAGGCCAGCTGTAATAATATGAGCAGAGAGCCATGGTGAAAATCGAGGGTGTTATCTACAGAGAATGAAAAGCAAATGAGGCAGGCTGCACAGTTTTGGTTTAAGGAGGGTAAATGCGAGATGAGGAAAGGGGGGGGGGGCGCTTGAATCAGATCGAAAAATTGTTATGGCGGGACTGTTTTCATAACAGAAGGAAAGTCGAAAGGAGATTGTACCAGTGTGTATTATGTCCGATCAGGCAAGAGTATTAGTCTGAGAAAGCGTCCCCTGATAATGGATAGGAAAGAAGGAAGGGCAGCGGCCGTTTGTTGAGAGAGTAGCCATTTGCACCGAGTCAAAATGGCCGCAGAGCCACGAGGGGTTTAGAATCAGGAAGTGACACGTCACCTACAATCCTCTAGACTGAGTTTTGGCCGCCATCTAGGGGGGCAGTGGGATAATACAGGCAAATGGAGGAGTAGGTCGCCACCTAGTGGCGGAGGGGGGGGGGGGGTAGTGCTGGGGAGTTTCCATTACCCATAGGGGAATATTTAGAGTTTAATTCAATTAAGGAGTTTAATTGCGGAGGGGGGGGGGGTAGTGCTGGGGAGTTTCCATTACCCATAGGCGAATATGTAGAGTTTAAGTTAATTAAGGAGTTGAATTTTTTCAAAATTACCAACTGCTTGTGTGTATACACGGTGGTGTATGTGAGAACTTTGTAAAGGAACTCAAAGTGTGGTATATAGAGCGACGGGACAGCTCCAGGGCGACGGTAGACAGCCCCGTAGGGTATAGAGCGACGGTGACAGCTCCAGGGCGATGGTAGACAGCCCCGTAGGGTATAGAGCGACGGTGACAGCTCCAGGGCGATGGTAGACAGCCCCGTAGGGTATAGAGCGACGGTGACAGCTCCAGGGCGACGGTAGACAGCCCCGTAGGGTATAGAGCAACGGTGACAGCTCCAGGGCGACGGTAGACAGCCCCGTAGGGTATAGGGCGACGGACAGCTCTGTTGTATGTTAGATGATAGTACGAGTACGTATGTGAGTTAGGAGCAGGGAACCAACCTGCTCTGTTGTATGTTAGAGCGATGCAAATAGTTTTAGGCACTGATTCTGGGTTTTTTGGTTGTTGCACTGTTTTTGGGTTATCACAAAGAGGCGGGAAGAGGGTCCGTGCGTGAGGATACCAAGTGCGTGGGATGCCAAAAGATAGGGGGACAGGGCTTATGTTGTGTGCTCGGTTGTAGGTTATTATCATAATAATAAGATCGATATACAGGTTAATTAAATAAGTTTAATAATTGAATAAAGAGGGAGTTTGAATTCCAGTGGGGCCTTCTCACACCTAATAAATAGGCAGAGTCTTGAGGGGACACGTCACCAGAAAGAACTGGCGCGCGCTGGGGGTCACCCGTGGGACAAACGTAGAGCGCCGAGTGGGTATCGTTTAGCTGCTGGTGTCACGCCGGAAGACAACAAAACAGGGAACAGCCCTGTAGGATTAGATATGGGTGTTGAGAAGGTGGGGGACTAATAGAGAACAAATAGGGGCTTGCAGAGGAAAAAAAATATATAGAGAACGAGCTGCAGGCCCAAAGCCATGGTAGACTAATAGCAAAACAAGGGAAGTCGAATGGACAGACGACTGCCGGTGTTGTGTTTCTGCTTTCAAGGGGGGAATGACACAGACAGCGATGGAGATGACCAGGAGACAGACTGGAGGAGGAGGAAGCCGCAGGGGCCAGGCACCGACGCCTGGTACACAGATCATCCACGACGAGAGAGAGGAGACGGCGGCGGTGGAGGAGCAGATGTGGAGAGGACAGCCAGAGACACTGAGCAGTAGCAGACCAGGGGAGCCATTTTTGCCTAGGGGACCGTGCCCTGGAGGGGGGACCAGCTCAGGAAAGGAGCCGTCACTGAAAGGGGCCCTTGCCTAGAAGACGGGACCGGCCCGAGATGGGAGGTGTACTGTAAGAGAGGGAAGGGAGCGCTCTGATTTGGACGTGGGGTACCTGATAGGGGGACCGAAGGGTTTAGGTGTGTCGTTTGAAAAGTTGCAATCTGTGTTTTTCTCTGTCTCTCTCTCTCTCTCCTCCATGACCGTTGTTTTGGGTGTGATGCGGGTAATGGAAAAACAAAAGCAAAACAGCAGACGGCGGGGCCCTACTTGTTATGAGTCTATTTTTGGGTATAATTAATTGAAAAACCAAGTAGTTTATGATTCTGAAGGGGTGATAAGAATCAAGGGGGGATTGAGAGAAAATGGTGCTTTTTCAATGTATGTGATGTATAGATTGGGGGGAGTGACCACAGCTAAAACGGTGGTATCGAAATGTGCATGGTTCGCTTTAGAAAACGGTGATAGAAGAAGAGGCAGTAGCCAGCACAGCAGAATGTTTAGCAGCCAGCCCAATGTTTTGCATTCCTTAGCAGGAACAAACTGATAAGAGTGTACTGTAGGCCCAGGGCAGGAGGGAGAGAGGTTCATCTTAATGAAACGTGAGTTTATTAGTGTTAAAGGTTATGCAGTTGTCATGACAACACGTCGCATGACAACCAGAAGGCGGGGCCGTCGTTGCGACGACGAACATCTATAAATCGAACGGTGTTTCCGGGTGTAAGGCAGACTAGAATCTGACTCAGACTAGAATCTGACCGAGAGCGAGTAGGACTGAGATCACACAGAGGACCTTCTCTCCTCTCATCACGAGAGAGGGGGGGGGGGGGGGGAGGAAGAATGCCACAACATCAGTAGCTTCGGCTACCACGAGGATGGTCTTAGGCTAACGAACAGGCCTGAACACTATTGGACTGAATCACAAAAGGACAATCTGAACACACCGAAAGATCATTAGAATAGACTCTTCAAGGACGATACAATTTGATAACATCTGATTATGAGGTTTCTGTTTAGAGAAATAAAACAACGCTTTTCCTCACAAGGTATCTCACGTTGTCGAAGTGTCGAATTCTTACGGAAGTGGAGGAGTATTATGGTTTATGGATTGCACTAATGGGGGAAGATAAGGATCTTATCTACCAGTATCGGAGACGTCAGGACCATTAAAAGTACACAACGCAGAGGAATTGGATGGAGAGCCAAACAGACGAAGACGTGATACTGGCCAGTTTGATCACAATCTAACACTGATGTAAACAAGACAAACGTCTTTCTCTGGTCTGCATCCCCTTAACAATTGTGTGTATTGAGCCGTACTGTATTGTACCCATTCTGCAATCTGTTAAAGGTGACATGCATTATAAATGTAATTTTTCAGTCTCTAGCATCCTGCTAGATTTAATTAGGTCATCCTGATTTGAGGCATATCGTGACGTCACCGGGGCCTGGATAAGCGGACAGTGATGTGATTGGCTCTGTGGTTGGAGCTAATGCCCGCCCACAATCTACCTAGACTACACAGCGAGTGGAAACCACTTCCTCATACTGCGAGGCAGAGTGAAACCCGACACCTCTGCATGCACTCTGCGAGAGAGAGAGATAGAGAGGGAGAGAGAGAGGGAGAGACAGAGAGAGAGACCACTGTGCAAACACTCCGCGCGCAGGTCCCCCCGATTCGGGAGCACAAGCTGCCGCGCGGCACACCCCCCCGAACGGGAGGCTTGTATCCTTTCGGCAAGCAACCTTCCCTTCCGCGTTGCTCTGATTGGCCAAGCGCGCGCATGCGTATGAGCCGCGATAAGCCCCTCAGCCAGGCAGGAATACTAAACTCCAGTTAACCTAATTTATACAAATGGAAGTATTGATTTCGCCGTAACGAATCATTAAAAAATTATACCGTTAACTGGAATATGTTGTTTCTTTACACATATGTTGGATTATGTAATTGGTTTGTCATGACAAACCAATAAAAAATCGTGAATTAACTGGTGGTTATCCTATTATATTAACATAGCTACAACAACACACAGTAACGTTAATATAATTACATGCATCATTGTTTACAATGAACGGTAGGGCTAATCGAAAGGACTGGACACGGACAAGTTAAACAGCAATCAATTAATTTAATATAACAGTCCGGTTCTGTGTTTGTTGGTGTCTGTATATTGTTGATGAACAACTAACTTTAGGTTAGTTTAACACTTTCTTTGCCAGGCTTATGTTCATCATTATACCATCCTCTGCCAGCTCTATTTGTCTATGGAGAAGTTCCCCTTCTTTGCAGGGCTATAACTTTTTAAATTATATTGCTAAATTGACATTACTATGGCCCATTCAACATCAAGTATCTATTGTTCAGGGTGTAGCAACGTTATACTTTTTCATTCACATATTCATACTAAAATACGGTCTAAAGTATAAATATGTTTTTATCGTTTTCTGCAGCTTTCTGCAGAACGTGATTTATAGCCCTAAATGCATTATATTGATGATTGTATACAGTTTGATAGCGATCGGCGCGAGATAAAAAATGTCAAATGGACGTGCTTCTAGAAGTTACTACTTATCATCTGATGTTGACCGGATGGGGGGGGGGGGGTCGTTTATAATTCCGTGGCCAATGTTAGATGATTCATAGTGTGGGTGATATGATCATTAGAGCAGTTTGTATCGAACACGGTAAAAAAAAACGCTGAAACTCACCCCAGTCTCGTCGGGCCGTTGGGCGATGAGCGTGGAGCAAAGATATTCCTATTATGGGATGTTGAAATATGCGATCCATCTCCAGGTTGTATAATAGTATATACGTCCAAATCATGTTGTTTATCGAGTTATTGGTAACGGATTGCTATCCATTGTGTCTAGCTTGAGTCCCGGGACCTATAGCGAGTGATCGGACCGAATTGGGATGAGCACCAGTTTCCGTTTCCGGTTTCCGGTTTGGGCGATCCGCCGATCGGCCACCAGATGGCGCTCTTGAACCGTTGGAGAGTTGAGAGGGGATCAACAGTAGATCTCAAGTCTCCGCGGGAGAAATATGATTGCGATCACAGATTTTTGAAATATTGATCTCAATGACGTGTTACGTCTGTCTGTCTGTCTGTCTGTCTGTCTGTCTGTCTGTCTGTCTGTCTGTCTGTCTGTCTACCAGTCGCAGACTGTGTGGGCTGACTGTCACTCAAAGTGCTTATGGGCGGAGCCAGGCCATAACAGCCTGAAATCCTGAGGCTGAAAAATTATGGTTTTGAGTACTTGATTTGAAATATAAAACAATGTATTTTTTTTTTTAACTTACAGATGTCTTCAATAGACTCACAGGAATTGTGTAAAGTTGCCCAAATAGTGCTAGGAATTGCAACTTTTACTTAAGTAAAGGTACTGTGTACTTCTTCCACCACTGCGAATACTACATTAAACATCAGTAAAATGATACCCAGCCCTATACCAAAGAGAAAAAGAGTCTTGCAGATGATCAATGGGTGGCACAACAACAACAACAACAACAACAACAACAACAACAACAACAACATGATATCCTATGAAATACTCTTAACAACACCACAACATACTATTACCATCAACTATTAACCCTTTCCCCGCCAATAACGTTGTAAAACGGGTTTCAAGTTCATGCGAATTTTGCCAATAACGGCATACGACGTGATTCTGATCATAATTTCATATTTTCGCCATGGTATTCATATTTCACTCACAGAGCCTTGTCGGATGCTGTGTGAGCCAGCACAACTCTGCAATGCTTCAATACTGCCACCTGGTGGCTGATCGGCGAGTTGCAACCGGAAGTGGATCTCTTGTGATCCCGGTGCGTCTCCCTATTCCGTCCGGCTACTCGTTTATCGTCACAGGACTCAATACACACACCGTGGATATGGATCTTTGCCATAACTCAATAATCTACATGATTTGGGCGTGTATTAGTAATATACAAACCGGAAATGGATCGCCTCGATCCCCACCACATAACTGGGATCTGTTTGCTCCACTCTCATTGCCCAACGGTACGAGGAGACTGACGTGAGTTTCAGCGTTTTTGTTTATCATTTTCGATACAAACTGCTCTGATCAATATATCACCCATACTACATGAAGCATCTAACGACTATCACAGAATTATAAACGACCCCCCCCCCCCGTTCACCTACGCATGATCAGTCATAACGTTTAGGACCATGTACAGTTGAAATTTTTAATATAGCGTCGATCGGTATCAAACTGCATTTGATGATCTAATATATGCATTTGTGCCTATATCTCACGTTCTGGGAAATACTGCAGAAAAGATAAAAACATATACTCTAGACGGTATTTTCGTATGAATGTGAATGAAAAAGTAAAACGTTCCTACATCCTGAACGATAGATAATCGATGTTGAATGGGCCATAGTAATGTCAATTTAGCAATACAATTTAAAAAGTTATAGCCCTGCAAAGAAGGTGAACATCTCCATAGACTTACAGTGCTGGCAGAGATCAAACAGCGATGGATATAAGCGTGGCAGAGAATGGGTTAACATGCGGGCAGAAAAGTGGCCATTTTTGTTTTCATTTTTGAGGACTGCATACCTTTTTTGCAAACCAAAATACTATACTTTATACTTATAGCACATGCATAATAAGCCTGGTCTCTTTTGAAAGATAACATTCTGAAGTTAATGATACAATAAAGAAAGATCACTTTTAGTGCTAATGAAATAGAGTAACATAGGTCTGAACTTGAGTTGTAGAAAAACTTGTTACTCACGTTTTTCTGTAGTAGTTAGTAGTCCAGAAGTAGTATTTCCCCAGAAATTCGTATGGCTTAAAAAAAACTTTCATAGAGATCCATTCAGAAATGAGTGATTAGGAGTGATTTAGATGTCTTCAATAGACTAACAGGAATTGTGTAAAGTTGCCCAAATAGTGCTAGGAATAGCAGTACATGTCCCCTTTAAAATATAAATACAAATATGGTAACGTGATTGTTGCTTTTTAAAATGGTGGTTGGCTTTAGAGATTAATGGTTATGACCACCAGAGAGATACTAGCCACAGATTCAGGGTCAGTTATTTTCCCATTGTACGAATTGTTAAGCTTATGGAATATAAGGGAAATCTGATCCTAGGTCTGTGACTAGTACTACAGGCAGGCTACGCTGTGGTGACATCAGTCAGCAGCGCCAAATAGCAGTGTAGTTTCCCAGCGAACGAAAACATAAACGGTGTTATTTTGCTACCTTTGCGATTAATTGCGAATATTTTCATGTTGAGCTATAGATTGTGGATGAATACGCACAGAAAGGTACACCATGCCAACGTTAATGCTTTATTTATCTAAAACGAGCCGATTTAGAAATGGTCAATGGGGAAATACATTAAGTGGAAACTGTGGAACAGAGGGTGGAACAGGAAAAAACGGCAATGACGTAACCACTACACCTCCCTATTGCAGCTGGACCCTACTGGAAAACGAATCAAATACCTCCAGCAATGTGTGCGTTTGAGATAAGAAGCCCGGTGTGCTCGGACTCAGCGGCGGCTTTGGTGGCCTTGAGAGAGGGCAAGTCAAAGGCTCGGCCTGACCTGATCCAGGAGATTTTGATGGTGTTGTTTAGGCTGGAGAAGGTTCAAGTTTCAAGTTTCTATAATAGTTGTCATACAGAAGTACAGAATACTTTTATACAAAATGCTTCTTTCTGTTACGCTCCAGAGGTGGCTGTGAGCTAAAGTTCTGCTGGGTCCCAGGGCACTCAGGAGTTGTAGAGAACGAAATTGTGAATGGCATAGCCAAAGGCTCATTAGGTAGAATGGCCCCGGATCTGTCTGTACAGTAAGGGGGGGCCGAGCTGAGGGGGAAAATTAGGGAGGGGGTTTTGAGTGTAAGATCCTGATCAAACTGGCCAGTATCACGTCTTCGTCTGTTTGGCTCTCCATCCAATTCCTCTGCGCTGTGTACTTTTAATGGTCCTGACGTCTCCGATACTGGCAGATAAGATCCTTATCTCCCCCGTTAGTGCAATCCATAAACCATCCTAATTCTCCACCTCCGTAAGAATTCGACACTTCGACACCGTGAGATACCTTATGAGGAAAATCAAATCAAATCAAATCAAATTTATTTATAGGGCCCGACAACACACGTTAATGTCCCCATGGGCCGTACAGGTCTTCTTTAAACAAGTCAAGAAGACAACATAACAATAAGTCAAGAACAGAACAAGAACACCATAGGGTCCAAACATTTTTTAGATGAATGCAAATAAATGAAAGAATGCAAGCACTCCCAGACATACCCCACGCGAAGGTAAGGAAAAACTCACTAAAACCTAACAATAGGGAAAAAAAGCTCCACAGGCAATGTGGAGGAGAGAAACCTTAGAAGGGCCGTTCAAGGGGGGATCTCCCTTCTTAGATGTCGGTGATAGTAGTGTTGCAGACGGACAGTTGGTAAGCATGCACTCATGTGTGTGGTGAAACACAGATGAGTGCATGCAATAGCAACTGTACATTTTGAAAAATTAAAGATAGAGCTAATAGCGATAGCAACTGAACATTTTGAAAGATTAAAGATAGAGTTGATAGCGGATCTATTTGAGGCACAGGGGCGGCGCAAGAGGGTCACGTCCTCCCCATCTTAGTCACGGGACATTCAACACTCCGGTCGTTGCTCAGGGACAGCCGGAGACAGGGGGAAGGGGGGTGGCGCAGAGAGGGTCGCGAACTCCCCGACATCATCGCGGGACATCCGGCACTCCGGTCACCACTACGAGACCTCCGAAGACAGGGGGGCACGCAGAGGGGGTCGCAATCTCCCGGCCTTCGTCACGGGACGTCCAACACTCCGGTCAACACTCCAGGACAGCAAGTCATAGGAAGACAGGGAGACGGGACAGGCGTTAGACAGCTCATGAGATTGTAGTAGGCGGACATAGCAATAGATACAAGTGGTAGGCATATATGTGAATGGAGTAGATATATGAAGTAAGCGTATTATGTGAATAGAATAGAAGTACTTAACCCAGCAATGAAACCGCGTTGACTGTTAATCTGTTAACAGTCTGTTAATCAGTTAACAGGACCACGGACAGACGGCGGTGAATAACTGATCCAATGCCTCGGAGGTGCATGTAGAGCAGTCACTACAAGCTTGGCCAAGACCCCGAGGCATCCATCACCTTGGTCAGCGCCAGGAGACGGGTACTCAGAGAGAAGGGGGAGGGAGGGGGGGGGGGGGAGAGGGGGGGGGGGGGGAGAGTTAGAGAGTTCCCATGTTTGTGGTGCTGCAAAGGAGCAGACATGTAGTACCCTGTAGTGCCATGTAGTACCCCGTAGTTCCATGTAGTACCCTATAGTACCCCATAGTGCCATGTAGTACCCCGTAGTATCCTGTAGTACCCTGTAGTGCCATGTAGTACCCTGTGGTGCCTTG
Source organism: Notolepis coatsorum (assembly GCF_963971535.1). Lineage (NCBI taxonomy): Eukaryota > Metazoa > Chordata > Actinopteri > Aulopiformes > Paralepididae > Notolepis > Notolepis coatsorum. Next base: position 90,136,037 of record NC_140180.1, read on the forward strand.
TAGTTCCATGTAGTGCCATGTAGAGCTATGTAAGCCATGTAGTACCCTGTAATGCCATGCAGTACCAAGTAGTACTCTGCGTTGTACTCTGCGTACTCTAAAGCGTTGTTTTATTGCTATAAACAGAACCTCATAATCAGATGTTGTCAGATGTTATCAAATTGTATCGTCCTTGAAGAGTCTATTCTAATGATCTTTCGGTGTGTTCGTCTATTGTCCTTTTGTGATTCAGTCCAATAGTGTTCAGGCCTGTTCGCTAGCCTAACCCTCCTTGCGTTAGCCGGAGCTAAATGATGATGTGGCCTTCTTCCTCCCATTAAACTTTCATTAAGATGAACCTCTCTCCCTCCTGCTCTGGGAGACACCCTCTTATCTCAGATATCTTATTCTTAAAAGGAATGTCAACAAACATTCTCTCGCTGGTAGTGTGCCTCACAACAATCACCCTGCTCTACTGAACCACCGTCTCCTGCTTCCACCGTCCGCATGCACTTCGACCTCTCTGACCCGGCACCATTTTAGCTGTGGTCACTCCCCCCAATCTATACATCACATACATTGAAAAAGCACCCCAAATCCTTCATTCCCCCCTTTGATTCTTAATCAACCTTCAGAATCAACAGACTACTTGGTTTTTCAATTAATTATACATGTTACAAAGGATCAGATTAAACCGAATATATATATTTATTGATTGATATATATTGCATAGTATTTGTATATCGTTTGATATCCCTTGTATATTCCTTGTACATATACACGGAATATCCCTTTAGCCTAGTACAGACCATAATATTTCATTCTCCTATTGGACAGCGGTCCACAGGCGCCAGGGCCATGCCTCCAGAGTCAGGTTCAAGGCCACCGTCAAGACATGTCTGTACATGCCCGGCCTTGCCCAGGGATACGAGACAGAAATGAGGTTGGCACTAGATTGTTCGCCGTGCATATAAATATGGCGCAGGTGAATACAGAAGTAGAGTTACCCAATAAGTTGAAGCCTCACCCACGATACAACGTGCAGTGAAGTATGGCCTGTTTGGCCCCAAATAGAGCATTGAGACCGTGTGCGAATTAATAACTGAATTGTCAGAGTTTGGCGCTATACCGTCGAGTGCGACATATTTCTATTAAGTCAGTAATAGTCTATTTGTGTATAGTATATCGTGCGGCTAAAGTTCTACAGTGACCAGCATCACCAACGCTTCCTCGTACCAGCTAGAGTGCTTATCCAGGCTGGGCTGCGTTCATGGCGCTTTCACCCGAGGAGACCTAGACGAGAACCGTGTGGACATGTACACTGGATTATATTTGTTTTGGTCCTGTGATTTATGGAGCGGAGAATCGCCGACGCCTACATGTGTGGGATTTACCCTGTGAGGAGCCACGTCGAGTCTGCGCCTCAGAGAGCCTGAGGCCGGCTAGCTTTCTTCACTGTGGAGCTACAGTCTACGGAGAACAGCTGTATTCGTCTGTGGATCAAGAGACTATTGCACCGTCTCCTGTACTTGGAGTCTCCTTAGTCATCGTTGACCAGACTCTCTACTACCGACAGATCCTCTACCCCTGCTGGCTTACAACCGGGGGGACCCTTCCAGTATCTCCCGCTATATATTACTAGTGTACCATAGATATAATTCCCTAAGATTCAGGTTGTATAATTACCTCCTGCGTAACCAGAGAATGGACATTCATTATTGATTTGCCTACGCACATTCCTTTGCCTTATAAGCGCATCCAAAGTATAATAGAGAAGTATATTATGTACCTTTTGCTGCAATAAATACTTAATTACCACTTTGTGTGGAACCGATTCATTGTGGGAAGTGTTCATCATATTTATATATCATGTACTGTATGGCCAGTAATTAAAGTACATAAAGCGGTAGTGGTTTAATGATACCATACTTATCAATACAGTCAGGGAATTGTACCCCTCAGTTACAATTGGTCCTTCGAGCCGGAGGGTAACTAGTGTAATATTAATATAGTGGTATTAATATTGACATGGCCTATGATGAACACTCCACAAAACGGTTCTCCTAAAGTAGATCGCCCGCAGCGTAGACGGCAGACACCTCAGTACTTAGAGGATTACGTTGCCAATATACTACCTAGCTTTCTACAGACGGTAAACGCGGAAAAAGTAGATAGTAAAATTATGTCCGACCCTATCGACCAGGCTACCCCGCCAATAGAGGCCCTAGTGGGTTCTAACGTAACTGACCAAGCTCACGGTAGGGACCAGGAGGGACCCGACATGACTTTACCCCCCGCCAAGACCGAAGAAGTAGTCCCCGGAGAGCTCCAGGATAAAGACAGCTCTCCAGGGATGGAACTCTACCCGCTACAAGAAGAGGAGAGCACCCCGGAGATGGATCTCCAGGACTCGCCACAGGAGAACAGATCTCCAACGAGTACTGCCAGGAGCGGATCACCTCAACCAGCGTCTTCCCCCAGCGAGGCGGACAAGATGCTGGCACAGGCATTCCTCGCCAGCCTAGCAGCCTCAACAGAGCGCGATCGACTCCAAGCACAGACGCTTAGTGAGCGCGAACATTCTTCCATGGAAAGAGAACGCCTTCAGGCGCAGCAACGGAGCGACGAAGATCGTATACGTCTAGAGATTAGACGCCTTCAGACGGAAGAGAATATGGTAAGGGACCGGGCCGAAGCCCAGCGCGCCGCCGCCGAAGCCCAGCGCGCCGCTGCCGGTGCCCAAAGAGAAGCAGAGCGCGACCTCGCTCTCACGAAGCGAAGCCGAGCGCGACCGATTACAAGCGCAGATAATGGAGCAGCTGATCACCAGGGCAACACCCCCTCCCTCCGCACGGGGTTCCAGGGCCTCGTCAAGACAAGGGTCAAGGGCACCCTCCCCTACCCGATCAAGCGACCCTGAGCCCGACCACCAGAGAGAGCCTATACCCCCCTCCGAACCCCTTCCCCGACCGGTCCAAGTGAGACCCAGCTACAAGGAAGAAACGGTCTACACCGCGGAGAGGCTAAATAGACGACTACAGGATCTAGAGGACCTGCCAGAGGAAGAAGAAGAGGGAGAGGAGGAGAGTCAAGCCCGACAGCAGCACAGTACTCCACAGGACCAGGAGGTCCAGTACAGCCCAGGCTCTACCCCCGCGGCTCTGCGCTACAGACCCCCGACTCAATTCACGGGTGAGCTTGACGCACGACCAGCCCCGAGGAACAGCACCTGGATACGCGGGCCATGGTACCCAGCAGGTACCAGCCCACCAAGAGGCGTAAGAGGAGACTCGCCTAGGAGGCCTCTCTTCCAACGCTCACCGATGTGCCAGCCATCCATGGCATCATACATTGGCACACCGACGTTTCCGGACTTCACCCACGAGAACAGAGCACAGTACACGGAGCTACGAATGTGCTTAGAGACAATGATGTCCGATGTAGCTGATGAACCGTACAAGTATGCTATCCTACTGAAGCACCTCAAGGTGCCCCGAGCGCACAATATAGCGCTGGCCTATGCCACCTCTACTACCCCATACACAGCGGCTCTAGCAGCACTCGACCAAAGATATGGACGCATATGGGACTACGTAATACAAGAGATAAGGCATATTGACAGCCTACCCCCAGCCACAGACAATCGCTCACTAGATGACCTGTCTATCAAGGTACAATCCCTGGTAGGGATGCTGGGGGCGCAAAGAGAAAAGGGTATGCACGAACTGTACGCAAACTCTAATGTCGAGAGGATTTTAGAGAAGCTTCCGCCCGCACGACAAGAGCGCTTCAGGCGGCAAAGAGACCACCGTGATCCTAACGGTCCCGAGCCATCCCTCCTAGACCTAGCCGACTTCCTGGCGAGAGAAGTCAACAGCCTACGGTTGGATACGTTCATGCGGAGCACCCCAAGCTCCAGAGAGGGACCTAGGAGAGCAAACGATGGCCGAAGATTGGTGACCGTCATGCACCAATCAGAATCAGTACCGAGCAGCAAGACCCACAGTACCCCCTCGATGAAAGAGAAGTGGAAGATGGTGTGCCCGTACTGCGAAAAGGAACACTGGTTGTCACAATGTGACACGTTCAAGAAGATGACCGCCGACGAGGTGAGTCAATGGATAAAGTCCAACCGACGCTGTTACCGATGTGCGCGCAGTCACATGGCAGCCGATTGCCGCTTAAAGAAGAGGTGTAATCGGTGTGACGGAGCCCACCTAGATGTCCTACACGACAGTAACAGAAGAAAGCCTGCACCCTCAAGCAGCACAAAGGCAAGTGTTATGTACATTGACCCCGCCAGCAGCGGGGGCGCCCGGGTGCTCTTAAAGGTGGTCCGCGTAACACTGAGTTACCAAGATAAGGTCATGGACACTTACGCCGTCCTTGACGACGGGTCAGAGAAGACCCTTCTCCTCGCGTCCGCTGCAGCCCAGCTGGGGCTGCGGGGGAGCGAAAACCAGATGACGATTCGGACAATAAGAAGAGATCTAAAGACGATAAAGGGCGAGAATGTCTCCTTCACTATCGCAGCAAGCGGGCAGCCAGAGAGACGGTATAGGATTACTAATGCTTTCACCAGCCAAGAAATAGGCCTGTCGCAGTACACCTACCCCATCGCCAAGCTGATGGATAAATATGTGCACCTGCGTCAACTACCTATACCGCTCATAGACGGTGCCACCCCGACCCTGCTGATAGGCTCCGACCATGCAGACCTCATCGTCCCGATAGACCGGGTCCACACAGGGCCCAGAGGCTGTCCTGCAGCAGTCGAGACCCGCCTAGGATGGACATTACAAGGCCCCCTCGCTAAGTCTCTTAACCGAACAGCAGCCACTAACTGCCTCCACTCCAGAGTGACAGAAGAAGACACCACCCTCCTACAGCATGTCGAGAGGCTATGGACACTAGAGACAATGCCCTTTAAGAACAAAAAGAAAGACATTCGTTCCAAGGAAGACATTTACGCTATAGCCCTCCTCGAGCAGGGGACAAAGAGAGTCAAAGTCAACGGAGTGATGAGATACGCAACTCCACTCCTGAGGCGAGAGGGTATGCCTACCTTCCACGCCCCAAAAGAAGCGACGGAGCGGTATCTATTGAACACAGAGCGGCGCCTAGCCAGAGACCCCGCTCAAGAGACGGTGTACCGCGCTGAGATTAACAAGCTAATCACAGCGGGACACATAAAGAAAATTGACATTAAAGAGGCCGATCAGACGACCGAATCATGGTACGTGCCGCACCACAAAGTCCACCACAACGGCAAGGATCGTATTGTGTTCAACTGCAGCTACCAGATCGGATCACAAAATCTGAATAAAGAGCTCTTGCCCGGCCCAACACTCGGCCCCTCTCTACTAGGCGTGTTACTACGTTTCCGCCAAGACAAGGTGGCCATCAGCGGCGACATCAAAGGGATGTTCCTGCAGGTGAGACTAGTGGAGGAGGACAAGCCCCTGCTGCGGTTCCTATGGAGAGAGAGGATCGGGGATGAGCAACCAGCCATCTATCAATGGGAAGTCCTCCCTTTCGGAACCACATGCAGCCCATGCTGTGCTACGTTTGCACTGCAAAAACACGTCGCAGAGGACCCAGCAGCTGATGAAGAGGTCCGACAAAGTGTAGAAAATAGTTTCTACGTGGACAACTGTCTGCAAAGCGGCTCGACGCCAGAAGAAGCCGAGGCCCTTCTACTCAAGCTCCGCGCCTCCCTGATCAAAGGCGGCTTTGATCTCAGGCAGTGGGCCAGCAGCGACCCGCAAGTATTGCGCAGCCTCTCCCCCGAGGACAAGGCAGCAAGCAGCGAGACCTGGATGGCGACCATCCCAGGAGAAGCCCAAGAAATGACATTAGGACTAGTCTGGCGCTTCAAAACAGACTCGCTCCATTATAAACACACACCCCTGACCAAGGAGCAGGGAAGGTCGACTGCACTACCGACCACCAGACGGAGTGTATACAGAACACTCGCCAGACAATATGACCCGTTGGGATGTATTCTACCTTACACCACCAGGGCAAAGATGATTGTAAGAGCGTTATGGGACAAGGACCAGGGCTGGGACGACCCCATACCCGAACACCTTGCATCCACATGGAGAGAGTGGGAGACGGAACTCAGCTCACTCCCAGGTGTCAACATACGCCGCAGCTACTTCCCACCCACAGTGAGGCCGGAGACGTGCCAGATGGACCTGCACGTCTTCAGCGACGCCTCCGAAGTAGCCTACGGTTCGGTGGCCTACTTGCGTGCCCGAGAGGAGGGAGGAGAAATACATACTGCTTTCATCCTGGCTCGCTCAAGAATAGCCCCACTCTGCGCAGCCCTAGCAGGAGCGCAACTCGCCACGTTAATCCAACGTGAACTCACCATTCCGGTGCAAAGAACAATCTTCTGGTCAGACTCCACGACAGTACTCACATGGATCCGGTCTGATTCGTGCAGATACAAGGTCTTCGTGGGAGTCAGAGTCACAGAGATTCAAGATTTAACAGAAGTAGCAAGCTGGAGGTATGTGGACACAAAACACAACCCAGCTGACGTCATCACCCGGGGAATGTCCCTGGATGACCTCACCCGTCACAACCTATACAGTGACGGGCCAGAGTTCCTCAAGCTCCCGGAAGAAGAGTGGCCTACACCCACCCCACGGGAAGCGAGTAAAGAGGAGGCCGAAAACAAGAAATCTATGTTCTGTGGATTGAACACACTCGTCTCCACAGACCCCGACATAGACGATTGCCTCACCCTAGAGAGTGCGCAGCTAAAGACATTCCTGTGGCACCACCCAGAGGTTCAGCTCACTACTGACATTACTGCAGCTGACTACGAAGAAGCAGAACTTCTTCTACTACAACGAGCCCAGAGAGACTCGTTCCCCGATGAGCTAGACTGTCTACAGGGAGCAAAGCCCGTCCCATCAGACAGCAGACTGCTCCACCTAGCCCCCGAGAGCGACGCCCATGGTCTCATCAGAGTGGGTGATCGTCTGCGGAGAGCTCCAGACTTACCGGATGACGTCAAGTACCCGATAGTCTTAAACAGCCGACACAAGGTCACAGAGCTGATCATAAAGAAATACGACGAGGATGTGCATCACGCCGGGGCAGAGAGAGTCTTCGCGGAGATCAGACGTCGTTATTGGATACTGCAAGGGAGAGAAGCAGTGCGGCGCTTCCAGCGAACCTGTCTAGACTGTCGTAAGTGGCGAGCGCAGCCCAGTATACCCCGGATGGCTGACCTACCTCCCTGTCGCCTCCGACTCGGCGACAAGCCTTTTCACTCCACCGGTATGGACTGTTTCGGCCCGCTGTATATAAAGAAAGGAAGAGGAACCGAGAAGCGGTGGGGTATTGTATTCAAATGCATGACCACCCGAGCGATGCATATAGAACTCCTTCCAACCATGAGCATAGACTCATTCCTTATGGCCTTCCGAAGATTCACATCGCGGAAAGGCAAACCGTCTATATTATTGTCTGATCACGAGACAAACTTCAAAGGCGGAGAAAGAGAGCTGAGAGAGAGCTTCCAAGCTATGGGCCCAGAACTTAAGACCCACCTCGCTCCATCCCAGATTGACTTCCAGTTTAATCCCCCGAACGCACCTCACTTCGGTGGAACTTGGGAACGAGAAGTACGTTCAATAAAGACAGCCCTGTACGCCGTGCTTGGGGCCCAGACCGTAGCGGAAGAAGTCTTAATGACAGTCCTCACGGAGATCGAGGGAGTATTGAACTCAAAGCCCCTCGGTTACGTCTCAAGTGATGTAGCAGATGTCGACCCAGTCACCCCCAACACACTCTTGATGGGGCGGCTGGACCCCGCGCTACCACAGACAATGTACAGGCCTGAAGATGCGAACGGCCGAAGAATGTGGAGGTACAGTCAAGTATTGGCTGACAAGTTTTGGAACAGCTTCCTACTCCACTATCTACCGTCTCTACAGACCCGCCAGAAATGGGTGAAAGAGAGAGACAATTTGACAGAAGGAACAGTCGTCATGATTATCGACCAGTCACTACCCCGAGCTATGTGGCCGGCTGGCCGCGTAAGCAAAGTGATCACCGGTGCCGACGGAAAGGTCTGAGCAGCCGAAGTGCTCGTCCAAGGACGGATCTACACCCGACCCGTGGCGAGGCTAATAGAACTGCCAAGGCTCCCCGATACTATCGATGACGACCATGACCCCATGACTTTGTGAACTGCCCGACCCCTCACAACAGACATTGAGTAGTGGACAGTGCGGTTAATCTGTCTCTGCTTAGCTAATTAGGTGGGACTAATTAGGAGGCGGCTGTTACAAAGGATCAGATTAAACCGAATATATATATTTATTGATTGATATATATTGCATAGTATTTGTATATCGTTTGATATCCCTTGTATATTCCTTGTACATATACACGGAATATCCCTTTAGCCTAGTACAGACCATAATATTTCATTCTCCTTTTGGACAGCGGTCCACAGGCGCCAGGGCCATGCCTCCAGAGTCAGGTTCAAGGCCACCGTCAAGACATGTCTGTACATGCCCGGCCTTGCCCAGGGATACGAGACAGAAATGAGGTTGGCACTAGATTGTTCGCCGTGCATATAAATATGGCGCAGGTGAATACAGAAGTAGAGTTACCCAATAAGTTGAAGCCTCACCCACGATACAACGTGCGGTGAAGTATGGCCTGTTTGGCCCCAAATAGAGCATTGAGACCGCGTGCGAATTAATAACTGAATTGTCAGAGTTTGGCGCTATACCGTCGAGTGCGACATATTTCTATTAAGTCAGTAATAGTCTATTTGTGTATAGTATATCGTGTGGCTAAAGTTCTACAGTGACCAGCATCACCAACGCTTCCTCGTACCAGCTAGAGTGCTTATCCAGGCTGGGCTGCGTTCATGGCGCTTTCACCCGAGGAGACCTAGACGAGAACCGTGTGGACATGTACACTGGATTATATTTGTTTTGGTCCTGTGATTTATGGAGCGGAGAATCGCCGACGCCTACATGTGTGGGATTTACCCTGTGAGGAGCCACGTCGAGTCTGCGCCTCAGAGAGCCTGAGGCCGGCTAGCTTTCTTCACTGTGGAGCTACAGTCTACGGAGAACAGCTGTATTCGTCTGTGGATCAAGAGACTATTGCACCGTCTCCTGTACTTGGAGTCTCCTTAGTCATCGTTGACCGGACTCTCTACTACCGACAGATCCTCTACCCCTGCTGGCTTACAACCGGGGGGACCCTTCCAGTATCTCCCGCTATATATTACTAGTGTACCATAGATATAATTCCCTAAGATTCAGGTTGTATAATTACCTCCTGCGTAACCAGAGAATGGACATTCATTATTGATTTGCCTACGCACATTCCTTTGCCTTATAAGCGCATCCAAAGTATAATAGAGAAGTATATTATGTACCTTTTGCTGCAATAAATACTTAATTACCACTTTGTGTGGAACCGATTCATTGTGGGAAGTGTTCATCATATTTATATATCATGTACTGTATGGCCAGTAATTAAAGTACATAAAGCGGTAGTGGTTTAATGATACCATACTTATCAATACAGTCAGGGAATTGTACCCCTCAGTTACAATACACAAAAATAGACTCATAACAATGAGGGCCCCGCCGTCTGCTGTTTTTCCTTTTGTTTTCCATTACCCGCATCACACCCAAACCAGAAAGGATAAACAACGGTCAGGGAGGAGAGAGAGAGAGAGAGACAGAGAAAAACACAGATTGCAACTTTTCAGACGACACACCTAAACCTTTCGGCCCCCCTATTAGGTACCCCACGTCCAAATCAGAGCGCTCCCTTCCCTCTTACAGTACACCTCCCATCTTGGGCCGGTCCCGTCTTCTAGGGCAAGGGCCCCTTTCAGTGACGGCTCCTTTCCTGAGCTGGTCCCCCTCCCAGGGCGCGGTCCTTTAGGCAAAAATGTCCCCCCTGGTCTGCTACTGCTCAGTGTCTCTGGCTGTCCTCTCCACATCTGCTCCTCCACCGCCGCCGTCTCCTCTCTCTCGTCGCAGATGATCTGTGTCCCAGGCTGCGGTGCCTGGCCCCTGCGGCTTCCTCCTCCTCCAGTCTGTCTCCTGGTCATCTCCATCGCTGTCGGTGTCATTCCCCCCTTGAAAGCAGAAACACAACACCGGCAGTCGTCTGTACATTCGACTTCCCTTGTTTTGCTATTAGTCTACCACCTTCTCCACACCTATTATCCATCTTACAGGGCGGTTCCCTGTTTGTTGTCTTCCGGCGTGACACTTGCAGTTTCCGATACCCACTCCGCGCAACTCTTCATCCCAGTTTGACCCCCAGCGCGCGCCAGTTCTTCTGGTGACGTGTCTTCTGAAGACCCTGCCTATCTATTAGGTGTGAGAAGGCCCCACTGGACTTCCCTCTTTATTCCATAATTAACCCATTCAAATAACTGCACCATCTTTCTGTGCAATTCTTATTTAATCCATTGTATAATTAAACTCTATATCTAATATTATTATTATAATAGATCCACTCTCTGTGCTCATTAGATTCACTATTGAATCACTCCCCCACTCCGCCACTAGATGGTAGTACAGACTTATATCTAAATATTCCCCTATGGGTAATGAAAACTCCCCAGCACTACCCCCCCTCCGCCACTAGGTGGCGACCTACTCCTCCTCGATGGTATTTTAGTTGACGTGTCACTTCCTGGTTCTTTATCTGTTGTTATCTCCTCGTGGCTCCTTTTTGCGGCCATCTTGTCTCGCTCCTAATGGCTACTCAAACAAACAAACGCTGCCCTCCTTTTTCAAGGCCTAACAACAAAACAAACTGTTTCTTAGAGTCTCGTCGGCCAAACAGGTCATAATGATGTCTGCAGGTCACATGACAATAGATGATCTACTAACATGCAAGTACTGAACAGGTCAAAAATAGACTGAATGCCAAATGACGGTAGGTCTGAAAAACGTAGGTAGATTCTCCCGACTCACAGTCCCGCGTTCCCGCCTCTTGCGAGGAAAACAACCCTTATATTACAGACCAACAACAATGGAATTAACCCCTTAGAACACTGCCTTCCTTCACCGGCCCGTTTGTTTTTCATTCCCCGTAGATAAAACCCATCTTGGTTTCTCAAAACACCATGGCTCATATTATCACAGCTGGCTTCTCTGTCGCTACTTATTTACGGATGCACTATCTTCGTTCGTTTTTATTTGGCTTAAAAGATCAAAACAACCATGTGTGCACAGTGAACTCACATCTTTCTCCGGAGCGCTGTTTCTCCTACAGCGCTGGTCCGCCTCATGACCGCTCGACTCGACGCTCTCTCCCAGGGCTGGCCGGCCTTGCTTCGATCATGATTCTCCCACACATTGATGACTGTTGTCCACTGTCGCCCCATTATTGAAAAAGTCTTTATCCGTTGTTCTTATCTCTTGCAAATCCGGCTGTCATCAACAACCAACTGTTCCCGTTGTTTTAATCTCTTGCAAATCCGGGTCACGGCACCAACTGTAAGATCCTGATCAAACTGGCCAGTATCACGTCTTCGTCTGTTTGGCTCTCCATCCAATTCCTCTGCGTTGTGTACTTTTAATGGTCCTGACGTCTCCGATACTGGCAGATAAGATCCTTATCTCCCCCGTTAGTGCAATCCATAAACCATCCTAATTCTCCACCTCCGTAAGAATTCGACACTTCGACACCGTGAGATACCTTATGAGGAAAAGCGTTGTTTTATTGCTATAAACAGAACCTCATAATCAGATGTTGTCAGATGTTATCAAATTGTATCGTCCTTGAAGAGTCTATTCTAATGATCTTTCGGTGTGTTCGTCTATCGTCCTTTTGTGATTCAGTCCAATAGTGTTCAGGCCTGTTCGCTAGCCTAACCCTCCTCGCGTTAGCCGGAGCTAAATGATGATGTGGCCTTCTTCCTCCCCCCCCCCCCCCCCCCCCCCCTCTCAATGAGAGGAGAGAGTGTCCTCTGTGTGATCTCAGTCCTACTCGCTCTTGGTCAGATTCTATTCTGAGTCAGATTCTAGTCTGCCTTACACCCAGTGGCGGCGGGGGGGAGGGGCTAACAGGGGCTTAAGCTCCCTCTAAAAAAGGCTTAGCCCCCTCTAAGCCCCCCCTCCCAGTTATGTTTTTTATTTTATTTATATAAAATACATTACGAATTCCGTTATATTGGATATTTGTATTAATTATATCAAGCGAAGAACTGAGAAATTTGGCAGAGAGAGACGGCAACATTATCCGCCTCCCAACGACTTGGAGCTGTGCAATACTCCAATTCAGCCATTGGCAATTCAGCTGTTGGGTGGGGGGCGCTGCTGAGCGGTCCCCAGACCGGACCTGAAAACACCGCTGGCTCTGCGGCTCTGCAGCTGCATGCTCTCGCAAAATCCAGCACCAATCTCCTGCTGACAACATCGTTGTCATTACACACACACACACACACACACACACACACACACACACACACACACACACACACACACACACACACACACACACACACACACACACACACACACAAACACACACACACACAGGGTCTTCTTTTTCTTTCTAGTTTAATGTATAGGGTCGCCGTGCCCAGTTGACTACTGCTCTCATGGTGGCTGTTACCGTGGTGAATGAATGGTGCATGTCAGAAATGTAGTCATATTATTATAGGCTATGTTTTCATTGTCCTTGTGGTTTGTCATTATCTGATATATATATATTTCGTTGCTATACCCTTTGTAGAAACGAAATCTTAAATATTACACCTTTTCTTTGGTTACTTTTCTTTCAAGCGTTTTAAATTGTAATCATACTGACTGAGCAACCTTTTACGCACAAGCGTCAGATTACCACCCCCGATATAATGTCGAGCTTTATTGGGTTATTGGGTGCTTGCATTGGTGTATAACGCTAAACATTTAGTAACGTGTATTTTCAATGATGTAGCCTATATTAGCCGCTATTTTGTTTGTTATTGTTTGTCGCATTAAAATTCATTAGCACCTGCTATAAACAATCCAGCCCCCCCAGAGCTCCCCCAATGCCAATTATCTGGCGCCGCCACTGCTTACACCCGGAAACACCGTTCGACTCATAGATGTTCGTCGTCGCAACGACGGCCCCGCCTTCTGGTTGTCATGCGACGTCAACTGTCATGACAACTGCTAAATAACCTTTAACACCATTAAACTTTCATTAAGATGAACCTCTCTCCCTCCTGCTCTGGGAGACACCCTCTTATCTCAGATGTTCTTAAAAGGAATGTCAACAAACATTCTCTCGCTGGCAGTGTGCCTCACAACAATCACCCTGCTCTACTGAACCACCGTCTCCTGCTTCCACCGTCCGCATGCACTTCGACCTCTCTGACCCGGCACCGTTTTAGCTGTGGTCACTCCCCCCAATCTATACATCACATACATTGAAAAAGCACCCCAAATCCTTCATGAGGGAGTGGCAGTGTAGGTGGGACTCGGAGACCAAGGGGAGGCACTTTTATTCTATCCAGCCCTCTGTCAGGAGGATGGGGGCCCCTTTTGGGGGGGCGAGAAGAGACTCTGTTATAATCTGTAGATTATGGTTGGCGCACTGTGCGCTAAATCAGACGTTGTGTACAGTAGGGAAACATCCTTCTGGGTTGTGTGAGTGTGGGGGGGCGGAGTCAGTGCAGCATGTCCTGATGGACTGTATTAAGTACAGAGAACAACGAAAATCCTTCTTTAGAGTTCTTTCTTCTCAGGGAGTTAATTCTTTCTCTTTGCCTTCATTTCTAGGCCTGGGTGAGAAGAACCACCAAGAGAGAGCTAGTGCTGTTGTGCACAGTGGCGGACTCAGGCTGTTTGAAGGGCAGGGGCGAAAAGAAAAAAAGGGCACCTACTGCACAACATGGGACCAGTGAGCAAAAAGCTATGATGCGTCATGTATGGTGAAATAGTCTTCATCCTTGATTAAGATTAACATTAGAATAACATGTCATAGATAATCCAGATTAATAGTATAACCACAACGCTATGATAAAAACACACAGGGAACAATACACCTTTCAAATGTTTATTTCACCTCATTGTCATGGTGTTTGAAAAGTAGATTTATCATGGTGTTTGAAAAGTAAATTAGCATGGTGTTTGAAAAGTAAATTATCATGGTGTTTGAAAAGTGGATTTATCATAGTGTTTGAAACTTAGATTTATCATGGTGTTTGAAAAGTAGATTATCATGGTGTTTGAAGGTGAAGTGGATTTCCCAAGCTATTTCGGTTCTGCTCTGCTCAGAACCGGGTTGCGTTAGTACTCTGCGTTGTGATTCAATACTTTTAAAGCTCTGGGAATCACTTCTCTTCAAACTGAGCGGTGCAGGCAGAAGGAATTAGGAGGAAAGGTTACATACCAGTTGTTTAATCAAAGTTTAAGAGTGTATACAAATTACAATAAAGAACACTATAAAAGATTCAAGGTACCAGAGCACTATGCCGCTCGCCCTATCTAAGAAATCAGATTAAAGAATGATAGTTGATAAATTGTTGATGGCTTTGTTCTCTGGCTAGTGAACAAAGAGTTGATTTTCCCTCAAAGAAGTTCCTTTGTCCTTGTTGCCTGCTGCCTTGCCCGCCTTGGTGTGGATGGGTGGTAGGTGTTGTCCTGTCGGTTGGGTTGTTTCAGAGTCCCTCTCCCCCATCACACACAGATCTTATAGCCAGACCTGCATAATCTTGTGATGTCATCAGAATGACATCACCAAATTCTTTCCTCCAATCCCAGGCCTGCTAAGCTGGTATTTGAAAATAAGGGTTTGGCTTAACCCAGAGAATATTTTCCCTGTATTTTTACTTAAACACATTACTTGACTTGTTAATACTTTGATGAACCTCAAGATATATTGATTACATAAACACAGATATCTTTCTTTATCAAAATATCTAACAAATCTAATCATTATGTTAGCTTAATAGAATACAAATCAATACCATAGATCAGAATATAAAACCATCAATTAATCAAATTGAACATAAATTGGAAACAGCACAGACACATTAACTAATTGTAGACATTGAATTTCTGCAAACTGTAGTTCAGATCAGTACAAAATGCTCATATCTCTGATCTGGGTGTGTGTATATATATATATATATGTATGTGTGTCTATTTGTGTCTGTGTGTGTCTATGTGTCTGTGTGTGTGTGTGTGTGTGTCTATGTGTGTGTGTGTGTGTGTGTGTGTCTGTGTGTGTGTCTGTGTGTCTGAATGTGTGTGTGTGTGTGAGTCTATGTGTGTGTGTGTGAGTCTATGTGTGTGTGTCACAGGAAACTCCAGCGAGATAACATGTTTACGTGACCTTTTGGTCTTTTGTTCCGATCTTACAGAGCCCATTGTCTTAAACTCTTCCCAGGCCATGGCAGATGGCCCTTGGGTTCCTGTCGTAAATAGAATAATTTGACCACTCACTCCATATGTAAATCGACCTGTGTGCCCACAATGGCAATCAGTCTATGTAAACACACACACAATCTATGAATTATTGTTTTGAGGGCCAAGTATTTCTACACATTAGTTAATCATGAGATCTATGTTTGGGAATTTACCACAAAGGCCTAAACCATTGCTGCAGTGGTACATTTCTCAATGCTAAAGATATCAGTGAGGAATATAAATATTTGGGAAAAAGCATTTTAATATGGTCTGGGTTGAAAAATAGTGAACCTATTCTTTAAAAGCTATTTACAACATATATTTTACAGGATATAAAACAGTTTAACAGTTAAAATTAATTCGAGTGCCGTTGAGCTTCTTCCTTTCTCTCTCCTAACTCTCCTTCTCTCCTCCTGCCCTCTCCTTCTGTCCTATACTCCCCTTCTCTCCTCCTGTACTCCCCTTCTCTCCTCCTGTCCTCTCCTTCTCTCCTCATGTCCTCTCCTCTCCTTCTCGCATCCTGTCCTCTCCTTCTCTCCTCTCTCTCTCTCCATCCCCCCTCTCTATCTTCCCCATAAGTCATACATAGCACGAGTCCCCTCCGATACTCGAGGTAACAGCAGTCGCATCTTTCCACCTGCACGGCTCGATCTTTCAGCGTCAGGGGTCTGGGCTTTGGAGGGGCCCCGCCCCTGTCGCTTCCTGATTCTACTGTGCAGGCGCACCAACCGACCTGTAGGAGTCGCTGTCCACAACGCCCGATCCCCACCCATCAGTTTCCCTCCCCCTAATACTGCCAATGTGTATTAGTGCGGACGACCAGCTAAACTGAAAGCAATGTGGAGCGCTGGGCTTTCCTCCACTTCTTCATAATTTCTCTCCATAGAATCATCTGCATTTTCTCTTTCCTACACTTCTTCACCATGTCTCTTCCTGATATCATCATTTCCCTCTTGAATATCTCCATCTTCATTGTCTGTACTGTCTTTATCTAAGGTGGAGCAAATAATATTTGTTTTATAATAGTTGTAACTGAGGGGTACAATTCCCTGACTGTATGGTTAGATATGATACTTACTACCACTACCTCTTGTACTTTAGACTCTGGCCACCCAGTACTAGGTATGAATATGTTGAACACTCCCACCTGATAAACGGATCCAACACAAATGTACCAAATCGAAAGTTTGAGTTTTAATACATAGCAAAAGGTATGTACAACGATCACTTAATTACATTTATGATTTGAAATAGTATGCACTTTTATGGCAAATGAGTATTCGTAGGTAGATCAATATCGAATGTCCAATCTCTGATTGCGCAGGAAGCAAATATACAACCTGGAATATTTAGGGAACAATAGCAATGATACTTGAATGATTATATAGCTGGATACACTAGGGGAAGGTTCCGACTGCTTGTAGGACAGCTGGAGGGGGGGGGGGGGGGGTTAGAGAGTCACTGGCTGGATCCCGTCTGGCCGAGGGTATCTTGGGAGAGTCCACAGTTGTGCGACACGGTGCCCAACGATCCTCGATCCACAGATGAATGCAGTTGGACCCTCTGTGGCCGGCGTCCTCCGGTCCACGACGGAGAGACGTGAGGCGACCTCACTGTGCAGAGCGCCGTCTCACCTGTCGTCCTCTCCGGGGGGGGTATTTCCAACACACCGCAGTGTTGGCCTTTATCCATAGAATAATCAAAGTACTCAAAGCATAATCCAAGCCGGGGAAGGCTAGCCGTCGTCGGTAGAATAATCCAATATACAGGTCCACTCGCTCTTTGGCCTGGAGCTCCTCGGGTGCGGCTTCACGTGGGGTCAACCACCCTGGATAAGCGTCCAGCTGATGCCACGAAACGATGGGGGTGCTGATTACTATAGAACTCTTACCGCACGAGGCACTACATATGAATAGACTATTATTAGCTTAATAGAATACGTCCAACTCGACGATATAGTGCCAAATATGACTATTCAAATATTAATATACACGATGTCTCAATGCCGATACTGGGCCGAATTGGCCTTACTGCCCACACGTGGTTCGCGGGGAGGCTTTTGCGTCTGTCACTCTGTTGGAGGGTAAGGAACTGGACTAAAAGAAAGCTCTACTTTAATAGCGCAGTATATATACGCACTACGAACAAATAGTACCATTAGTGGTGCGGTAGACATATTCCTACGCGGAACTAGGACTTGTCCATACATGTTGAGCGGTACGATTGAACCTGGTCTGAGGGGTATGGCGACCTGGCACCAAGGTCTCGTCCAATGGTAGAATGGAGACTATTATGGGATGTTCAGTAGACTAGAAGGGATATTCAATGCATATTGTACAAGGAATATACAAGGGATATCAGGGGATATACAAATACAATTAAATATATATATATAAATAAATATATATATTCGGTTTAATCTGATCCTTCAGAACAGCCGCCCCCTAATTGGTCCCAACCTAATTAGTTAAGCAGAGACAGATTAACCGCACTGTCCACCACTCAAGGGTTCGCTGTAAGGGTCAGTCAACTCACAAAGTCATAGGGTCATGGTCATCATCGATTGTGTCTGGGAGTCGGGGCAGTTCTATGAGCCTCGCCACAGGACGGGTGTAAATGCGCCCTTGGACGAGTACTTCAGCTGCTCGGACCTTGCCATCGGCACCGGTGATCACTTTGCTTACGCGGCCAGCCGGCCACATAGCTCTGGGTAGTGACTGGTCAATAATCATGACGACTGTTCCTTCCGTCAAATTGTCTCTCTCTTTTACCCACTTCTGGCGGGTCTGTAGAGACGGTAGGTAGTGCAGTAGGAAACTGCTCCAAAACTTGTCGGCTAATACTTGGCTGTACCTCCACATTCGTCGGCCGTTCGCTTCTTCAGGCCGGTACATTGTCTGGGGTAACGCGGGATCTAGCCGCCCCATCAGGAGGGTGTTGGGGGTGACTGGGTCGACATCTGCTACATCACTGGAGACGTAACCGAGGGGCTTTGAGTTCAATACTCCCTCAATCTCTGTGAGGACTGTCATTAGGACTTCTTCCGCCACAGTCTGGGCCCCAAGTACTGCGTACAGGGCTGTCTTTATAGAACGTACTTCTCGTTCCCAAGTTCCACCGAAGTGGGGTGCGTTTGGGGGGTTGAATTGGAAGTCAATCTGGGCTGGAGCGAGGTGGGTCTTAAGTTCTGGGCCCATAGCTTGGAAGCTCTCCCTCAGCTCTCTTTCTCCACCTTTGAAGTTTGTCCCGTGATCGGACAATAATGTAGACGGTTTTCCTTTCCGTGATGTGAATCTTCGGAAGGCCATAAGGAATGAGTCTGCGCTCATGGTCGGAAGGAGCTCGATATGTATCGCTCTGGTGGTCATGCATTTGAATACAATACCCCACCGCTTCTCGGTGCCTCTTCCTTTCTTTATGTGCAGCGGGCCAAAACAGTCCATGCCTGTTGAGTGGAATGGCTTGTCACCGAGTCGGAGGCGACATGGAGGTAGGTCAGCCATCCGTGGTATGCTGGGCTGCGCGCGCCACTTTCGGCAGTCTAGACAGGTTCGCTGGAAGCGTCGCACCGCCTCTCTTCCTTGAAGTATCCAGTAACGACGTCTGATCTCCGCGAAGACTCTCTCTGCTCCTGCGTGGTGTACATCCTCGTCGTATTTCTTTATAATCAGCTCTGTGACCTTGTGTCGGCTGTTCAATACGATCGGGTACTTAATGTCATCCGGTAAATTGGGGGCTCTCCGCAGGTGACCACCCACTCTGATGAGGGTATGTGTGTCACTCTCGGGGGCCAGATGAATCAATCTGCTGTCTGATGGGACGGGCTTTCCTCCCTGTAGACAGTCTAGTTCATCGGGGAACGAGTCTCTCTGGGCTCGTTGCAGTAGAAGCAGTTCTGCTTCCTCGTAGTCAGCTGATGACATATCAGCGGGGGACTGAATCTCTGGGTGGTGCCGCAGGAATGTCCGTTGCTGCGCACTCTCTATGGTTATGCAATCGTCTATGTTGGGGTCTGCGGAGACAACAGTGCTCAATCCACAGAACATAGGTTTCTTATTCTCAGCCTCCTCGTCACTTGCTTCCCTCGGGGTGGGCGTGGGCCAATCTCCTTCCGGGAGCTTGAGGAATGCTGGTCCGTCACTGTAGATGTTACGACGGGTTAAGTCATCTAGGGACATTCCCCGGGTGATGACGTCAGCTGGGTTGTGTTTTGTATCAACATAGCGCCAGTTTGCTTCTCCGGTTAACTCTCCGGTTAACTCTTGAATCTCAGTGACTCTGACTCCCACGAAGACTTTGTATTTGCATGAATCTGATTTGATCCAGGCGAGTACTGTCGTGGAATCTGACCACAGGATTGTTCTATGCACCGGAATGGTGAGCTCACGTTGGATGAGCGTGGCTAGATGCGCTCCTGCGAGGGCTGCGCAGAGCTCTAGACGTGGGATAGACTGTTGCTTGCGTGGGGCTATTCTCGAGCGGGCGAGGATGAATGCTGTGTAGATCTCTCCCCCCTCTTCTTGGGCCCGCAAGTAGGCTACTGATCCGTAGGCGACCTCGGAGGCGTCACTGAAGACGTGTAAATCCATTTTACATGTCTCTGGCCTCACCGTGGGTGGGAAGTAGCTTCGGCGTATATTAACGCCTGGGAGTGAGTGGAGTTCCATCTCCCACTCTCTCCAGGTGGATGCAAGATGTGCGGGAATAGGGTCGTCCCAGCCCTGGTCCTTGTCCCACAATGCTCGTACAATCATCTTTGCCCTGGTGGTGTACGGTAGTATACATCCTAACGGGTCATATTGTCGTCGACCTTCCCTGCTCCGTGGTCAGGGGTTTGTGTCTATAGTGGAGCGAGTCTGTTTTGAAGCGCCACACTAGTCCTAGTGTCATCTCTTGGGCTTCTCCTGGGATTGTGGCCATCCAGGTCTCGCTGCTCGCTGCCTTGTCCTCGGAGGAGAGGCTGCGCAGTACGTGCGGATCGCTGCTGGCCCACTGCCTGAGATCAAAGCCGCCTTTGATCAGAGAGGCGCGGAGTTTAAGTAGGAGAGCCTCGGCTTCTTCCTGGGTCGAAACGCTTTGTAGACAGTTATCTACGTAGAAGCTGTTCTTCACACTGTGTCGGACCTCTTCGTCCGCTGCTGGGTCCTCTGCGACATGTCTCTGTAGTGCAAATGTAGCACAGCATGGGCTGCATGTAGTTCCGAAAGGGAGGACTTCCCATTGGTAGATGGCTGGGTGCTCATCTCCTGGCCTCTCTCTCCATAGGAACCGCAACAGGGGCTTGTCCTCCTCTACTAATCTCACCTGCAGGAACATCCCTTTGATATCCCCGCTGATAGCCACCTTGTCCTGGCGGAAGCGGAGTAGTAGTGTGGGGCGGCGTGGCTCAGGGGTAGAGCGGGTCGTCCAATGATCGAAGGGTTGGTGGTTCGAATCCCGCTCAAGCCCATGTCCATCCCACTGCCGTTGTGTCCTTGGGCAAGACACTTAACCTACTTGCCTCGTATGAATGTGTATGCATGTGAATGAATGTTGGTGGTGGTCGGAGGGGCCGTAGGCGTTGATTATTCGCCACGCTTCCGTGAGTCTGCCTCAGGGCAGCTCTGGCTGCAATTGTAGCTTACCACCACCGGTATGACTGTGTATGAACGAATAATGGACTCTGTGAAGCGCTCTGGGTGCCATGAAGAGCGCTATATAAATCCAAGTCATTATTATTATTATTATAGTACGCCTAGTAGGGAGGGGCCGAGTGTAGGACCGGGCAATAGCTCTTTATTCAGATTTTGGGATCCGATCTGGTAGCTGCAGTTAAACACGATGCGGTCTTTGCCGTTGTGATGAACCTTGTCGTGGGGCACGTACCACGATTCAGTCGTCTGGTCGGCCTCTTTAATGTCAATCTTTGTGACGTGTCCCGCTGTGATGAGCTTCTCAATCTCAGCGCGGTATACACTTTCTTGGGCGGGGTCCTTGGCTAAGCGCCGCTCTGTGTTTAGTAAGTACCGCTCTGTGGCGTCTTTCTTTGCGTGAAAGGTAGGCATCCCTTCCCGCCGCAGGAGTGGCGTGGCGTATCTCAACACGCCGCTGACTGGGACTCTCTTTGTTCCCGTCTCGAGGAGGTTAATGGCGTAGATGTCGTCTTTAGAGCGAATGTCTTTCTTTTCGTTCTTAAAGGGCATTTGTTCTAAGGTCCATAGCCTCTCTACATGCTGCAGGAGTGCGGTGTCTCCCTCTGTGACTCGGGAGTGGAGACAGCTAGTGGCTGTGGTTCGGTTGAGAGATTTGGCGAGTGGGCCTTGGAGAGTCCATCCTAGGCGGGTCTCGACTGCTGCAGGACAGCCTCTGGGTCCGGTATGAACCCGGTCTATCGGGACAATGAGGTCTGCATGGTCGGAGCCTATCAACAGTGTCGGGGTAGCACCGTCTATGAGTGGGATCGGTAGCTTGCGTAGATGTACATATTTCTCCATCAGCTTGGCTACGGGGTATGTGTACCGCGACAGTCCTATTTCTTGGCTGGTGAAAGCGTCTGTAATCCTGTACCGTCGCTCGGGCTGGCCGCTTGCTGCGATAGAGAATGAGACATTCTCGCCCTTTATCGTTTTCAAATCTCTTCTTATTGTCCGAATTGTCATTTGGTTTTCGCTCCCCCGCAGCCCTAGCTGGGCCGCAGCGGACGCGAGCAGAAGGGTCTTCTCTGACCCGTCATCAAGGACGGCGTAAGTGTCCATGACTTTATTCTGGTAGCTCAATGTCACACGGACTACCTTTAAGAGCACTCTGGCTCCGCTGCTGCTGGCGGGGTCGATGTACATGACGCTTGCTTTGCTGCTTGATGGTGCGGGTGGAGGCCGCCGTCTGTTACTGTCGTGGAGTATGTCCAGATGGGCTCCATCGCACCGACTGCACTTTTTCTTTAAGCGCCATTCGGCTGCCATGTGTGATCGCGCACAGCGAAAACAGCGTCTGTTGGACTTTATCCATTGACTCGCTTCCTCCGCATTCATCTTGGGGAATGAGTCACATTGTGACAGCCAGTGTTCTTTCTCACAGTAGGGGCACACTATCTTCCACTTCTCCTTTCTTGAGGGGGTACTGTGGCTCCTACTGCTTGGCACTGACTCCGATTGGTGCATGACAGTCACCGATCTTCTTCCATCATTTAGTCTCCTGGTTCCTTCTCTGGAGCCAGGGGTGCTCCGTCCGAATGTATCTAGCCGTAAGCTGCTGACTTCTCTCGCCAGGAAGTCGGCTAGATCGAGGAGGTTCGGTTCGGGGCCATTAGGGTCTCGGTGGTCTCTCTGCCGCCTAAAGCGCTCCTGTCGGGCGGGCGGTAGCTTCTCCAAGATCCTCTCTACATTTGAGTTGGCGTATAGTTCATGCCTACCCTTTTCCCTCTGCGCTCCCAGCATCCCTACCAGGGACTGCACTCTGATGGACAGGTCGTCCAGTGCTCGATTGTCTGTTGCTGGGGGTAGGCGGTCGATGTGCCTGATCTCCTGGATCACGTAATCCCATATACGTCCATATCTCTGGTCCAACGCTACCAGCGCTGCGGTGTATGGGGTCGTGGAAGTGGCGTAGGCGAGCGCTATGTTGTGCGCGCGGGGTACCTTTAAATGCTTCAGTAGTATCGCGTATTTATGGCGTTCATCAATGACATCCACCAACATTGTCTCCAGACACATGCGGAGCTCCGTATACTGGGCCCGGTTCTCCTGGGTGAAGTCTGGTACCATAGGTGGGCCAATGTATGACGCGGATTGTTGATACATCGGCGAGCGTTGGGGGAGAGGCCTCCTAGGCGAGTCTCCTCCTGCTCCTTGGCGTGGGCTGGTACCGGCTGTGTACCATGGCCCGCTGGTCCAGGTGCTGTTCCTCGGTGCGGGTCGTGCGTCGTGCTCACCCGTGAATAGCGTCGGGGGTCTGTAGCGCAGCTCCGCGGGGGTATAGCCTGGGCTGTACTGGACCTCCTGGTCCGGTAGAGTACTGTGCTGTCGTCGGGCGTGGTTCTCCTCCTCTTCCTCTTCGTCTTCCGTTAGGTCATCCAGGGCTTGTAGTCTCTGATTTAGCCTCTCCGCAGTGTATGCTGCTCCTTCCCGGTGGCTGGGTCTCGCTTGGACCGGTTGGGGAAGGGGGTCTGCGGGGGGTATAGACCTCGTCTGTTGGTCAAGTTCAGGGTCGCTTACTCGGCTAGGGGATGCCGCCCTGGAGTGATGTCTAGACGAGTTCCTGGAGCCTCTGGTGGAGGGAGGGGGTGTTGTCCTTCTGATCAGCTGTTCTATTAGTTGCGCTTGTGCTCTGTCGCGCTCGGCTTCGCGCTTGGTGAGATCCGATTCTCTCTGGGCACCGGTGGCGGCGCGCTGGGCGTCGGCCCGGTCTCTTGCCATATTCTCTTCCATCTGAATGCATCTTATTTCCAGGCGTATGTGCTCTTCTTCGCTCCGTTGCTGTATCTGCAATCGATCGCGTTCACCCTGGAGTCTATCGCGTTCAGTAGAGGCTTTCAGGCTGACGAGGAATGCCTGCTGTAGTGTCCTCTCTGCCTCGCTGGGAGAAGACGGTTGTATAGGGGAGCCGTCCCTTGGGGTACTCCGTGCGGAGTCTTGGAGCTCTATCTCCACGGTGCTCTCCTCATCTTCTTCCGTGCCGAGTTCTCTCTCGGTAGTGTTGTCTTCCTCCCGGGACTCGTCGGGGACTACTTCTTCGGTATTGGCGGGGTGTAAAGTCATGTCTGGTTCCCCCTGGTCCCCACCGTGAGCTTGGTCAGTTACATTAGAACCCATAGGGGCCTCTATGGTCGGGGTAGCCTGGTCGTTAGGGTTAGACATAATTTTACTTTCTAGTTTTACCGCGTTTACTGTTGGTAGAAGACTAGGTTGTTGACTGACAGCGTAAGCCTCTAGGTACTGAGGGAGCTGTCGTTTGCGCCGCGGGCGTTGTTGGTTAGGAGGATCGTTTCGTGGAGTGTTCATCATAGGCCATTTTAATATTAATAACACTATATTAATATTACACTGATTACCATCCGGCTCGAAGGACCAATTGTAACTGAGGGGTACAATTCCCTGACTGTATGGTTAGATATGATACTTACTACCACTACCTCTTGTACTTTAGACTCTGGCCACCCAGTACTAGGTATGAATATGTTGAACACTCCCACCTGATAAACGGATCCAACACAAATGTACCAAATCGAAAGTTTGAGTTTTAATACATAGCAAAAGGTATGTACAACGATCACTTAATTACATTTATGATTTGAAATAGTATGCACTTTTATGGCAAATGAGTATTCGTAGGTAGATCAATATCGAATGTCCAATCTCTGATTGCGCAGGAAGCAAATATACAACCTGGAATATTTAGGGAACAATAGCAATGATACTTGAATGATTATATAGCTGGATACACTAGGGGAAGGTTCCGACTGCTTGTAGGACAGCTGGAGGGGGGGGGGGGGGGTTAGAGAGTCACTGGCTGGATCCCGTCTGGCCGAGGGTATCTTGGGAGAGTCCACAGTTGTGCGACACGGTGCCCAACGATCCTCGATCCACAGATGAATGCAGTTGGACCCTCTGTGGCCGGCGTCCTCCGGTCCACGACGGAGAGACGTGAGGCGACCTCACTGTGCAGAGCGCCGTCTCACCTGTCGTCCTCTCCGGGGGGGGTATTTCCAACACACCGCAGTGTTGGCCTTTATCCATAGAATAATCAAAGTACTCAAAGCATAATCCAAGCCGGGGAAGGCTAGCCGTCGTCGGTAGAATAATCCAATATACAGGTCCACTCGCTCTTTGGCCTGGAGCTCCTCGGGTGCGGCTTCACGTGGGGTCAACCACCCTGGATAAGCGTCCAGCTGATGCCCGAAACGATGGGGGTGCTGATTACTATAGAACTCTTACCGCACGAGGCACTACATATGAATAGACTATTATTAGCTTAATAGAATACGTCCAACTCGACGATATAGTGCCAAATATGACTATTCAAATATTAATATACACGATGTCTCAATGCCGATACTGGGCCGAATTGGCCTTACTGCCCACACGTGGTTCGCGGGGAGGCTTTTGCGTCTGTCACTCTGTTGGAGGGTAAGGAACTGGACTAAAAGAAAGCTCTACTTTAATAGCGCAGTATATATACGCACTATGAACAAATAGTACCATTAGTGGTGCGGTAGACATATTCCTACGCGGAACTAGGACTTGTCCATACATGTTGAGCGGTACGATTGAACCTGGTCTGAGGGGTATGGCGACCTGGCACCAAGGTCTCGTCCAATGGTAGAATGGAGACTATTATGGGATGTTCAGTAGACTAGAAGGGATATTCAATGCATATTGTACAAGGAATATACAAGGGATATCAGGGGATATACAAATACAATTAAATATATATATATAAATAAATATATATATTCGGTTTAATCTGATCCTTCAGAACAATAGTAATATAATTGTACTGTATATAATATTCGTATAGCCTAAAATGTTATAATTGTATTATAAAATAATATGTCATATAGCACTACCACCACTAGCCCTCTTGCCTTGATTGGAATAAAAAGGATCTATGGTTGGTAAATTTAAATGTTTAAGACACATTTTCTGTCCAAAATAAGCATTATTGACCATGTTATCACCAGATTCTCAGTTATAATCCAAACTATGGCTCTGTGCGACAAGCTTGTACACGTAGCTAGTAGTGAGGACTTACAAATGCATACCTGTATCCTTATCTCCTCCCTTACTATTGTTGCTTTGGACCCAATTTTTCCAAAGATCTTTCAGCTGCTTTTTAATATTCTTCCGATTTCTTTCTCTCATTGGCATTCTGTAATCATAGAATATAGGCCAATGCTAAACCCACTTTTAAGTTTACTACCACTCTTAAGTTAGCTTTAAAAAGCAATTCACACTGAACTTTAAAGTGCTATGGGTATATTTTGTGCAAATAGTCCTAAAATAATTTGTACACTTTATTTCTAAATTGAGAACACAGGTTAGCATAGAATCAGCTAAGCAAGGTACCTGTTTAGTTAGCTAGCTACAGTAGCCTAGGCCAGCGGTTCCCAAACTTTTTTGGCCGTGCACCCCCTGTCACCTCCCGACTTAGCTCGCGCACCCCCCAATGGGTTTCTGTTAGAAAAAATTGTTGCTGGTCTCCGTGCACAGATTTAATTTTTAATTGTATCTCTTCCCACGGCGACTATGGATAGGGAATTTCTTTATTTAATTAAAATGTTCATGACAATACTCTGCCAGCATGTTTAATATCCATAATACTAAAGGTTTGACTAAGATTTGTATGAAATTTTATTGTAAAAAAAAAAAGAAAAAAGAAAAAATTTACCATTAGCCTTTTCATGTCACGCACCACAGTTTGGGAACCACTGGCCTAGGCTAAAACATACTGCCATCAATAAAAGCACTTGCAGTGTACACACATTAGTATTTAGTAATGCATAATTGGTAAAACAAACTCAATCTTTGCAACTTCAAAGAAAGCTTGATGTAACTTGTGCAGTTCCTGAGTAGGTTATATCTGCAGAGCCACAGAGCCCAACGTCTGGGCGGGGCTTCGTGGCTTGGACTAGGTTTGAGGCGGATCTTCGTGGCGTGGACTAGGTTTGACTGTGCGTGGGCGGGGCTTCGTGGCGTGGACCTTGTTTTGCACTACTGCGCATGCGGATGAGGGGGGGGGAGCTCTCTCGCTCTCTATCTCTCTCTCTCTCTCTCTCTCCTTGTTTACGACATACACAACTTTCGTCTTGTTTACATCAGGGTCCCCCATTTTCAATTCATCATAACATGACAGACAGTATTGTTTCATCTAGACATTTATGACATACCAGATCTACAAATATACTGGACATTTATGACATACCAGATCTACAAATATACAGCACTGTTTGTGATACAAAAATAGTCTAAAAAGAGAGTATATACATTTGAGGGGGAAGAAACTGTACATTGGAAGAGGTTGGGTAGGTGGGGTTGGGTAGGTGGGGAAACTGTACATTGGAGGGGGTTGGGTGGGGGGGACTGTGCATTGGAGGGATACAAGATATGCAAATATGGTTAGTTACATTGATGGAGAGACTGTTAATTAACTGGTTAGAGTTACATCAGAATCAGTAAATAAGAGGTTGAATAAAATTATATGAGATATAAACTAAATTAAATATAGCACACATACAGTAGACCCCCCCAGTACAAGTCAAGTCAAGTCAAGAGATTTATTTGTCACGGCATACAAGTATACAATGAAATGCGGGTGGTCTTGCCCGCAACAATGTGCAAATAACATATAATAGAATCAACATTGTGCAATAAACAAGTAACATTGTGCAATAAACAAGTAACATGTTAGGGCATATCGGTATATGTACATAAGTTATTTACAGAGCATGGAGGACATACTGGGTCCTTTGGTAGTGTCTTTCTGTACATGATAATTTATACAATCTCCGGTTATACTATACTATTTTTAAAGTGACCCTTCTTGGTGGCCATAAGTGTGGGCGTGTGCAGCATGAGTGTGTGCCTGCTCATGTTAAAGTGGCTGCTAGTGTGTGAGCGTGTACAGTGAGTGTGTTGTGCGTGTGCTCATGTGTGCTTGTGTGTGGAGAGTTCAGTGTTCAGGGCTCTGATGGCCTGGGGGAAGAAGCTGAGCTGAAGTCTCTCTGTCCTAGCAGCTGGTGTTCGCAGGCGTCTGCCTGACCTGAGCAGCATGAACAGGCTGTTGTTGGGGTGGTGTGGGTCTTTCATTATTCTGCAGGCTCTGGATTTGCACCTCTTGTTGTATAGAACCTGCAGGGGTGGTAGTGCAATACCCGTGGTACGCTCGGCTGAGCGCACCACTCTCTGTAGGGCCTTCTTGTCCTGTGCCATGCTGTTTCCATACCAGGCAGTGATGTTTCCAGTCAAGATGCTCTCTACAGCTCCAGAGTAGAAGGACTGGAGTATCTTCCCAGATACTCTGAACTTCCTTAACTGTCTCGGGTGGTAGAGGCGTTGCTTCGCCTTTTTTACGACTGAGTCTATGTGTGTTGTCCATGTCAGATCCTCTGCGATGTGGACCCCCAGGTACTTAAAGCTGCTCACCCTGTCCACGGTAGCCCTGTTAATCCTCAGTGGTGTGTGTGTCTCCTGCTGTCCTCTCCTATAATCCACGATCAGCTCCTTGGTTTTACCAATGTTCAGGAGCAGGCTGTTGTCCTGGCACCAGCGTTCCAGTACCTCAACCTCCTCCCGGTAGGCCTTCTCGTCGTTGTCCGAGATCAGCCCCACCACCACTGTGTCGTCCGCAAACTTCACTATGGAGTTGGAGCTGAACTTGGCCACACAGTCATGTGTGTATAGTGAGTACAGCAGGGGGCTCAGAACACAGCCCTGGGGGGACCCAATGCTCAGGGTGATGGTGTTGGAGGTCTGACCCCCCACCCTGACCGCCTGGGGCCTTTCACTCAGAAAGTCCAGTATCCAGGCGCTCAGAGCGGAGCTCAGACCTAGCTCGATCAGCTTGTCCACCAGTCTGGTGGGGACTATGGTGTTGAACGCTGAGCTGTAGTCAATGAACAACAGTCTCACATAGCCCCCCTTCTGACGGTCCAGGTGAGAGAGGGTGCTGTGCAGTACTTGGGAGCCTGCATCGTCACTCGTCAGTGGACCTGTTTGGCCTGTATGCAAATTGCATAGGGTCCATATCACTGGGGAGGGAGGCACAAATGTGATCCTGTGATACTTTGTGGAGACGAAGATGGGAGGCCCGTCTGTGGACCTGATGATGAGTACCAGTCTTCTCCTGAGACATATAAAATCAGTTTTTCACATTAGGATCTAACATCCCAACAGGCCACCTTGTTTATGGTTTGATTCAGTTTTAGTAGAATGTGAAAGACAAGAATGACATTGATGTGACATACTATAAAATCAGTTTCTTTACAGTGCAATGAAATAGTTCTGGATTACTGTTACTGTACAGTTCAAAGTCATCTTTACCTTCTGTTTGGTATCCAGTTTAAAACCTGACAGTCTTCCCTCTTGTCTGACACCCACTCTTATATGGTATATATCAGTAAACACAATGGGTTTGATAATCAACCATGTGAGAAAGTACTGTATATCAAGTGCAATGCTGCATATTTCCATCTCTAGATTCCACATACTATAAATACTGCCAACAATGTAGAATGCATTACAGTTACCAGGAATGGAAAGATTGTCTACACAACTTCAACGACATTGATCTACCCTTGTGCTTTTACTTTACTTTACTTTTTAATGTTACAGGTTAGAAACTGGCTAACAACTTATTAATTGTACATCGAAATTTGAGGCTCTTACAGATTGAAACTTTATTAACAGATGCAGAATACAATACAGTATGACTCAAGACACAGAACATTAGTATGCAAAATAAAAAATGAACACAGATTTTAGGGCGAATAGAGTTACGAGGTTTAGAGTGACAGATGATCTGTTTACTGTAATGCTTTCCCATTAGGGGTGTAAAGGTACACATATCCGTACCGAGCCGTTTCAGTGTGTAACGTACCGAACAAATACAACGGTATGTTAACCACTAATGATTGACCGCCCATCTGTTTTTTTTCACAATCCAATATAATTTTTTTTCTCTTTTACAAGTCGATTATTCATTTCGATATAGAATATTTGTTGACAGCTCTACAAGTACAATTAGTTATTGCACACTACATCACCCCTGAGTGGAACATGGAGGAAAGAGAAAAAAGAGAAAGAGAGAGAGAGAAAGAGAGAGAGAGAAAGAGAGAGAGAGAAGGAGAGAAAAAGAGGGAGAAAGAGAGAGAGAGCCAGTTAGAAAATGTGGGACAACAAGGAGAGAGAGAGAGAGAGAGAGAGAGAGAGAGAGAGAGCGAGAGAGAGAGAGAGCGAGCGAGAGAGCCCCCCCCCCCTCATCCGCATGCGCAGTAGTGCAAACCTAGTCCACGCCACGAATCTCCGCCTCAATCCTAGTCCAAGCCACGAAGCCCCGCCCAGACGTTGGGCTCTGTGGCACTGCAGATTAGGGGCTGTAACAGAATAATAGGGAGGGCTGGAAATCTAATATAGTACTCTGTCCTGTGGAGGGCGGCAATACGCCTAGTAGACGCGTAAACAAAAGAGGACTTATGACACTACCCTGCGGAGTACCATTCTCCACCACATATGCTGCCGACAGCTCCACCCCCACCCGAACCTGGATCGATCGGCCACTCAAAAAGGACATAATCCAATTATACAACCTCCCCCCCACCCCCAATCTATCCAACTTCAACAACAATCCCTCCCTCCACAACGTATCATATGCCTTCTCAATGTCAAAAAACACTGCCACCAAAACCTCTTTCATCACCTGAGCCTTCTTAATGTCGGTCTCCAGCCTCACCAATGCATCCAAAGTAGAACGTCCCCTCCGAAAACCACTCTGGACCGGTGACAGCAGGCCCCTCCCTTCCAAAAGGTAAGTAAGCCTCCCCACCACCATCCTCTCCATCAATTTACACAAATTGGAAGTCAGCGCAATAGGCCTATAACTAGAGGCACTAGTAGGGTCCTTCCCAGGCTTCACTATCGGAACTATTACTGCCCTCTTCCACACCCCAAGGACACATCCCTCAGCCCAAACCTTATTAAAAACACTTAACACCGACAACAGCACTTTTCCTGAAACATGCCTTAGCATTTCATAGCATATTAAGTCCTCCCCCGGGGATGTATTTCCAGCCCTACCAATAGCGGCATTAAATTCAAACATAGTAAAATCCATATCAACTACACTCCCACACATCTCCTTCCTATCCCACAACCCCTTGTCTGCACTTAACATCTCCCTCCGACGCTGCAAACACTCATCACTTAAATTCACCCCATTATGCACATCAGCCAGCGACCAAGCCAATACTTCCGCTTTCTCACTGTCAGATTTGGCCACAACATCACCATCCATTAAAACAGGGATCTGACGCAGTGAACCCCCCCCCCCCCCCCCCCCCCCTCTCATTTCTCATTTCAAACGTAGAGCAAAACCGACGCCACGCCGCCCGCATAGCCTGCTTTATAACCCTCCTCACCACTGCCCTCTTTCTCTGATACTCTATGACTGCCTGCATGGTCAGATTATTCCTCAACACCTTAAAGGCCTGATTTCTTTCCCTAACAGCACTATAACATTCCTCCGACCACCACGGAACCGATTTCCTACCACCCCTACCTGTCTTTACAGGAATGGCCTGTACCGCAGCCCCCAACATAACACTGCACAACCTACCCACACACTCATCCACCGTACCCACCACATTAAAGTCCTGCAGCCCATCTTCACACAATTCATTAAATTGACCCCAATCTGCCTTCCCAAAACACCATGCTTGGGGCCTCACGCCCTCCCTCTGATACACCCCTACCACAACTGTACAAAACACCGGGAAATGGTCACTCCCTACCGTTGAATCCTCCCACACCTCCCATTCACACCCTACAGCCAATACGTGAGACACCAGAGTGAGATCTAAACACGATAACTGAGCTGTCCGAATATCCACTCTAGTACCCCGTCCATCATTCACACATACCAGAGAGAGAGCATCCATCAGCTCCTCCAACACTTCCCCATTCCTATCAGTACGCCCACTCCCCCACAATGAATTATGGGCATTAAAATCCCCACACCATATCATTTGTGTAACCCCAACCCCAACTATCCCCCTAAGCCCTTCCAAGGATAACGGTTGACACAGGTTATAAATATGAATCACCCACACTGGCCCCACCACACTATACACCTCCACCACTACACATTCAACCTCAGCATCCACCTGTATCTCCCGATATCCAACCCCTTCCCTTATAAACGTAGCACACCCCCCACCCCCAAGCCCCTCCTTTCTATCCCGCCTCACTGACACATAACCTGGCAATACAAAATCCAATTGAGGCTTCAGCCAGGTCTCCTGCACACACACCACCATAGGCTGCTGAGGTGCATCTACCAGAAACTTTTTGAACTCCTGCCCATTGGATATCAGGCTACGCGCATTCCAGTGAAGGATTAGAAAGGAACCGATGCTATTCACCTCCCTGCTGTGACAACCTTTCCCCCGGCCTGTACATTCAGTCTTTCTTTCACCATGTCAATGTCGTGCCTACCTATTCTTTCATACAGGTCCTCCACTGAAATGCCCGTGACACCCAAATATCTCACTGCCATGTTCAATACAATGCCCATCTTCTTCCCCCTACTAGTATCAGCCTTGGCCGTGCAATTGACGACAGCCGTCACAAAAGCCACCAAATCCAACTTATTCACCAGCACCATATCAGGAGCCACAACAGCACACTTACGGTTACACTGAGTAACCCCACCCCCTGAAGCACCAGCCCCCACCTCCTTCACCTCTCCCACCGGCCCCTGCTCCCTAGGCACCAACTTCACTGCTTCGGCATACGACACATTGTGGACTGCCCTAATCCTCAATACCTCCTGAGCCTGCTTCTGTACTCTACAACCCCCGAACGCGGCACTATGAGCCCCCCCACAATTACAACACTTCAAATTCCCCCCATTGTTGCACTCCTCATACCCATGTTCCTCCCCGCACCTCACACACCGCTGCTTCGCCCTACACACAGCCGCAACATGCCCGACTCTTTGACACTTAAAACACCGTAGCGGACGAGGCACAAACACGCGCACCGGGAAGCTCATATACCCCAATCGAATCCTCTCTGGCAAGGAGCCCCCGTCGAACTCCACCAGTACAGACAAACTGTCTTCCTTCCGACCATCCTTACTTCGCTGCAGCCTGTTGCACATCACTATCCCTCCCCCCCTTACATTTTCCTGTAACTCGGCCATAGTCACAGACAACGGAACACTAGCAATAACCCCCCTGTTACGAAAATTACGAGGAATACTCGCTGATTCCACTTCATGCCCCCCTAGCGTTCTTCTCTTCAGTGCTTTATTTTGCTGCCTCTGGTCCTTACAAAAAATCAATATTCTGTCGTCTCTCAACCACTTGGCAGAATTAAGCTCCCCAATCTCATTTTCCAAATTTTTTGACATTTTAACAGGACTAGGTAAAGGCTGTTCCCCTTGTTTCATTTTTAACATCACCTTAAACTCCACTTCCTCCTCTACTCTCGGTGCTTTCGCCCCACGCCCCTACGCACCCCTACCACCCGAGGTCTCCCTTCGATTTGATGTTTTTGCGAATGTGGATAAGAATGTGGAAGTGGCACTTTATGCTGATGATGGGGCAATCTGGAGGCGGGGGCGGAACCTGTCGCATGTCATTAGGAAGGTCCAGGGGGCTATCTTGGTGGTGGAGGAGTGGTCAAAGGAGTGGGGTCTCCGGTTTTCCGTGGCGAAGACCAAATGTGTGCATTTTTCAAAGAGGCGGGTGGGTGGGGATGGGGGGCTGTTTTTGTATGGTCAGCCAGTGGAAAGGGTAGGTGTTTTTAAGTATCTGGGGCTATGGTTTGACTCAAGGCTAACGTGGAGTGTGCACATAGGCCAGGTGGTGGATAAATGTAAGAGGGTGATTAATGTGATGAGGTGTCTGTCGGGGTTTGAATGGGGGACTGATAGGTCCTCCATGTTGACTATTTATTGTGCGCTTGTTAGGTCGGCATTGGATTATGGTTGTATGGTGTTATTACGTAACCATTGACTACAGGAAGGCTCGTTAACTTGTCAATGTTACACAATAAGGAGACGGCAGCCAAA
Source organism: Notolepis coatsorum (assembly GCF_963971535.1). Lineage (NCBI taxonomy): Eukaryota > Metazoa > Chordata > Actinopteri > Aulopiformes > Paralepididae > Notolepis > Notolepis coatsorum. Next base: position 90,170,194 of record NC_140180.1, read on the forward strand.
GTATCTAAATAAAGAATATTTTAATTAATAGTTACCATGGTTTTCGTAACTGAAATGAACATCAAATAATAGACAGACAAACACAGGACTATACAGACAGGATCAGCACCAGACGGAAGGGATGACAGACTTCTTATACACAAGGGAATGATGAGACAACACACACCTGGGGTAATGGTAATTGGGTACACCTGGGGGGAAAACAATAGGGACTACACACCATGACAGAGGACTACATCTAGACATGACAACTCACATTAGGAGCGCCTGATCAGGGCACAAACATACCCCCACATAACAGGTGTATAGCTCAGCGGCACCGACCACACTGAAACGCTTGGACGTAGTACAAGCGAGGGCCCTGAGGCTGTGTTGTGGGGCTTTTAGGTCTACGCCGGTGTGTGCACTTCTGGTTGAGGTGGGGGAGTTTCCGCTAGGGTTAAGGAGGGACAAATTATCGTTGTCCTATTGGGTGATGCTGAAGGGACATTTGGATAGTCATTTGACCGTAGCTGTCCTGAGAGAATGTTGGGAATATGCTGTGAAGGCAGGTTTGGGGTTTGGGTGGCCGGTTAATGGGAAGGCGAGGGAGTTTGGTATTGATAAGATTGTGGTTGGGCCGACCGTAGTGGTACCTCAGGTCCCACCGTGGCTTTTTCTGACACCTGATGTGGACTTGGGGCTGATGGAGAGTAGGAAAGGGGCAGGGATTGGTAATGTTGGTGTGTGGGTGGATGATTATGTGGGTCGGCAGTTTTGGGAGTTTCTCCCTGTGTTTACGGATGGTGCCAAGGATCCGGTTACAGGTTGTGTGGGGTCGGGCGTGTATGTGCCAATGTTTGGGGTTAGGTTGTCCAAGAGGTTGACTGATAACTTGTCTGTTTTTACTGCAGAGATGGTGGCCATAATCATGGCCTTGCAGTGGGTTGAAGAGGTTAGGCCGGATAGGGTGGTTGTGTGTTCGGACTCTGCATCTGCCCTGGAGGGTTTGTCCGCCCCTGTGTCATGTAGGGAGGACCTGGTTACAGAAGTGCATATAGCGGTTTATAGGCTGGATAGGATGGGTGTTAGGGTCAGGTTTTGTTGGGTGCCGGCACATGTGGGGGTGAGGGGAAATGAAGTGGCTGATGGATTGGCGAAACGGGCGCTTGGGATGGTGGGGGTGGAGCTAGTTGTGCCGTTGGGTAAAGGGGAGGCGAAAGCCCTCATCAGGGCCGCAACTGCGGTGGAGTGGTAAAGGCAGTGGGATAGGGAGGAGAGGGGTCGGCATCTGTATGGGAGTCAAGCCTCTGTGTTCAGGTCGACGGTGGGGGGGCTGGATAGGAGGAGAGAGGTTGTGTGGGCCAGATTGAGGTTGGGGCACTCAGGGCTTAATTCCTCATTATTTAGGGTGGGGAGGCATGAGACTGGGGGTTGTCCTGCTTGTGGGGAGCTGGAAACAGTTGAACATGTGATGCTTCATTGTGCTCGGTATGAGAGGGAGAGGGGGATCTTGCGGGCAGGGGCGTAGCTGGGGGGGGGGTAGCTTAGGATGATTCCAAGGGCCCAGCACTGGGGGGGGGCCCACATTTTTTTTTTTTTTTTTTTTTACTAGACATATCATTGGTGTATCATTGATGCTCTCATTGATACTATGTTTGTTTCTGAAGTGTGTGTGTGTGTGTGTGTGTGTGTGTGTGTGTGTGTGTGTGTGTGTGTGAGATATAGAGAGAGAGAGGGGGGGCTTTGGTAGACTATTGCATTGGTCCATTCATTGAAGATGAACGTGTCGTGGAAATATATTATCATGTTCTTATATATCTGTGTGGAGATATCATGTTATACAGCTTGAGTTTCAATATGACCAGATTGACTGGTTAATGTGTGTATGTCTCTTTAAGATCACTCTGACATCCTACCAGTCATAACAAAGTTGTTGTTTGCTTCCAGTTACTGAGAAACCATTTTGTTTACCTTCGTCATCATATCTGATATAATATGTTTCGTCTGACAACTGTGTATTTAACATATGTCTGAACAGAACTCTTGGTCAGTTCATGGCCAGACGCTACTGTGTGAACATGTGTCTCTGACTGTGGGTTGAACTTTCATTGTGGCCACGGTGAAATAAACTTTTCTATTATTAATAATGACTCAGAATGATTAATGTAAACGGCTCATCGTTTGTCCTTTAATAATTCCCATTACAGATGGCGACGAGGATGGGATTCTCTTTAAGATTACTCTATCATTCCCTCAGTCATAACGAAGTTGCTGTTTCTACCAGCCATAGAGCCAGAACCCAAGGTCATGGGAACTGTAAGATGGAGCTGTTTTTCCTTCTAGGCTTAGCCATAACATAGTCGTATTATTAATTTCTCTAACCAGCCATTTTGTTTTTCTACGTCATTTCATGTATTCAATTGTATGTCTGACCAAGCCTCTGGGTCAGTCCCCTGTCAGACGCTAGTGGGTAAACATGTCTGTCTCTGGCGGGTGACTGGCCTGGCAGCGTGGCCACGCTGTCATGAACTTTCTTTATTGAATAAACCTTCTTATTATTATAAATAATTACTCAGAATGATTAATGTAAACGGCTCATCGTTTGTCCTTTAATATTTCCCATTACAGATGGCGACGAGAGATGTTTTTTTTTAACCGATGGGTGTCGAGGTCGGCCGCCAAACGGACTCTGCAGAAAGGGTGAATCCTGGAATTCCGGGGGAGCGCTGTCTCGAGGCTCCTCCGTGCGAGACACCGAGGGGAGAGAACCAGCTGTGCCGTCCGCTTGGCTGTCACCTCCGGCATGAACCTTGGGGACGCGTGATAAGGAACACTCGGTGAGCTGTTGACATTCTGATTTCTGTTTAAAACATTTTTGTTTTTAAATTTATAATTAGAGGTCTAAACTAGAACATGGTGCCGGTCAGAGCTATTTTTTTAAATGTATATTACTATGTGCTCTGCAGTGGTTATTTTTTCATTGTATTGGTGTATTACTGTGCTTGTTAGACTGGCGATGGTTTTTTCTATAGTTTCTCAATCTTGGTACGTCCCGAATGTATTAGGCAGGGATTAGGCTCGTACCTTATAGACGGGGTGCGGGGGCCTACCACGAGTATAATAAAATATGTTGAGTTCAAGTCTGCATCCCGAAGAAGAGGGGTGGGGGTTTTTTGGGCTTCAAAATTATATATAGATCCTGAGAGAGGATTTGTTTTGGGGTTTTAAAGGGCCCTTTGGAACGCTGTGAATAGGTGATCCTGCCGTAAAGGGAAAAAGAGTCAGTATGTTCCACAGGGGTTGATTATCTTTAGAACTAGGGTATACAGGTACTTTCTCATGGGGTCATGGACAGGGAGGCAGTGCTCTGAGGGTTAATTCCATTTTTGTTTGTCTGTACTATAAGGTTTTTTTTCTCACAAGAGGCGGGAACGCGGGACTGTGAGTCGGGAGAATTTACCTATGTTTTTCAGACCTACCGTCATTTGCCATTCAGTCTGTTTTGACCTGTTCAGTACTTACATGTTTTAGTAGCTGCTATCAACGGCGATCATCTAATTTCATGTGACCTGCAGAAATCATTATGACCTGTTTGCCGACGAGACTCTTAGAGACGTTGTTTTTTGTTGTCATGACTTAGGGAATCTGCCCTGCTCGTTGGAGCTGAAGTTGAGGTACTATAGAATGTCCTAACTTCAAGCCTGGAGTGGACCCTTTCTACCGTTTTAGTGTGTAACTGTCTATAATGTGTGATAACGGGCAAATGTTTTTTAAGTGTGGCTGAGAGAAAAAAAAAAAAAAAAAAAAAAGAGATTGGAATAGTGAGATATACAGCCAGCCACTCACATCTTTCCTTTGTCTCTTCTCTCCCACATACACCTATGTATGTACCCCTCTCCTTTGTAGTTTCTCAGGGGGGGGTCCTCCATCTCTGTGCCAAACCAATGCCCGCCGGCCCTACTACTGCCCAGTGAGAGGAAGCTGTGCCCGGAGAGGTATATGCCAGCCTGCTCTGGCCTGCAGCTGGACACGACGACGCTACATCAGACACTGCACAACAGCTGACCACAGCTGGGACAAGCACTGGCCGAATCATTGGTCGAAGATAAAGAACTAAGGGACAGTTCCATCCTAACTGTCCAGGTGGTTGACGTAGGGGAGGCCTCACACACGGAAGGGCATCGAGGTCAGGGTCCAGACAAAGCAGCAAAATGTTATCCTCTACATCAAGAAAAGACCATCGGCAACGACGAGGGAACCATCGGACTGGGTCGGCCCGGGGGTGTTTGGTGCGAGGAGAGGGGGGACCTGCCTGAGATTCAACAACTGATTAAGAGGCAAGTCTGACCCACATCACATTACATTATCTCGGAAATATTGAGTAACGATATGAAAGAATGGAGATGTTTGTTTGCAAATTGTAGTTTTGTTTTGTTTTGGCTATCTCCCGGCCTCTGTGAGAATGCAGTCACGTGTATTCTGTTTTCGCTATGAGTTTTGTGAGAATGTTTTTGTCTTCTAGTAATGCACCCAGTGTTATATTTCGTGAGCGCAGTCTATCTTGCAAGGTACTGCCCTGTTTTTTTTTTTGTGATTTCAATTTTTCAGCTTGGTGGTGGGAGAAGTATGGCCTTGACAAAACCAGAGGCTGGACTGTACCCTTGAGTCCTGCAACCACCGTCTGGGCATTTGCAAAGAGACGCTAATGATGGTTGCTGTTATGACAACTTCTCTTTTGCACGTGACACGGGGTCTATGCAGAGGACCTTTTGTTTTTTAGATAATAAAAATAGTTTGTGCTGAGTTTAATGATGATAATATGTTTGTTGTCTTTATGAAATGATAATGATTGTGATTAATAATTATCAAAAGGAGGGAACTGTCGTGGAAATATATTATCATGTTCTTATATATCTGTGTGGAGATATCATGTTATACAGCTTGAGTTTCAATATGACCAGATTGACTGGTTAATGTGTGTATGTCTCTTTAAGATCACTCTGACATCCTACCAGTCATAACAAAGTTGTTGTTTGCTTCCAGTTACTGAGAAACCATTTTGTTTACCTTCGTCATCATATCTGATATAATATGTTTCGTCTGACAACTGTGTATTTAACATATGTCTGAACAGAACTCTTGGTCAGTTCATGGCCAGACGCTACTGTGTGAACATGTGTCTCTGACTGTGGGTTGAACTTTCATTGTGGCCACGGTGAAATAAACTTTTCTATTATTAATAATGACTCAGAATGATTAATGTAAACGGCTCATCGTTTGTCCTTTAATAATTCCCATTACAAACGCAATGCGACATCCTTTACTAGGCTCACCCACCAACAGTGCAGGTGCTGAACTGCTGATCCGAATGTATAGGTAAAAACCATATTATGTGTTTGCATCAATAAAAAAATTGCCAAAAAAAATTCCGCTCGCACGCTTACGCGCGCTCGCATTCACTGGGGGCCTACAAATACATTCTTTCATGGAGCCCAGAATCTGGAGCTACACCCCTGCTTGCGGGATCAGGTGAGGGAGAGGGGGGGGTGCAGATTTTACGTTGGGCAGATTGTTGAGGGATGAGGTGGGCAGTAAAGTGGTGCAGGATTTGGTTTTGGGGTTTGTGTTTTCAATTGGTTTGGGGGGTAGGATTTGAATTGTATTTAAAAAAGAAAAAAATTATTTGTTTATTGTTGTTTTCCTTTCTTTATCGGGTTCTCGCTTGATCTGCTCCAGTTGCTGGGTTGTACAGTAGGTGGCGGTATGCGCCATTAATTCCCTAGAAGAGGAGGAAGAGGACATGGTAGAAATGGATCGTACAGTAGGTGGCGGTATGCGCCTTTTGTGGTCGCGATCTGCCATTAAACCATTGAAGAAGAAGAAGAAGAAGAAGAAGAAGAAGTAGTAGACGCGTAGTCCGCCGGATTCCGGAAATATACAACAAGAAGAAGAAGCCCGGGCATCGTCGTTGTGCACATTTCATTCTTTTTTCGTAGGTAAGATAAAACATATTTAGCGTTAGCTCATCAGTTCACAGTCCACCACATCTTTGGTGGTTATCTGTCACGAGTTTGTTTACACGCATTGCCTTCTTTTGGCATGTTACGTTTGTTAAATCCCTGTCCATTAATTATTTGCTCTCGCTTGCTCCCTTCAGCTAACGTTAGCTAGCACACTCTTAGCTGGCTAACGTAGTACAGTTAACTAGCGTTACATAACGTTAGATAGTTAAACGTATCCACAACAATATAGATAATTTAAGCAATATAAAACGTTAATCGTTGTGGATCATTTGGCAGATTACAATATCATCTTATAGTTGATTCTGTATCTGTGTTAGTTTCGTTGCAGCTATGATACTTTACGAATAAGCAACCCAAGCCTACCAGCAGGTCCATAGTTGCCTAACCTCTAGCCCATTTCGTGACTGTGATGCACAGAGACATTTCAAAGGTACTCACAGTTGCACGAGGGTTTCGGACAGAGATACGGGATGGTTAAACCTCTGCGTTGCTAATAAACATTTTAAATATGTTTTATAAACTGGTCAACACTGCTCAAAACGGGTTTATTTCCGGCGTTGGCTGCCTGGTGCGCCTGCGCTGTGATCACAGCGCATGCGCATCATGCACCCAACGCCGGAAACAATGCAGTGTTGACCAGTTTATAAAAACATATTTAAAATGGTTATTAGCAACGCAGAGCTTTCAAACCATCCCGTATCTCTGTCCGAAACCCTCGTGCAACTGTGAGTACATTTGAAATGTCTCTGTGATACTTGTATAACGAACGGTTCGGCCAGAACCAGTCCTTCATGGACATCATACGTTGGTTTCCTATTGAGGAGCGAGTGACTGTGGATTCACTCGGTGCATCACAGTCACGAATGTCCATAGTTGCCCAACCTCTCTGTCAAGCGTCTCGTCCAGTGATGTGAATGAATGTTGACATTTTTGTGATATGAAATATTTATTTCTGGTGGAATCTGTTTGCCAGGCGTGATGGGAAGGAAGTTGAATGAACAGAAGAACCTGTAATAAGGTGAATCGGGATAACGCAATAGAACGTTACTGTATCTAGTCCTATACATGTATACAGTATCTCTGGTGAACGTCTAGAACGTTACTGTATCTAGTCCTATACATGTATACAGTATCTCTGGTGAAAACAACAGGAGCTTTATTGAAATGACCGTGGCAAGTTATGAAAATGTAATCTTTTCTTCGTTTGTAATAGTCGCAGGCAGCCATTTGTGAAATGTACGTGTGACATGTAAGTCTAAAAAAAGATATATTAAAAGATAAGTAATTAAGAAATAATGTATATATTTTTACCATATCATGTTACATTTTGCAATAGCAAAAAAAAAAAAAAAAAAAAAAAGCTAAATTCCATCCTCCACGAGATGTGCTATTTACATTGGCATGCATCTATATCCTAGTAGTAGTACTGGATGTAACAGTGAGTACTGTATATCTGTATGATGTCATAAGTGTCATGATGAATTGAAAATGGGGGACGCTGATGTAAACCAGATGAAAGTATTTCTCTGGTCTACATCCCCTTAACAATTGTGTGTATTGAGCCGTACTGTATTGTACCCATTCTGCAATCTGTTAATACAGTTTTAAACTTTTCAATCAATCAAACCTACCTCAATCTATATCCTATCCATATAACACTGTAGGATAGCATTGTACAATAACACTGTATACACCATTTAAACATGACCTATATCTTTATATATTCCATACCTTATCTTATTACTTGTACCACACTATATAATAATACTGTACATTAGCTTAGCATATTTACTTGCATGTTACACTGTATACTGCAATGCATTTTACCGCTACTTTGCACGCTGGTTAGATGCCAACTTCATTTTGTTGTTCTGTACTTGTGACAATGACTATTGAATCGAAGCTGACTGTTTCCTAAGATGGAGGCTGTGCCACAGTCCTAGCAAAAGCCAACATGGAAATCATATCTTACAGACGCAGTGAATGTGAGCTAAGATGTTGGTGGTGGCTTTAGGCACACAGACATGGCAACCTTTACCCAGATTAACCCTTTCACTACCACACGACAAAGGGTTAACCCTTTAACTGTCTGCAGTGTGGTAGTGAAAGGGTTAATGTAACTATTTAATTTCCTTGATGTGTTCACTTTTCTTGTGGTTGCTTTCCAGCATATAGGAGCATCCACACCAGAGGCCTTCGAGATGTCCTCTAACCCAGAAGAGAGGTCTGCTGCGGCCCTGCACCTCCTCCACACCTGTGGCTTGGAGATCCAAGACCTGGCCCTGCTGGCAGATATGCCAGAGGAGCTCATCACGGCAGAGACCCTTCCCCACCTTCTCATGCGTATCAAAAACAACAGGAACACTGTCTCCCAGGCCACCAGCTTGCCTTCAAGCAGGGGGTCACCTCCGAGAAGGTCACCTCAAGGAAGGTCACCTCCGAGATGGTCACCTCCAAGAAGGTCACCTCCGAGAAGGTCACCTCCAAGATGGTCACCTCCAAGAAGGAGTCCGCCCCCTAGGAGGGCTTCACCTCAAAGAAGAGCTTCACCCAACAGAGGGAGTTCATCCCCTAGAAGGTGTTCGTCCCCAAGAAGGGATTTCCCCCCAAAAGGGGGTTCACCACCAATCAGACGTTCGCCACCGAATAGTAGTTTGGATCATTACAGCTCCAGTTCATATCCAATTACAAGCTCACATTCTAGTACAACCTCTTATCCAAGTACAACCTCTTATCCAAGTACAACCTCTTATCAAAGTACAACCTCTTATCCAAGTACAAGCTCACGTTTCAACACAACCTCTTATCCAAGTACAAGCGCACGACCAAGCTCCACCTTGTATCCGAACGTAGTCTCTTATCCAACCTCATCGTCATATCATAAATGTTCTGCCTCTAGCTCCAGTGCTGGGATTCAGCCTGTTCAGTATCCATGGAATACTTCATCCAGTGCTGGGATTCAGCCTGTTCAGTATCCATGGAATACTTCATTGCAGTCGCAGCAGCTCCCAGTATTGCCACCACCAACTCCAGTTCCTGCCCATAAAACCATTCTACCAACTCGAGGCCAGCCACCAATTCTATCAACTCCAGGTCAGCCAACCCATTAGTTCCCATTACGGTGTAGGTCAAAAATGTATGTAACTTTTTTACCAGTCTGTATTACAGAGTCTCATCAGATACGGTATTACAGCTTGGTTTGGTAACCTGTCTGTTCAACTAAAGTCCGTCTGATGCAGACTGCATGGAAGATCATAGGGGTGAAAGGTCACCCATCCCTGCAGTGTATTTTTTGACTCTTGACTCTTGATTCTACCAACTCCAGGTCACCCACCCGTTCTACCAACCACAGCTCAGCCACCCATTCTACCAACCACAGCTCGGACACCCATTCTACCAACCACAGCTCGGACACCCATTCTACCAACCACAGCCCGGCCACCCATTCTACCAACCACAGCCTGGCCACCCATTCTACCAATTTCAGGTCACCCACCCATTCTACCAACCACAGCTCGGACACCCATTCTACCAACCACAGCCCGGCCACCCATTCTACCAACCACAGCCCGGCCACCCATTCTACCAACCACAGCCCGGCCACCCATTCTACCAACCACAGCCCGGCCACCCATTCTACCAACCACAGCCCGGCCACCCATTCTACCAATTTCAGGTCAGCCACCCATTCTACCAACCACCAACCATATAATGTTACATGTTCCAATAGATAAAAAAGCAAAATCCATTTTGACTAGTACCCCCCCCCCCCCCTCCATGAGATGTTCTATTTACATGGGCATGTACCAACCTCAATCTATTCCTATCCATATAACACTGTAGGATAGCATTGTACAATAACACTGTATACACCATTTATACTTTTACCTATATCTTTATATATTCCATACCTTCTCTTATTACTTGTACCACACTATATAATAATACTGTACATACTTAGCATATTTACTTACATGTTACACTGTATACTGCAATGCATTTTACCGTAACTTTGCACTTTGCCAACCACAGCTCAGCCAACAGCAGCCGTCCCTCTGACCCCAGCACCCGTACGGATGCTACAATCCGTCCCCTGGATGGGGTGGGGTACCTTCAACCGCATGGCTACTCCAAACCCCCCCAGCCTGGTGCCTTTGCTCAGTTTGGAGCTGCCTAAGGGACAGTCCCGGCATAAGGGCAACGCCTTGACGCCCTACAAATCTGTTGCCAGGGATTTCTACGGAGACACTCCCAAGTGTTACCCCCATGAGTGTTCCCTCTGTGCCGTCACTTGCTTCCGCGAGTCCGTAAGTATGGTACCTGCCTCCTGCCATGTGTACCACCTCATGTAAATAAATTAAACCTAAATTGAATACCTGTACCTTTTTATTTTTTCTTCCTCTCGGTTAGTTAATCAGACATTTTCCAAAGGCACAACATCCATTATAAAAAAGGTGGTTTGACTTCCACTCCAGATCCAGTGCGTTGTGGCCATATGGCTCCAGACCTCCTCCAGCTCTCCTCCCCCAGGGCCCCACGAGCCCCAGGCTTGATTCCTGCTCCCTGGTGTTTTCCCTGACCTGTCAATGACCAGTGGTTCTCCCTCTGGTTGAATGCCATGTCAAACCAATAAATGTTTAATCGAACATTAAATTAATTGTTTGTATCCCTCATGTGACTCGGCACAGTGGCTGGATGAAGTGATGGAAATGAGTTATGTTAAGTTATATTATGAATGTTTAATTGTTCATGTTGCTATCAGAAACGCAATGAATAATCTTTTTTGTCACACTTTTTTTTCGCCCACAGGACTGGGATAAACACATCACCGGACAGGGGCATTCCGATGTGCAACTGGCACTACTTCAACAGTAAGGGGATCTTTGTCTCTTTTTAAAAATACAAATAAAAAAACCTAAGCCAGGTCGAGGTGTAAACATTTCTTTGTTGTTCCTCTTTTGAGTTAAGCTTATTTAATCAATTTAGTATCCAAGTGACCCTGAAGGGCCAAGTGATATGAGGGGGACATATTTATTACTGTATTCAGAAGGACTTTTTTCCTGGATAATGTAAACCAAATCAACCTGTTCTTTCTTTAACTTCTTGTTCCCCTCGTGTCCTCCCAGGTTTCCTGATTGGGACTGTCTCATCGACTCAGCCACAGAGTAAGTATACTGTTTGTTTTATGTATTCATTGTTTCCCACCAAAGTAGAGCTGGGGGGGGGGGGGGGGGGCAGGCAGACTAGCACATTTATATTTAATAATTTTATTTGGATCAAAACAATTCTTGTTGTTGTTGTGGAAAGGTTGTTTAACACAGCAGGAGACGATATTTCCAATTGTAACAAATAGGTAATTTATTTAAGAAAAGAAGTTCTTTAACAGCAAGAGCTATGGGTCAAAGAGGATCGCCACAGCTTGAACAAAAACACTCTGTCCTGGATCCCTTTGCCTGTCCCTAAATCCCCTCTCAGTCCTGCCCCCATGACAGATATGATGACGTATCACATCATGTCAGATCTGACATGACGTACATTAAGATGATACGTAGATTTAACATTGGAGAGAGAGAGAACATGAAGAGAGATAAGCAAGATATGATATCCACACACGATATGATGTAAAACATTAAGAACATCGAAGAGAGAGTGAGATGTGTGTGTTTGTGTGTGTGTGTGTGTATGTGTGTGTGTGTGTGTGTGCGTCTGTGTACAGACGTGTGTATTGTATGTGTGTATTGTGTGTGTGTGTCTGTGTGTGTGCGTCTGTGTACAGACGTGTGTGTATTGTATGTGTGTATTGTGACACAGGGAATGTGTGTGTGTGTCGGTGTGTATGTCTGTGCGACTGTGTGTGTCTGTGTCTGTGTGTGTGCTGTGTAACTGTGTGTGTCTGTGTGTGTGTGCTGTGTCTGTGTGTGTGCTGTGTATGTGTGTAAGAGAGAAAAGACACAAGATTAGAACACACGATATGATGTACTGAAATGTCCATCTGCTATCTTGAGGCTGTTTTAAGAACATCAGCCAGACTGTCGCCCTAGTGTCTTTGAGCCCTGCTAGTTGACCTATATTAAACTAGTCAAGACTAACCCCTTTCCTACCTCCACCCTCGTATACACATTTTCCCCAACATTCCCCCATTTGGGGCTATCCCTAGTCCCACCCAAATCATATAACCAAGAAAATGTGAACGTCTAACTAAACAAGAAACCTTACTTCATTCACTGGACCCCTAACGGACCAACAAAGGCTGACTACCGTTCTCACAATAAACACAAAACCGCTCAAAACAAGAGTAATAATAAAACATAAAAAAAAAAATACCCCAATTTATAATCCTAACCTGACAGACAAATCCCCCCAACCTCCACCGCTTACCAAATGAGCCACAGTTCCGGCCGGAAACCGCGACTCTCATCAGGGAAAGGAGAAGTTGACCGTCAGAACTAAACATAGAACATCCCTCCCAAAAAAAATGACATTGTCTCTTCCATAACATTGAGTCCCAGTGTCTATCGCTCAGCCCCCCTTCCATGCCCACGCCATAGTCTCCTCACCGTATTGCCAAAAGTCACATTTTGCCAATACAGCAACCACCACGCCACACCTCCAGTCCTCGTAGAAGCATGTCCCCATGCCTGGACGGGAGGCGCTGGTACCGACCTCACCACGTGTCCCCCCATCTTCGACGGGAGGTGCCCATCTTGCCCACTGCGTTAGCCCCCCCCCTTTGTCCCTCCAGTCCCCAGAACCGATCCCCCGACCACTTCTTCTCAATGCTTCCTCAGGCTCAGAACCGACACTCTGCCGATGCCCCTTCCCATTCCGGTTTGACCAGGACCACAAGTAAAATAAACAAAAAATAATAAAAAAATAAAAAACAATGCAATGATTTTCAATGGTTGCAATCTCTATGCCGAAGGATCATTAGAAAATCAGACTAAAATTCCTAGTTAAAGGAATAAACCAACAAAACTGCACTCAGACCATCCCCGTCACTCTTAAAGGAAAGAACCAACAAAAAGAAAATGTCCCTACCTCACCATACCCCTAATCCTCTATCCCCTCGTCTCCCTCTAAGGCAGCATAAAGCTGAGGATATGGCCCGATTTGTGGCTCAATCTCTTTCTGTCCCACCATCAGCATTTGGCTCGTTACGTGTGAAGTTACCAGCCTACCCAAGAGAGGCATACCACAACAGAAAAGGAGAACCAATATCAACCCTGCCACCCCGATGGATATCCCCGTCTGCATCACTATGCTTCCCCACTGTCCCAATCTTTCCAACACCCCACTCCCCCACCATTCTTCATTCCGGCCAGAATTCCCCCTCAACTCCTCCCTCAAATCCTTCAGCTTAGCCATGGCCTCGGAGAACTTTCCCCCTGGCCCCACATTCGTCGGAATGAATGTGCAGCAGTACTGTCCAAACATGGAACAGACTCCACCCTTCTCCGCCATTAACCAGTTCAGAGCCTGTCTATTCTGCCACGCCACCGTACTGGTCGCGTGCATCTGGTCCCCCATTGCATCCAACGCCTCCTCGGTGTAATTGAGATACCGCTGCTGATTGTAAAACAAATAGTTGATCCACCCGGTGTTCTTATTGACCGATATCCATGGCAGAATAGACTCAAACCCTGCCGCAATCTCATTCTTAGCCATGAACTCGGCTGGAATGCCCCTTGGCTGTCCTATGCTGTCCAGATACACCCTTGGGTCTGCCTTGTAGCTACGCTTCGTTCGAGAGATAGGAGACTCGGAAGGTCCTTCCGTCACTGATAATGGTAGGACCACCATTGGCATGATCGCCTGAACCCGGGCACATCTACCTGACCAATCTAAAGGAAGTGTATTCCTCAACCTCCTACCGCCGCAGAGCCAGTATTGGTCCGCCAGTGCCATATCCTGGACATGAAAAGGGCAAGCTACAGGCCGTGGGTTGGTATCCACTCCCTTTAACACGACCCCGTGTCCACACTTTCCTTCTTTCGTACAGTTAGTCGTGATGCTCCAAATAGTAGTGCACCGCCCCTCTGCCACCTCCCCTACATCCCGGGTCCCCTCCTTTTGCAAGCACTCGAAATCCTTGGTCAGCCATAGTTTGACACCTCTGGGTATTGGCAACCCCGTCGCTACCCCCTGCACACGTACATCCAATTTCCTACACCGTTCCCGCATAGTGACATCCTTGAAATCCGTGACGTTTCCTGCCGCCTTAAAACGACTAGAGCCGAGAACGCTTTGACCCTTTTAACCTCCTTCCAGTTAAGAGTACCCTCCTCCCGTTCGGATGCACTCCTTGCCCTACTTAGATGCACCTCTCCCCTCCAGGATCAGGAGATACCACGTGTGGGGAAACCGGCTTTTTCAGGGCCGCATTGCCGCCTACACTGGACCCCCTCTCACCCAACCAAGGATACAGGCCTCCACTTCCAGGCTAAGGTCTCCTCACATGAACAGAAGAAGTCCCCTTATTTTACCTTCAGGTGCAGTTTAAGGCTGGGTCCCTTTCCAACCTTAGGAGAGACAATTCAGATTCCTCTGAATTGACACCCCTCATCCCTCTGCTTCCCAGCATTTTCTTTTCAAAAACACTGATCACAGAAGCACAGCTCGCCTACTAACCCTGTATCGGCTAGTAAGGTTACCGTGGCCTGACTGTACATTGAGCCAAGTGCATTTATGCCCATACTGTCCAGTCACTCACGGTCCCCGTCCCGCTATCTGTGACTATAAGCAGGGGTCATAACGCTCTCCTGACCGGCTGGCGACCCAGTCGATAGCGACCTCATAGTCCGTCATCAAGTCAGGACCCCAAGCAGCTGACTGTCCGTAGTACCTATCAGCCACTCAGTTTAGAAACCGACGGTCTTGTCCCCACCCCGCTTGCTCTGGGCATGGAAATATTGACCGTTTTCGCCAGCCTTGCCTGTTCATGGCAGGAGCTGTGCCCCCTACGGTGCACCGCCCTGCTCCTAGGTGTGGACTGTCGCCCACGTACCACCCAGTGCCCACACCAACTTACGTGCGACGTTTCCTGGGCCGACTAGACGGTACCACAGTGGTATGTTATTTCATACCTCGTTACGCACGAGGGCCTTCAGTTTCTCCCCAGCACTATAGTGTGTGTTTAACGTGCGCCCAGACTCTTGCGAGCCCACTGCCGCCTGTTAGAGGCTAGAGGTTCGGGGTGCCTAATCCCCTCCCTAACCCCAAACACTCTGCCTCGCACCAAGGGCGACTATTATGGGGCCCCTCCCATGCCTCTGCGTCCCTGTCACACTGAGCCCAACTGAACTTCGTGCCCTTCACCAGCAGCCTATCCGGACGTGCCTTGGAGCAGACATAACAATCCTCTATCTGATTCTGCGCGCTTGTGTACTGGACCCACTTAAACCACTCATTCCCTAAAGCCGCCCTATACATCGGGTCAGCCTCCGGGTCTTCCTCGTCATAGTCATAGTCGCCCCCATCTTGTTCCCCGGAAGGAAGCAAACCCCTCAACCTGGCCCAGAGTGAGCCCACTGAGTCCCTCAACGTTCCGGCTGTCCTCTGGAACATATCCTGTCCCCCCACCTTTTCCGACTCAGTGTCCTTGACCTCCCTTTTTCCCCTCACCCCTGTCCCCTGTGATTGGTTCGGGACAGGCTCAACTCTCCTATCTACCCCCACAACCCGATGCTCGTTAGTATAATGGTAAGTATCCCCGCCTGTAACGGGGGAATGGTCAAAATCAAAAACATGCCCTTGCGGTCCTACGGGAAACACCCCGTTTGGTTGTAGTCTTATCTTCTCCCCCCCTTCCTCGATGGAGGGAAAAGGGGGCGCCTGATTCTGAGCCTGGTCATGAAAGTCTGCTGGTACTTGAGCCTGAGCGGGACCCCGTGGGACTCCTACCCACTCAAACCCGTCATCCTCAAGGACGGGTCGACCGTGACGGTTCTTAATGACGTCGTTGTGCCCGGCCGACCGTCCGCACACTGCTGCCAACATCTGCGGGAGCATCAGCAGGCACTGCACCTTCCAGTTGCCGTCTCGGACCCTCCATGTCGGGTTCTGCATAACTGCGATCGATTGTATCCCCCAAGAGATCGCCGCTGGCCTTTATGCAGTGATTGAAGTGGAACCAGGTCGCTGATCCTTTGACTTGGACTGCCGTTCCAGTCGATCGGATCACCTCGTACGGGCCCTCTCTCCGGGGTGATGACCACTTTCTCTTGTGGACCTTTACGAAGACCAAGTCCCCAGGGATCAGTCTCGGTTTGGTGGCTTCCTTCTCCGCCTCCTTTTCCCCCTTTCTCTCCTTTCTCTGCTCCTGTCGAAACACAGCTTCATGTATTTTAGTCACTTGCTGAAGATATTTTTTCAGATCTTGCTCAAAAATATCTAATGCCGGGCCCCTAGCCAGGTGTCTAAATGGCGGTGCTGGCATGCTGCGGCCTGTAAGCATTTCATGCGGTGTTAGCTGTGTTTGGCGGTTTACGCTGCTTCTAATAGCCATCAGAGCAAGTGGCAAAGCATCAATCCAGTTAAGCTTAGTTTGCATACAGATTTTCAACAGTTTGTTTTTAATGACCAGATTGGCCCTTTCCACCTTCCCCTGCGACCCGGGACTATAGACACAGGAAAGGCGCTGTCTTATACCTAATTTCTGCATCAGCCCTTTAACCACCTTGTCGATGAACTCGCGGCCATTATCGCTTTGTAATATCGTGGGAATTCCAAATCTCGGAATGACCTCGCGACACAGGAACTTGATCACTGTGTCCGCGTTCTTGTGTTTAGATGGAATGGCCTCAATCCAGCGACTAAAGCAGTCCTCTACTACCAGGAGGTATCGTTTGCCCTGCACTGGCGTTATCATGTCTGTATAGTCCATAATCAGATGTCTGAATGGTCCCTCAGGGAGGGGTGTGTAAGCCGCCACTGTCGGTACTCCTTTGCGCACATTGCCCTGTAAGCATGTTAAACACCTGGCTAGTGTAAATGTCAATTTGTGCCTGAAGCTTTGGGGACCAAAATCCCATTTTCGTGATTCGTTTCAGGGTCTCTGCTCTTCCACAGTGATCAACACCATGAGCCTCAGGTATCACTAAGGACAGAAGATCGATGGAGGCGACTATCAAACCGTTATGACTCCTCCACAGACCATCTGCCCCCCTTACAGCCCCCCTCTCCGTCCACGACTGTTTCTCGGCCCGCGTGGCTGAGTCCTGAAGATCACTCAAATTATCCTCAGTTACCTCAGTCGTCAGTTCGGCCGCAAACATCAGAACAGCCGTGGACGGCACCGCAGCCGCCGCCTTCGCGGCCTCGTC